>NC_071510.1:50680416-50983446 GCF_027887155.1 Malaclemys terrapin pileata | reverse complement strand
GGCAGAACTGTTTGTCAGGCCCTGCACTGCACACTATATTTCTTCTTTTATTTCAGTGGTAAAGTCTTATGCACCGTTGAAACTAATGGGAAAACTTCTTCCTTTGATTTCTATGGTGCAAGACCTGGGCCGTAGAACAGAGGGTCAGAGTTCTATCACCATTGCCCCCATGCAGGCCTGAGTAGCCATGACATGCAGGATAGAAATGACAGTGTAGTCCATTATGGGCACAAATGTGACATTAGTAAAATATCAATGTAATATTTTTACAGAACAGAGTTTACCATCAGTAGAAGTGGATGACTGCTGTGAAGGAGGATGAGAAAGCTGGCATTAAGTTAGCCAAAGGGATCAAAGAAGCACCATGCCTTTCATTATAAGAAATGACTCAGAACTTGTGACAGAAAATGGAGACTAACACAGGTCTCACAGATTTAATGAAGTGTGTGAGAGTCACAGGCAGAAAATGAATTAAGATCAGTACTAATACATAGAGCCATTTTTCATGAAGTTATCAAATGCATTTGGTTTGGTTTTATTAATAAAAGGAAATAGTTTCCAGTGATTCACTCTGATGGGTGGTTGTTATAGGCAACCATAATTCTTCAGTAAAACAGAAACACTTCAATACATTTGAACGTAGATCATACGAAAAGGAACCACAATCACATCAAGAGGGCATAGCAAAATCCATATCAAGGCCTGCAATGAGAATCATTAACTAATTCTTCATTGAAGTGGCAGAAGGACCAGTAAAGAATTCAGCTGTGAATGTCAGAGTTCACCATTCCATGTCATATTTTAAAGAACCCACCAGCTCTGAAGAAAAAATACAAAAACAAACAAACAGCTTTTCTGCCCTTTAGACCCCCTCCTAGAGCACATGAACAAGAGGTCCGTCCTATTCACTATCTGTGGCACCCAAAATTTTATTCTTCTGAGGGCTGTAATACTTTATCCTAATCCAGATTATTGGGCTCAATGCAGGAGAAACTGGGTGGGGTTTAGTGACCGGTGGTGTGCCAGAGTTCATATTGGATGATCTGGTTGTGCTTTCTGGCCTTAAACACTATGAACTACAGTGCACTGCTTCAAAAGGAAAGGGTGGTAGCTAGAAGACCTCAAAGACTGGCATTCCATCAGATGATGCATGGGGAAGAAAAACAGTAAAAAGGAGAGAAATAAACATCAGATGGAAGAGACAAATAACTTGGAGAAAAGAGAGGAGACTAAAGAAAAGTTATGAAATGATTTCTTTGCCATTATTGCCTATGTGCCTAGATTTTTTGTCTCTTCTTGGTGAAGGTGTGGGAAATAGTGTACTTTAAGTTTGTGGAAGGCAGTAGGAAGAGAGCCTTCAGGCTGACTGGGGATTCTATAAGGTAGCATGCCACCACTTTATTACTCCATTTTGTGTACTACTAGTTTGGGCAAATCTTTCTGTAGAAGCCATCATACATGGAGATCTTCAAGACATTTCAGGATATTTAGACCAACATCGACAAGTTCAGATGCAGATTTGTGGAAAGCAAAGCTTTTAAAAGAAAAGAAAGGGAGCCATTATCTTAGTTCTGCTTAAATGAAAATGCCAGGCCTCCATTGTTCTTATTTCCAGTTGATTTGCTTGTAGAACATTGACAGCAAACTCACTGCAAAAAAGCTAATCCACTAGACTTTATTTTGATAGTATTGTTCATATGTATCAGTTGAGCTTTGTGCATGAGCTGATGATCTTAAACAACATTTCAAAAGCTATTTTTCTCATGCAACAAAGGCCAGCTGTTATATGCATCAACTGGTACCCTCTTAAACTATAAAAAGGCATTCAGCCCTGTTGAATGGACCTATATACTTGCTGTCCTAGCAAATTTTTGTTAGGAAGATTTATCACCTAAACACATCACATAATGGCCTCTCCAATTCCGTAGACAAACAGTATCTTTTCCTCTATAGGGATATAAAACAAAGATGCCATCTCCTCTTCTCAATTTAATTTGGCATGAGTTAACTCTAGAATAAAGGGAAACCAAATAACTCACACCAACTTCAAAAACAGCACACTCACCGATAGTCTAGTTACCTAAAGGAAACAGGATTCAACATACCACAACTGCTCATTAATATTTAGTTAAACCCCAAGTCAGCAAAGCACTTAAATATGTTCCCAATTTAAGCACATGAATAGACCCACTGACAACACAGAACAATCAATAAGCATGTTTCATGAACTTTTGCTGTAGTGACAGCTTGCTTTATATCTAAGTTAAATTTTAAGCTCCTGAGGGCAGGGATCTATATATTTTTATTTATAAGCACCATGAGCCCCCACTGCCAAGCTCTAAGCTACCAATCAGCAAATCACTGAAGCAAAGCTCTTCAATGTGACTACTAATGTCCTTGAATTTCCTTTGCTGAACTGGTCTGGAACCAGTGTTGGGATTTAAACCCAATATCACACCCGCATAGCACTGTATGACTTAGACAATCATCCCCTATATGATGGCTGTGAGGGCTCACTTCAGGAGATACTGCATAGTACACACAACTATTTAGGTGCTTTAGGGATTTCCTTCCTAATATAAAGCATTTGGGCAGTCAAACCTGTACCTTGTCACTATGATGTGTGTCTCACAAAGGTAACATACTAAAGAGTGCTCGCTAACCCCCTGCTAATATTGTCTGATTCAGGCTGAAGGAGGATATTCAGCATAGCTAATAGTTCAGTAGCCTATTCATCACATCTAGTATAGTGTATTATACTCTAGAGTCCCCAGGGTGGATCAAAATATTCCTGAGTGGGCATATAGAGTGGCAACATGATCAGTGCAAATACCAACTTAAAGGGAAAAAAAGGGCTTGGAAAGGCCAGGTACATTTTGTCCCATGTTGAGAGTATTTAAGATGGTTATGAAAGGAGATCCATAGTAAAGCATCTTAACTGAAAATGGCATGGCATATAGAGATTTTCTATTGGTAACCAATAATGTACCTGGCTTACAGCAATATAGCAGTTATAATTAAAGTGATATCCTAGGCATAGCTTGCATTTTGGAGAAGCTAACATTTTACATGTGTTAGTGAGGTTCTATTTATAATGTGTATTACCCATTGAGCAAAAAGAGCAGTGGCCAAATTCCATGGCATTGATCCAGTGGGCGACTGTACTCACCTTTGCAGACCATATTTCAAATCGCCGCATTTTGTCTGTGTACAAGTGAAGGGATCAATTCCTTAAACCTTTTCTTAAGTGAGTATTGCATTCCCTTTGAAGTCAATAGGACTACTCATGCAAGCAAAGTTTGCGAAACAGAGCCTCAGACCCATATATACATAATTCAGCACAATTGACAGAGGCTGATCCAAAAAGGCCAAAGTCTGAAATTGCAAGGGTGTTGTGTGGACTGGCCGACATGTGGGGAAGCTGCTGTGTTGTGGCTAAATCAAGCTACTTCTATATGTTTTAAATTTACCTAAAATGTAAAATACAGCAGACATTACTAAACATATTATTATCTTAACATATTATTATCATCATCATCAGTTAAAACTCACACAGCACTCCCCATATCCTGAGGTTTTCCAGGAATCAATATGGACTCTGGTGTAATTTAGAACAACCTTACGACTATTCCAAGTTGCACCTGCTAGTAAGCCATTATACTAACTGGGAATAGCATGAGAACAACTGTACATGCCCCAGAGATCTATGGTGTAGAGAGGAGCCACACAAAGCTGTACTGGCTTTTTTCACCCCCTTTGTGCCATGGGTAATCCCTTGGGGTTGGTTCTCTTGGTTATATGGCACCTATGTGTCACTGCAATGGTATGAAGGGGCCACTGTGGAACACAGACTCTGGCCCAACATGGCTGTTAATTTATAGAGCCACAGGTCAAAAGTGTAATTTCTTTCTCTCTCTAACTAAGGTAACACTGTAGTTTAATTATATGTGGTAACAGAACAATTTTCTGTAGAATAACTGTTTTTAAAATGAACACTGAATTATGACACCAGGAACTTCACTCTTAGAAATAAGAAAAAGATCAAGCTCAAACTGTGCACTCATAACTCAGTTTTATATGCATCATATTAGGGTTTTTCTACATATTACTCACCATTTGCGACTATGAAGAACTAACAGGATGCTGCTGTACAGAGCTCATTCTCAACACTTACATTCTTTGGCATGCATATAAAACAGGAGCAGCTGGATAGACATCCACGAATCCCCCAAGGATGATTCATAACCCCAGGCGACTGTCCCAATTTTGCAAACTGAAATCTGGCCACATAGCATGCTGTAACTGTTAAAATAATTATCAGAGCTGTATAGAGATGATACATTTTCAATCCAAATTGTTTGAAGAAAAACAGGAACAGATTTTTTAAAAAGCTTGTTTGGGAGCTTTGTTTCGTACTTTCATAATTCAAAAATGTCTGTTTTTTAAAATATATTTTGCAGCCTGTTAGCCTATTCTGAAAGAAGTTATTGATCTAAAAAGAGAGCACAAAATGCCCAGAGTATTCCTGTTTGCAGAAGCAAACGAAGGCCCTGTTCCTGCAAACTGATCTGTGCAAGCAAATCCCTGTGCTCAGATGGTGAACTTTCAACTTCAGTGGGGCTCAAGGTAGGCAAAAGTGTCCATTTGTGCAAATCAGTTGGCAGGATTAGAGTCTTAACAAGTGTCAAGGAGGCCAATGCCATTAATTATTTAGCTAGGGTTTTAATCGCTTTAAGAACATATGAGTAAGCCTGTATACATATTAATCACTATTGTTTTCATATGCAAGGTATATCATGACAGTATAACTAGTAGGATCAATATGAAATAATTTAATCAATCATTTTGATACTGTGTTTTTAAAGCATAGATATTGCATAAAACACTAATACAATTTTATTGGCCTACAAGGAGATCCCTTGTGCCAGGTACATTAAGCAACAATTAGGGTCTGATCCCAAGAGATAAGGAACACCTGAAATTGCCTTTAATTTCAAAGAGAATTGCAACACCTTTCAGTTCAAGCCCTTTGCCAGAGAATAGGTGTCTCTACAGAGAGAGAGAACTTTGCAATGGCAAAGTATTTGCATGGAAATTTGGTGGCACCTCTTTGGTAAAACACATTTTTAAAAAAGACTTTCTATACTTATGTGCATTTACCAGATAAAACCCAATGGCTCTGTATTAAAACAACTTTTTGGGGCCCTAGGGTCATGGGTTAGATTTTAACATCTGATCACCAATGCATCTTAGGCCAAGTCTCTGAAGGGTTTACACCAGCCTATACCAATGTAAACCCTAGCAGAGGGCCTCTTTGATAGATAGTCTGTTGGGAGGAATTTGCAATAGTAGCAAGTAGTTGCTGCCTCTCCTTGCATTATGAGGGTGGGGAATTGTAGTGGAAGCAATAGATTACATGGATACTCAAGTTCTATATATTTAAAACTTCTAATATAGAATTGTTATTGTTGACTGTTTGTTTAGGTGTCATGGCAGAATTGGGTCTCATATAAGGAGGTGGTAATGGCCTGTTGTACTGTGTGTGGTGTTAAGAGGCACCTTGCTGGTGTGAGGAGGTATAATTTCCATCTCCCTGTGTCAGCTTTAGCAACTCTGCCTTTGGAAGTTTGAAATACAGTGGCTGTGGCCCAGTCCACATCACCCCTTGAAGAGGCTAAAGAAATGTCTAATAGCTAGAAGAGTGCAGCCCAACCTCAAACAGTAAGAAGATCACAGGGCCAGCTCATTTCTACCAAGTTCTCACTGGGTTTTTTCAGGGCCCGCCTGAGGCGAGGTGCTCAAATGACACCCCCATTCCCCCTCGCTTGGGTCAAAACTTTTAAAGGTCTCAGTTCTGCCTTTTTCCTGTTCTACTCCTCCCATGGTACTGCTCTGCTACCTACCCCAATAAAGAACTAAACTTAAAATGCCTTGTTCAAGAATTTTAAGTAACACTTAACTTTCAAACACCTGAACAGCAAATGTAACTTTTCTTGTCTGCATAGTAAACACTGGCATTTTTATCTGTTTGAATAATCAAAGTGGTGCTTTCCATTCCTTCTTCCTTGCAAAGATTTGAACTGCTTCCTGCAGAAGGTTCACAGTCTGGGCCAGCTCATGCTTTATTGAGATGGTTGCAAGACTGACCAGCCTCTCCTGTGTCATTGTGTAGATGTGTTTTTATTAACTTCTGCTTGGAGAAGCACTGCAACTATTACAGGAAGTGTTAGAAGTATGTGCAGAGCAACAAAAGCATTTGGAAAGAGGGTGGTCATCTTATTTGTGCACATATATTCCAGAACAACCTTTGCAATTGATCCTGCTGAAATGTATCTTGAAAGAGCTTTCAGTTCATCACCTAAATCACTCGCATCAATATCGCACATGTCATAGTGTGTCACTGTCTCTAGTGCCCTGCATTGCTGATGTAGGTCTTCATGTATAGTGAGGAGTTTTGGAATATCATACAACATCCCAAATATACTACTGTGTTCCCTGAGCTGCATGAAATGTACTTCAACTGACTGTATTGCACAATCTAGCACCTGGTTAAAGAATTCAACTTTGAATTGTTGTTTGGGGTCTCTTATGGGATTATCCTGTGCCTCATAATCAAAACGTCTTCTTCAGGACTCTTGTATTCTTGAATGGGTGGGAAAAATAGCTTCAGTGTGAAGTTCCTCTGCCAACTTCTGTGCACTCTTCAGAACGTTTTGAAATCCCTCATCTGACCGGTAAGACTGTAGGTATGACTTTGCTTTGTCCAGTTGTTCCATTGCTCCAGATATATCAAGGTCAACACCTTGGAGTCTCTTGCTTACAACATTTATTTCAAACAGTATGTCATGCCACAACACTAAGCCACACAGAAATTTGAAGTTACGTATGTTTCTGGTGATTCCATTTCCCTCTGCCACTGTTCTCCCATGAACAGTTTCTGTCAGAGCATTATCCTCGATAATGGCAACTATGGCATCGTCAATCTTCCCAATTTGGTGTTTGATAGGCTTTATCGCCTCTACTCGACTTTCCCATCACGTGGCACTCAGTGGTTTCAGTGCCAGAGAGGATGTTCCAAGATATTGCTTCAAAATTTGCCATCGATGAGTTGATGCAGAGAAAAATACATAGATGCTTTGAATTATATTAAAAAATTCAGCAGCCTCACTAGAAGCTGACGCTGCATCACTGACCACCAAGTTCAATGAATGAGAACTGAATGGGACCAAAAAAGCTCGAGGGTTTAACTCCCGGATCCGTGTCTGCACTCCTCTGTTCTTTCCTCTCATGTTAGCACCATTATTGTAGCCCTGATCTCTCAAGTCAGCTATTGCAATTCCCGTATCTTCCAGCTTTTTAAGAAGCACATTTGTCATACCCGCTCCTGTAGTATCATCAATGTCAATGAATTCTAGAAAATGCTCTGACAGTCACCATTGCAGGGACATTTTCACTAGGTTCTGTTGTTGTTACAAAATGCACCATTAAAGTAATTTGTTCCATATGGCTGATGTCAGATGTGCAGTCCAGAATAACAGAGTAATATCTTGCTGACTTCAGATCTGCCACAATCTTCTGTTTGACTTTTGTTGCCAGTAACTGTATGATCTCATTTTGAATTGTTTTTCCAAGGTAGTGGTGTGTGTACATTTCTTGGGTGGTGACTCTTCTTAGATACTCCTGGACTACAGCATCAAACTCAGCCATCAACTCCACAATTTTAAGGAAGTTTCCATTGTTTGGCACATACAGCTGATCTGAAGTGCCATGTGGTGCTAGGTTTTGGGTAGCAAGCATTCTCACAATGTCAATGAGCCTTTTCAGTACATTTTGCCAGTAAAAAGACTCGGATGCAATCTTCTCTTGATGCTGATCTATGAAAACAACAAGGAGTCTGGTGGCACCTTAAAGACTAAGATTTATTTGGGCATAAGCTTTCATGGGTAAAAACCTCACTACTTCAGATGTATGCATCTGAAGAAGTGAGGTTTTTACCCACGAAAGCTTATGCCCAAATAAATCTGTTAGTCTTTAAGGTGCCACCAGACTCCTTGTTGTTTTTGTAGATACAGACTAACACGGCTACCCCCTGATACTCGATCATCTATGGTGGCCTTTAACCTTAGTCTCATCTCAAGCTCTTTCCATCTATAGAATGCTCTCTGTTGATTTGCTGCCTTCTCATGGCATGCCAGATTTCTAACCAGATTTTTCCAGTCCTTTGTTCCTGTAGAACCCAATGTGGCTGTAACATTAGACTAGAAGAGTTTGCAACAAATATAGTATGCAGCATTCTGGGTTTTTGAGTACATAAACCATGGCCTCTCCACTGTGTCACCATTGGGGATTTCACGCCAGTAAAGTGTTGGATGGAAACTTCTATTTTCATTGTCTTTGGGGAACATGAAGTTTTTCCACTTGCTGTGGCCCATGCAGTACAAGGAAGTCCCTCAGGCTACTGCTCAAATGGGTCCACAATCCTGGATCATGTAGACTTAAGGAACTAAATTCAGCAGCAGCTGTTTCTTGCGCCTCCACCATACTCTTCTCTGATCTACACTTTTCTTCAGGAATGTGCATGATTACATCCATTTGAGATGGAGATATGGATGCTGCAGTAGCTGCCAGGTCACCTGCACTCTGACTAACTGGAAGATCAGGCATCTCCTCACCACTCACATCCTCACTGGGGCTGGAAGGCTCACCGTGAACATGTGTGTCTATGTATCTCAGGAGACTCCTTCCTGTTTAGATAATAAAGCTTCCTTTGCTTTCTCTCTTTTTCTGAATGCTGCCCCAGAGGGGCATTTTCTTCTTTCACTCATGACTGCTGTTCTGTGCCAGCTATAGTGACTCTCAACACTCAATTGAAGGGGACAAATAAGCAGACTGGTAGCAGGGCCTGAGTGAGGGAAGATATCAGTGTCTTAAGGGCCTAACTGGCTCCTACTACTTCATTTGACTGCCTGTTCTCCTCAAGTGGGTTCAGGGAAGCAGCAGGAAACAGGAAGCTCCCTGAGAAGCTGGTGTTAATCAGTCCAGGCTCCTGGGGGTGCTAGAGAGGTACATAAGAGGTTCCTCCTCCTCTCTCTCCCTGCAACTCCTGCTGCTTTCTGTTATTCCCTCTCACCTTTTCTTCTGCCTGCCATGTCTCATGCCCTCCTTCCTCCAGTACAGCACTCCACCATCTCTGTGCATCTAGAGCAGAGAGAATACATATGCACCAGCAGCAGACAATTTTCTACACTCTAGGTCCTAATGGCGCCCCTTCTCCCCACAGTCTGGCACCTGAGGCGGCCACCTCAGTTCGCCTCATAGTAAGGCTAGCCCTGGGTCTATTTACTGACCAGGAACTCTGCTCCCAGAAAGGTCACCTGGTTGCTCAGGCCAAAACTGCTTCTTCCAGAGACAAGATCTTCTCCAGCCTCCTATTCTTTGCATTTCTGGAGACAGCCTTTATACTGTCTGTAATCAATTCCAGCTGGGGAGCTTCCTGCTTCTTAGCATCTTCATTGATCCCTTTCTCACTTCATGGTGTATAAGCCTCATCATACAGCCCCATTTCCTTATTCTTTTCTTCATTTTAAACAAGGACTTGCCTGTTCAATCTAATCTATTTACACCAAACTCCTCACTGGGGTATGTGAGCACCTTGCAAAATCTCAAGGTAAATTAACAAGAATTTCTCTTTCAGTCCCTTCCTTTGCAAAAATTACATCAAAAAGCTACATTAAATGAAATTGAGTCTGATCTAAACTGCCAAAAGCCAAGAAAGTTACATTTAAGGCTGAGAATTTTTTCCCCTTAGATCACTTTGTAGTGCATAAATATTTCAGCTAATACCATCTTTTCTCATGGGAACTTTCATACTTTAGGCAGCAAGCTGAAATCTCAGTACATCAAGTTGACATAAGGACTGATTTTTAGCTCCAACCCTTTCAATGCCTGATGGGTAGTTGGCCATACGAGTGGCATGTGTATGACCTTATGTATTTATGCATCAGAATTCTACAGTGCTTGAATGCGATGCCCACATATGACATTTATAGCTTTTTCAGACTATGTGTCATAAGTTCTGTTACAGAACTTCTCCCAGGCTCAGCAGCTGCACAGGATGCATAGTAACTAAAGAGTGTAGCAATATGGCATTCCATGTCACTCCTTCCTGAGGCTTAGCCTCTGATTTTTACGGTTGGGTGCAGGAGAAAGATATCCTTCAACTGTATTCAGCAAATACCACCACTGCCACCAAAGGCCCTAAAACATGAGGCAGGTTATTCCTCAGATGACTGAGCAGAAATCAGATAGGGAAGATGTTTAAGGGGACAGCAGCACAAAGATTTTTTTTCTATGATGTTCTCTACCAGAGATTAGTGACCACACAATGGTATGGTTTTTGGTTTAAAATTATGCTGGGTTATGGGGTGAAGTCAAAGAACTAGCCAGATGCAGGTAGAAAAAAGTGCTCATCCACTGATGCCACCTGGGATTCTGTGGGCAAGCAAATGTCTGGAAGGGCTAAAAGTTACAGATTTCTTGGATGAAGTATGACCTCAGTAGTTTGGGTGGCAACTGCTCTTGCCATATCCTCAACATTCTTCCCCCAGTTCTGGGGCATCACCTCCATCTTTTCTGGATGGAGTTTCAGCCATCTGGCTCCCATCCACCTGCCAGTCTCACTTAGGCACTGAAAAAACTGATAACACACTGTGTGTGTGTCTGATGGAAACATTCATTCAGTTCCATACTGAGAGTACTGTAGCACAACTCCCCTCCAAATCTTCCCCAGTGGCCTTTATATATGTTGAATAGGAGAGATGCCAGGGTTGATTTGTAAATGTCCCAAACCATCCTCTGCAACATCTTACAGCAAAAAAGATTGTAGAATAGTATCACCCTTTGCAACCATGGTCTGAAGGTAGCTGTGAGGGTTCACGTCCCTCCTTACAGGGCAGCACAGCCTAGTGGCCAGAGTCCATACAAGCGCCTCTGGTTGCAGGGCAGCACAGCCTAGTGGCCAGAGTCCATACAAGCACCCCTGGTTGCAGGGCAGCACAGCCTAGTGGCCAGAGTCCATACAAGCACCCCTGGTTGCAGGGCAGCACAGCCTAAGGGCCAAAGTCCATATAAGCACCCCGGGTTGCAGGGCCATAGGACCTCGTAGGACCTTACTACTGGCTCAGCGAGGGGGTCCTACCGAAACACGCTGAGGCTTACCGGTGTCAAGGTACCAGTCCGTCACCTCCCCCTGGTCACTCCCTACCGGCTGAGGAGTTGGGGTCTCCCACAGATCCCAGGGTTCTCCATGAGTCTCCGGATCCATCACCTCCTCTGGTTCCTCCCACAGTAGGGGTTCGTGCCGGCCTGTAGAAGCCTCTGTTTCTGGCAGCTTCAAGAGCGGTGGCTGGTCCTCTGCAGGAGCTTCCCAGTTAGGTCCTTCCCCTGCGGCCGCCAGCCCCAACTGAGCTGAGTTCCCTCCTTTTATACTCAGTGAGCATCTGGAGCATGTCCAGTACGAACGGGGCGGGACTTCCTCTGTCAGGGCTACTGGTCTGATGTCGCTGGGGCTAGTGCGGGGTGGGGCTGCCCCGTCACAGTAGCTTTATTAGTTTGTGTCAGCAGTATCAAAAGCTGTTTAAAGACCTCAAAAAAAATCAGAATGCAAATGCCAGCACTGTATGTGCATTTTGTTTCCTCTTTGTTACCCTGTTAGTAAAAATAATTGAAACTATTTGTATTCCCAAGAATCAGCATGCACACTTGAAAACTGTCCATCATTAGTAAATCAATCACCAATGGGACTAGCAACTTTTTCATGCCATTCACAGAACTGAAAAGACTGAAGAAATCTAAAGATTCTAGATTGACCCAGAGTTGTCTTTTCACATCCATCTCAATCTTTTACCAAAAAAAAGTTAGAAATAAGGCATTATTTGCATTCAGATGGTTTCTTCAGTAAGATGAGTGATTGTTTTGCCCTGAGTGTTACTAGCAGTCTGGTCTCCCAGCATATAAGCTAAAGCTCCAGTATCTCCAGAATCCCAGTGAAAAAATCCCACTGGAAATTATCCAAAGATGGCATTGCATTTCTCCCAGTCAGACATGTATCTGCCAACACAAGTGAAGCCAGCCTGCTCTAGTTCTGATTGATTGTACCCACGAATGATGAAAAAGATTCCTTAGGTTTTAAGTAGCTTTCAACCACCTAACAGTTCTATTTAACTAAATGTTGTGAAGGAAAAGAACAGGTGAAGAGGATGGGCATGAAGCTGCTTCATCAATGGCCTCTAAGCAGAAGGGAATATGGACCAAGACCCAGGAACAGTGCAATAAGACATCATTTGCATGCAATCTTTGCTTCTCAGAGATACAAATTTTGGCAGGTTTGGTCCATTTTCACAAACAATTACCCAGTTGGTACCAGAAAATTCCTTGCAGGTGTTACATACACAAAAAGCATATGCACATTTTTGCTTGTGCAACATAGGAGGTTGTATCTAAAAATGTGACCTCAGGTTTGTACAATAACAATGTCTGCAGTAAAACGGCTAGCATATTATTTTCTGGGTGTGAGGTGATGAGGAGGTATCTTCTCATCAATTTGTGATGTCTATATTTACATATGACCACAATTGGCAGTTGCACTTGCATAGTAAATCCCACAGACCTCAGTAATACTCAACTCTTCCACTCCAATCCTGTGAGGCCCTGGATGAGGTTCACCATCATTGGAGCACGGGGTGTTTAAAGCCTTTTAGGCTCAGGCATTCCTAATGTAATAAATGGTAAATTACACATTATTACAAGTTAATCAAGTACACACACCTGCAATATGGATAGACACTATACCACTGATATGAACTAAAACCCCCCACACATCGGTAGTGATTCATCATGCTCAGCAGCTATTTGTTAAGAATGAATAATATCAATTCAAAATATTTCTTATTTCAAAACATTAAAAAAGCTTTGGATTAAATCTGCTGCTGTGAATATAATATATATATATTTATTAATTTTAGAATTACTATGGTCCATATTTGGCACAAAGGCCAAATTAGTTGTTATAAATAAAAATTTGTTTAGTGGATTTTGATCATCTTTGGGAAAAAAACTTGCACTTGCCTGAGAAAGTTCAGCATTATGAAATTAGAAACCGTTGAGATGGCAAAGTAGGAGTCACAGTGTTGGTTATAGAAATGCTGACAGACCCATGCTAGCAAGTTTAATGACTTCTAAAATCATTAAATGAATATTCAGGAGTGCAATGGTATCATTCAGAATGCTGAATGCCCCCAATACCTAAATTCTATTAACCCATTACTTAATGAGGGATAGTGGTGCCAAAAAGACAGAGGGCCAGATCCTCAGCTAGTGTAAATCGATGCAACTCCAATGTCTTCAGCTGGAGTCAGCTGAGGATTTGGTCCAGCGGGTGTGCAGTGGCTCTTAGAGATGAGAAGGTGAGCCAGGTTGAGATAATAAGTGAGTAGGTAAAGAATCTGGCCTTCTGAACCAAAACATGCTGCAAGAATAAGTAACATAATTATATCTTGACGATTCCAATATACAGAGAAATACAGCTAATATTACTTTTTCAGTGGAGTATGCTAATCTGGGATACTAAGCAACAAGATAAAAAGAAAGTTGATGTGACAAACAAATTGTGAAAAGCATATTCCTTCCTCTCTTGTAAACAACTTCATTGGTTGAGTAATTAGAAAACTTCCAGATATAGGACCAAATCCTGAAGACTGAGATATTCAAAGCCAACTAGGGAATTTAGTCAAACAATTCCTGATAATTCACTGTCAGTTGTATGGCTAAATCTCAGTCTAATAGCTTTGAAAATCTCAACCAAAATCTTTATTCAATCTTCATTCAGGTATAACAGCCTTCGGAGCAAATGGGAATTTTGCTCAGGCAAGGACCAAGTGAAAACTGAATTGGCACTCCAGGATTTGTTCCATAGTGTTGATTAATGTGGAGAACTGGTATAGAATAGATCTGGTTGGAAAATAGCCATTTCCCTCCAAGAAAAAATTTAGTGAAAACAAAAATTAATTTTAATAAAAAATTCTCACAGAAAAATTCAGCATTTCAGTGAAAATCAAAAACAAAATATTTAAATTCGGAAATGCTGCCTTAGTGCCTCATGTTTGCTGTGCCACAGGAGGTGGGATGCGAACATGGAGCCTGTTCTAGAGAGGAGAATGCATAGTCTCCCTTCATGGTGAGGGGAGGCAGTTGCATTATTGGGAGTCCCTAGCTATGGCAAATCATGGGAGATACAGTCTGGCTGTGGGGATCCTGGCCCAGAAGAGAACGGGGCATGACAAAACTGAACTATAACTCTCATGCAACACTGTGGTAGGATATCCAAATGGTTTTCCCCATACACCCCTCCTCCGTCCCCCCAAAAAGGATCCATAGAAAGCTGGTACTTTTTGTGCAAAAAAAAGTCAAAAATCCAATTTTCCACTGAAAAGTGGTTTCAACAGAAAATTTTTTGAACAGCCCTAGTGTAGAACCTCTTTGCCACAAGCTACCTTATTATATTCCCTATTACTGTATTAAGTTACAGCAGCATTTCTAAAACTGGGATCTGCAGACTCCTGGGGGTCCATGAGGATACTCCAGTGGGTCCATGGGCCCCGCTAATGAACTCCTTCCCTTCCCTCCCACCTCCTGCATGTCAGGGAACAGCTATTCAACGGTGTACAGGAGGTGCTGGGAGGGAATGAGAGGAGAGGGGACGGGTTGCACTCAGGGGAGGGGGCGGAAAGAAGTGGGGAAGAGGAGGGTCAGGGGTGGAGCGGTGGTGGGAAGAGGTGGGGTGGTGGTGGAGTCTTGGGGGAAGGAATGGAGTGGGGATGGCTTGGGGGTCCCCAAAATGTTTAGATCAAAATGGGGGTCCTCAGGTTGTTAAAGTTTGAGAACCGCTGAGTTACACTATACAGTGTGTAAACCTGCCACAGTTAAGTGGTAACCTCACTGCTGAAATTAATCAAGGTTTATCAGAATTATTATTTTGATTTTTACACAAGAGAGATAATGACAAGTAGCATAAAGCCAGGTTCTATGATGTTAGCAGGAGTGCTCCTATGAATGGTGACAGTTATGTTACTTGTTGGGTGACTCAGTGTTGAATTACAAGAAACTTGATACTTCTAGATTATTGTACTTCAGGGTGCCAATTCTGAAGAGACTTGGGTTTGAGATAAAAGTTTGGAACTAGTCCTCAATTTAAAGGCTAGCCCTTATCTATTTAATGACCCAAGCCTAAACTACAGAAGAGAACAAACTCCTAAACATCAGAGCTTGGGCCTGTGTTAGTACAACTGATCATTAATGAATGGAATATGTCAAGTGGCCTCATATACTTCCACTGATCCAGCATTTATTTATTTCCTATCAAAACATCACAGCACCTCACAAGCATTAATGAGTTTATCCTCACAGCTCCCCTGTGAGGTAGAGTAGAAGGTGAACTGAAGAAGAAATTAAATGACTTGCCAAAGATCACATAGAAAAGACTGGGTTCAGACTAAGTCGTACTCTGGTGTTTTACCCTTAGTTAAGCAATACTAGCAAACACATCCTTTATGCTTACTAGGTAGAAGCTTGAGTTCTTTTCCCAGGGCCACATACATGCAGCTGATTAAAAACCCAGGTGTTTTATAGATCATGGATCATTTCAGTGCCCACAACAAATTCCAAAATCAGGTTTGGTGTGTAGATTTGTGTTTAGTTTATTCAAACCAATTCAGTGTGAGGGTGGGTGATGGGCTACAACCTGGCTTTGTTCTAATTTTTACCCTATTTAGTTTCAGCATTCTTCTAGGTTAGAACACCCCCCACCCCAAAGGATTTAATGATTTTTTTAAAAATGGGCAAGATAATGAAAGATAATTTCCCTATAAAGTGATGGCAGCCAAGGGGTATAGTTACAATATATATATTTTTTAATTAGCCAGGAGTTTCTGCCCCATTGTAGTATTTCAAACAGGCTGTGAGGCAAAGACCGAAATTCTTTTGATAATTTCTAGAAACAGGGAGATTCTTCTCAGGGGATGAAAATGTCTTTAAATAACAGACATACGCGGTTTTCAAAACCAGAACATTTATTTTAAAAGAGGGACTCTCCGTTTGGTATGTTAACTTCTTTTGAATACTGCTTTGATGGTGGGTTCTGGGAGTGGTGCTGATAAAATGAAAGGAAAAACTAACACAGTCAACTTAGCAAAGATCATTGTGGCCAAGTGTTATGGACATTTCCTTTATACTGTCCCCTCTATCTATTTTGCTCCTGACCCACAATTTCCCTGCTAATCTAAACATAGGTCTTCTCCTTAGCAAAGGCTTCCAACTGTGATCATTATTGGAGTAAGAGAAAACAGGATGATAGCAGAAAACACTGTAGAATTTGCTGGTGAGTTTGTTACATATCGGCAGTTACTTTCTTTCAAGTGTAAAAAACAAATCTGATTATTTGGTTGAAGGATCATTTCTAAAGTGTTTCTGGTCCAAAATATGACCAAACCATACCACAGCAGTATAATTATCCAGCACGTCTTATTCATTAACATGTAGCATTCAACTAACAAGTTACTCCCTTTGAAGAATACAATGTAGAGCGCTGATTGTCCATTTCCTTGCACTGTAGATAACAATTTACACTTGCATAATGACTGTGCAGAGTGGGTGTGAAATACTTCCATTTCAGAAAGGCAGTATTGTACATACACTTAGGGTATGTCTACACTACGAAATTATAGAAGCCGGTTTTATAGATATCGGTTTTATACAGTCGATTGTGTGTGTCCCCACGTAAAATGCTCTAAGTGCATGAAGTCGACGGACCGCATCCACAGTACCGAGGCTAGCATCGACTTCTGGAGCGTTGCACTGTGGGTAGCTTTCCCACAGTTCCCGCAGTCTCCGCTGCCCATTGGAATTCTGGGTTGAGATCCCAATGCCTGATGATGCAAAACAGTGTCACAGGGGTTCTGGGTATGTCATCAGGCCCCTCCCCCTCCGTCATCAGGTCCTTCCCCCTCCTGCAGGCCCCTCCCCCTCCGTCAGACAATCGATTCGCGCCTTTTTACCTGGGTTACCTGTGCAGACAACATACCACAGCAAGCATGGAGCCCGCTCAGCTCAGCTCAACGTCACCATATGTCATTTGGGTGCCGGTAGATGTGGTACTGCATTGCTACACAGCAGCAGCTAATTGCCTTTTGGCAGAAGACGGTGCAGTATGACTGGTAGCCTTCATCGGCTATCTGGGTGCTGGCAGACGTGGGGCTGCATTGCTACACAGCAACAGCCCCTTGCCTTTTGGCAGTAGATGGTGTATTACAACTGGTATCCGTCATCGTGGTATTCCAGATCGATCAGAGGCACTTGGGCAGACATGCTTTGTCTCCTGGAGACTCAGTCCTGCCGGCAGTCCTATTGAACCGTCTTGACAATGATGGCTAGCAGTCGTAGTACAGTATCTTCTGCAAAGCACCCAGAAGATGCCGATGGCTATCAGTCATGCTGCACCGTCTGCTGCCAGCTTAAGATGTAAAAAATAGATGGACCAGATTTGTTCTGTATTCATTTGCTTCCCCCTCCCTCCGTGAAATCAATGGCCTGCTAAACCCAGGGTTTTGAGTTCAGTCTTTGGGGGGGCCATTCTGTGTGACAGTTGTTTGTGTTTCTCCCTGATGCACAGCCACCTTTGTTGATTTTAATTCCCTGTACCTGTACGCCCTGTCGTCAGTCACCCCTCCCTCCCTCCGTCAGTTTCGTGCCTTTTTTCAGCCCAGACGCCATAGCACTGGGATCATGTAGCCCGCTGAGATCACCGCAGCAATTATGAGCACTATGAACACCACGCGCATTGTCCTGGAGTATATGCAGAGCCAGGACATGCCAAAGCAAAACCAGGACCAACCGAGGAGGCAATTGCAGTGCAGCAACGAGAGTGATGAGGAAATTGACATGGACATAGACCTCTCACAAAGTACGGGCCCCAGCAGTGTGCAAATCATGGTGTTACTGGGGGAGGTTCATGGCGTGGAACACCGATTCTGGGCCCGGGAAACAAGCACAGACTGGTGGGACCGCATTGTGTTGCAGGTGTGGGACGATTCCCAGTGGCTGCGAAACTTTCGCATGCGTAAGGGCACTTTCATGGAACTTTGTGACTTGCTTTCCCCTGCCCTGAAGCACCAGAATAATAGGATGAGAGCAGCCCTCATAGTTGAGAAGTGAGTGGCGATAGCCCTATGGAAGCTTGCAACGCCAGACAGCTACCGGTCAGTCGGGAATCAATTTGGAGTGGGTAAATCTACTGTGTGGGCTGCTGTGATCCAAGTTGCCAGGGCAATCAAAGGCCTGGTGAGATCAAGGGTAATGACTCTGGGAAACATGCAGGTCATAGTGGATGGCTTTGCTGCAATGGGATTCCCAAACTGTGGTGGGGTGATAGATGGAACCCATATCCCTATCTTGGCACCGGAGCACCAAGCCACTGAGTACATAAACAGCAAGGGGTACTTTTCAATGCTGCTGCAAGCCCCGGTGGATCACAAGGGACGTTTCACCAACATCAACGTGGGATGGCTGGGAAAGGTACATGATGCTCGTGTCTGCAGGCACTCTGGTCTGTTTCGAAAGCTGGAGGAAGGGACTTTCTTCCCAGACCAGAAAATAACCATTGGGGATGTTGAAATGCCTATAGTTATCCTTGGGGACCCAGCCTACCCCTTAATGCCAAGGCTCATGAAGCCGTACACAGGCAGCCTGGATAGTAGTCAGGACCTGTTCAATTATAGGCTGAGCAAGTGCCGAATGGTGGTGGAATGTGCATTTGGACGTTTAAAAGCTCGCTGGCACAGCTTACTGACTCTCTCAGACCTCAGCGAAAAGAATATCCCCATTGTTATTGCTGCTTGCTGTGCGCTCCACAATATCTGTGAGAGTAAGGGGGAGACATTTACGGCAGGGTGGGAGGTTGAGGCACATCGCCTGGCCGCTGATTACGTGCAGCCAGACACCAGGGCATTTAGAAGAGCACAGCAGGGCGCAGTGCGCATCAGAGAAGCTTTGAAAATGAGTTTTGTGACTGGCCAGGCTACGGTGTGAAACTTCTGTTTGTTTCTCCTTGATGAACCCTCTGCCCCACCCCACCACCCGGTTCACTCTACTTCCCTGTAAACCAACCCCCCACCCTGCCCTCCCCCTTCGAGCACCACTTGCAGAGGCAATAAAGTCATTGTTACTTCTCATTCATGCATTCTTTATTAATTCATCACACAACTAGGGGGATAATTGCCAAGATATCCCGGGATGGGTGGGGGAGGAGGGAAGGACAAGGACACACTGCAGTTTAAAACTTTAACTCTTATTGAAGGCCAGCCTTCCGATGCTCGGGCAATCATCTGGGATGGAGTGACTGGGTGGCAGTAGGCCAGCCCACCGTGTTCTTAGGCGTCTGGGTGAGGAGGCAATGGGACTTAGGGAGAGGGCTGTTGGTTACACAGGGGCTGTAGCGGCAGTCTCTGCTCCTGCTGCCTATCCTGCAGCTCAACCATATGCTGGAGCATATCAGTTTGATGCTCCAGCAGCCGGAG
The DNA here is from genome assembly GCF_027887155.1 of Malaclemys terrapin pileata. Classification (NCBI taxonomy): domain Eukaryota; kingdom Metazoa; phylum Chordata; order Testudines; family Emydidae; genus Malaclemys; species Malaclemys terrapin. Next base: position 50,963,821 of record NC_071510.1, on the reverse strand, counting down.
CATGGACTCTTGCCTTCTGTCTGCAAGCTGACGCCACTTATCATCTTCAGCCCACCACTTGCTCTGTTCAGCCCGTAATTCATCCCGCCACCTCTCCTCTTGTTCATATTGTGCTTTTTTGCACTCTGACATTGACTGCCTCCATTCATTCTGCTGTGCTCTTTCAGTGTGGGAGGACATCTGGAGCTCCGTGAACATATCATCCCAAGTCCACCGTTTTCTCCTTCTAATCTTCGCTAGCCTCTGCAAAGGAGAAGCATTTGCAGCTGGTGGAGGAGAAGGAGAGGTGGTTAAAAAAAAGACACATTTTAGAGAACAATGGGTACACTCTTTCACGTTAAATTTTGCTGTTCACATTACACAGCACATGTGCTTTCGTTACAAGGTCGCATTTTTCCTCTTATATTGAGGGCCTGCCAGTTTGGTGTGAGAGATCACTCACGCAGTGCCAGGCAACAGAATTCAGCTTGCAGGCAGCCATGGTAAGCCACAGTCTTTCGGCTTTTTTAACCTTCTTAACATGTGGGAATGGTTTCAAACAGCAGCACCCTCATTTCCCATACCAAGCACCTGTTGGGTTGGCCATTTAAAATGAGTTTGCAATGTAAAAAGAGGGGCTGGGGTTTCCGGGTTAACATGCAGCACAAACCCAACTACCCCCCGCCCCACCCCCAATTCTCTGGGATGATCACTTCACCCCTCCCCCGCACCGCGTGGCTAACAGCGGGGAACATTTCTGTTCAGCCAAGCAGGAATGGGCACCTCTGAATGTCCCCTTAATAAAATCATCCCATTTCAACCAGGTGACCATGAATGATATCACTCTCCTGCGGATAACAAAGAGAGATAAGGAATGGATGTTGTCTGCATGCCAGGAAACACTGGGACCATACGCTGCTATGCTTTGTTATGCAATGATTCCAGACTACGTGCTACTGGCCTGGTGTGGTAAAGTGTCCTACCATGGCGGACGGGATAAGGCAGCCCTCCCCAGAAACCTTTTGCAAAGGCTTTGGGAATACATGAAGGAGAGCTTTCTGGAGATGTCCCTGGAGGATTTCCACTTCATCCCCATACACGTTAACAGACTTTTCCAGTAGCTGTACTGGCCACAATTGCCAGGGCAAATTAATCATTAAACACGCTTGCTTTTAAACCATGTGTAATATTTACAAAGGTACACTCACCAGAGGTACCTTGTGCGCCCTCAGGGTCTGGGAGCACGCCTTGGGTGAGTTTGGGGGTTACTGGTTCCAGGTCCAGGGTGATAAACATATTCTGGCTGTTGGGGAAACCGGTTTCTCCACTTCCTTGCTGTGAGCTATCTTCCTCGTACCCTGAACCCGCTTCCCTGTTGCGTGATTCTCCATTGATGGAGTCAAAGCACAGGGTTGGGGTAGTGGTGGCTGCACCCCCTAGCATGGCATACAGCTCCGCGTAGAAGCGGCATGTCTGCGGCTCTGCCCCGGACCTTCCGTTTGCCTCTCTGGCTTTGCGGTAGGCTTGCCTTAGCTCCTTAATTTTCACGCGGCACTGCTGTGCGTCCCTATTATGGCCTCTGTCCTTCATGGCCTTTGAGACTTTTTCTAATATTTTGTCATTTCGTTTATTGCTACGGAGTTCAGCTAGCACTGATTCATCTCCCCATATGGCGAGCAGATATGCATACCTCCCGTTCTGTCCATGCTGGAGCTCTTTTGCGATCCTGGGACTCCATCATGGTTACCTGTGCTGATGAGCTCTGCGTGGTCACCTGTGCTCTCCACGCTGGGCAAACAGGAAATGATATTCAAAAGTTCGCGGGGCTTTTCCTGTCTACCTGGTCAGTGCATCTGAGTTGAGAGTGCTGTCCAGAGCGGTCACAATGAAGCACTGTGGGATAGCTCCCGGAGGCCAATAACGTCCAATTCCGTCTCCACTACCCCAAATCCGACCCGCAAAGGCCGATTTAGGCGCTAATCCCCTCGTCAGAGGTGGAGTAAAGAAACTGGTTTAAAGGGCCCTTTAAGTCGAAAGAAAGGGCATCGTCGTGTGGACGTGTCCAGGTTTAATTCGATTTAACGCTGCTAAAGTCAACCTAAACTCGTAGTGTAGACCAGGCCTTAGTCTACACTTGAACTTAGTGATATCATTTACACCTGTGCCAAGACAGTGAGAATCAGGTCCTACATTCTGTTCATATCCGTAGGCAGAGATATGAATGTCAGGGACACAAAAGGTCAGTTCATGGGAGAAGCCATTTATTTACCGGGGCTTCCGCTCTTTAATATGCGTTCAGTTTAAGAGATGCAAAAATAAACTCTACCATCATAGGTGATTTGCTTGCACAGTGGCAAACTCTTGCCTGCAACATATTTACTCTTAATTCCAAAAAGAAATTAGTATCTACAGGAAACAGGACTAAATAAAATCCATCAGAGTGAGCCACTGGTCCAGCAGAAATAAGAGGTTGAGAAAATAAATCCTTATGTTAGGATACAACCCAAACCTTTAACTCCTAGGTCATAATGAATCATTTTTATAGAGTTTCCTAGCTTCCCTGACAGTGTCTACAGTCCTGAGTCCCGCCCCCCGCCCCCCGGTTCCCTGGAAAGTTGAACAGGAAGAGCATCTCCTGCCTGCTGGTGCTCAGAAAGGGCCTCTGAACCCTCTCATTACACAAAAATTTGCGGTCTAGCATTAGATTTCATGAGCTAATTTCTCTGTGCTCCACTTACTGGCATACACAAGCAGCTTGACCTGGAATCTGTAATCAATTCATCCTCTGTGCTTCCCTTTTTGCAACTGCTCGAGGAAATGCATCTCCTACTGCAATGAAGAATACCCTGAAAGCCTAGATGAAAGCTGTAATTCTGAATATGAAAAATCATTGATTTTTAACACTTACTGTCTTGCTCTTCAGAGCATTTTTTTTTTTTTTTTAGGATAAATACTGCATTCATGTACCTGCAGCCTTTATCAACCCATATCACAGGAACCCTAGAGCAAGACGAAAATTATACTGAAGAATAATCTCAAGGAAATTAGTTCAGAAAATAGTGCTGGAAATATGCAGAATGTCTCTTTGAGCTTTAGAGCATGCCTTTCTAAATCAGGCCTATCTCACATACACAAGAAATCACCTTACATTTACAAGATGAAGTTGGGAAAAATAAGGCACTAGTTAACCAGTGAAGGGAACACAGCCTGTGATCTGACACACTATGCCTTCAACAGACAAAACAATAGTTGTAAACTATTTTCATTAACACAAAAACCAAACTTGATTGTGAAACAGCCTGAGGTTTCCCCCTTCACCCCCAGGAGATTATTTAGAATCACAATATTAACCTGTGATTAAGCCTGGTGTGGCGGGGTGCCAATTCACCGCTGCGGCACCTCCTACTGGTTGTCCTGGGAATTAGCTCTTACAGCTGAAGCGCCCTCTGCAGGCCGGTCTCTCGCCTGCTGCTGGCCCCCGTGTCCCTCCCGGATCCCGGTGCCCCTCTACATCAGGGTTCTGCCCCCAGCGGTAACCCACAATCTAGGTCTCCCCCCCCCAACCCTCTATCCCCACCTTGTCTCAGTGGCTACTGCTAGTCATCGTCTAGCCCCCGCTCACTGGGGCAGACTGCAGTCTATAAACCATTCATCAGCAAGGGGGGTTGGACCAGCTGCTTCTGCCTATCTCTGGGCTGCCCTCTGCAACCCCAGTAACTTTTCCGGCCTTTAGCAAGGCCTGCAGCCTGAGGGTTTTCCAGGCCAGAGCTCCCCAGCTCTTCTGGCCTTTTCCCAACCCTGCTCCAGTCTAGGTACCCTGCTCAGCTCCCAGCAGCCAGGTCCTCCCTCTCAAAAGGCGAGAGAGAGAGTGTCCTCATCCTTCTGGGCCACCACCCTCTTATAAGGGCCAGCTGGGCCCTGATTGGGAAAGCAGCCCCAGCTGTAGCCAGTGCAATCAGTCCAGCTTTTCCCCTGCCACAGCTCTCTCCCAGGGCTGTTTTAAGCCTAAAGAGAACAGTGGTCAATTATTCTTCATGTCCACCAAGGATAGGACAAAAAATAATCAGTTCAGATTGCAGCAAGGGAAATTTAGGTTGAATATTAGAAAAATATTACTAACTGTAAGGATAGTTAAGCACTGGAACAGGTTACCTAGGGAGGTTGTGGAATCCATGTGCTTGGAGGCTTTTAAGTATAGGTAAGACAAACACCTGTCAAGGATGGTCCAGATAATACTTAACCCTGCCTCAGCACAGGGGACTGGATTAGATAACCACTTGGGGGCCCTTCCAGACCTACATTTCTATGATTAATGCAACCACCACCAAATACGGTGCCTTGCTTTTCTCCTCACACTGATTTGCTGATTGTTGGATCAAAGACAAACAGTGTTAACATATTTTACCATACAATTTAGTTAATTAAAAGACATTCCTTTTTTACAGAAATGAGGCTCTGTCCAGATCAAAGTGGGGCCACCTTATATAGAGTTAATTTTCATATCTATTTTGTCTCTTTTTGCTGCCATTGCTTCTAAAAGAGAATATTTTCTTCAGGGGACTCTCAAGATTCTACCTTAGGTTCATAGTTGTTTAATATTTATATAATGCCCTTATACAATTCATTTTGTTGACACAGCCTCAGGTTTAATATATATTTATGCTAACAATATGCAGATCTACCATTCTGTAAAGCCAACAAATTTAAATCCAGGTACAATAGTTCTGATGACTGCCAATGGGACATAAATGTTTGAATGACCCCAAACCTTCTTTAATTCAACTCTAAGGCCTGGTCTACACTAGGAGGTTATGTCGAATTTAGCAGCATTAATTTGAATTAACCCTGCATCTGTCCACGCAACGAAGCTATTTATTTCGACATAGAGGTCTCTTTAAATCGATTTCTGTACTCCTCCCCGATGAGGGGAGTAGCACTAAATTCGACATGGCCATGTCGAATTAGGGTTAGTGTTGACGGAATTCGATGCTAATAGCTCCGGGAGCTATTCCACAGTGCACCACTCTGTTGACGCTCTGGACAGCAGTCCGAGCTCAGATGCTCTGACCAGCCACACAGGAAAAGCCCCGGGAAAATTTGAATTCCTTTTCCTGTCTGGCCAGTTTGAATCTCATTTCCTGTTTGGACATCGTGGCAAGCTCAGCAGCCCTGGCAACGATGCAGAGCTCGCCAGCAGAGGTGACCATGCAATCACAGAATAGAAAGAGGGCCCCAGCATGGACTGATCAGGAAGTCTTGGATTTGATTGCTGTGTGGGGCGATGAGTCCGTGCTTTCGGAGCTGTGATCGAAAAGACAGAATGCAAAGATCTACAAGAAGATCTCAAAAGCCATGACGGAGATAGGATACAGCCGGGATGCAATGCAGTGCTGCGTGAAAATCAAGGAGCTGAGACAAGCATACCAGAAGACCAAAGAGTCAAACGGACGCTCCGGATCCCAGACCCAGACATGCCGTTTCTACGAGGCACTGCATTCCATTCTAGGTGCGGCTGCCACCACTACCCCACCACTGTCCGTGGACCCTGACGATGGGGTATTGTCGACGGCCACTTCCTCGGAGCTGTTCATGGACAGGGAAGATGAGGAAGGAGAGGAGGAGGATGAGGCAGTCCACAGCGCTTTCAACGCTGATTTCCCCGACAGCCAGGATCTCTTCATCACCCTCGCGGAGATCCCCTACCAACCCTCCCAAGGCAGTAACCCGGACCGTGAATCAGGGGAAACATCAGTAGGTAAGTGTTTTAAACATTTATTTTGAATAGAATAGGCATGGTATGTTAGCAATGGGTTTTTAATGATTAGTTTGCCCTAGGCGCTTAACTTTTTAGTCCTTGCCAGTGCAGCTACTGGAAAAGTCTGTCAACATGTCTGGGGATAGAGTAGAAATCCTCCTGGGACATCTCCACGAAGCTCTCCTGGAGGTAATGTGAAAGCCTTTGCATCAGGTTCTTGGGGAGAGCAGCCTTATTGCCTCCTCCATGGTAGGAAATTTTTCCGCGCCAGGCTAGCAGCAGGTACTCCGGTATCCTTGCCTGGCAAAGCATGGCGGCATACGGCCCTGGTGTTTGCTGGAATTCACGCAGCATGCGGTCTTTCTCTGCCTCTGTAATCCTCATCAGAGTGATATCGCTCATGGTGACCTGCTTTGAATTAGGGGAATTTTAGTATGGGGACTGATTGCCTGTTCCTTTAAATAACTGTAATCGGCGGTTTACAGCCATGCGGTGGGGGCGGGGAGGCAAACCGTTCATGCCAGCCAGATCGCTGGCAGCGTGCACGGATCTTTCCCGGGGACAGCCGCGATGGGGGTGGGACAGGGGCAGAGTTCATGCCGGCCGGATCGCTGGCAGCAGGAACTGGCCAACGCTAAGAGCATTGCTTGGAACGTGAAAGGAGGGCACTGCTGTAAATTAAGCTTTAAGCAGCCAAAAGTCTAGGGCTTACCCTGGCTGCCTGCTAGCAGAATTCTGTTGTCCAGACCCGCTTGTGTGATCTGTACAGCAAGACCCCAGGCACTCAAGGTGAAGACAGAAAATTCGACCTTGTACTGAGTGCACATGTGATAGGTACTGTGCATGGTCTTGTTCACAGAGAAAGTCTATATTCATTGTTTGCAAAAATGTATCTTTTTGAGGAATTCACTCCCTTTTTCCCATCCCACAGCTGCAAACGTCTCCCGAGCTACCCCGGCATCCCCCTCCCAGAGGCTGGCGCAGATCAGGTGGAGAAAGAAAAGGACACGGGACGAGATGTTCTCAGAACTTATGGTCTGTTCCTGAGCCGAGGTGGCACAGCAGACCCAGTGGAGGGAGAACGTGTCGCAATAGCAGCGATCACACAGCGAAAGGGAGGACAGGTGGTGGCAGGAAAAACAGCAGGCTACTCAAACGCTGTTTGGACTAATGAGGGAGCAAACGGACACGCTCTGGTGCCTTGTAGATGTTCTGCAGGACCGGAGGCAGGAGGACAGAGCCCACCTGCATTCTATCTCTAACCGCCGTCCCCCGCCACAAAGTCCCATCCCCCCCACACAAAGTCCCAAGAAGGTGGGGCCGCAGGGGCCGTGAAAACAGTCACTCCACCCCTGCAGACTGCTCAAGTAACAGAAGGCTCTCATTCCCAAAGATCTGATACGTCCTTTCCTTCCCTCCAAATGCACCTCACCCAAGCCCCTGTCCCAGTTTCATCCCCTAACTGTATAGTTCTTAATAAAAAATATGTTTCTGTTAATTACTATTTCCCCTCATGTTCTTTTAGAGGACAGTGTGTTTGAAGGGGGGAAAGGAAGTTGGTAATTGGAGAGCACAGTCACCTTTATCTGGGTACAGACACGGGGGCAGGTTCAGCAGAAGGTCACACACACATTACAGTCACTAGGCACACTGCTCAGTCTGGGAGGTGGTTTTCATGCTCTGTGTGGGGGGATATGTGAGTTTGTGGCAGGGCAGGGCGGTTACAGATCTTATGCAGCGGTCCTTAGCCTGGATGACAGAGCCACGCAGCAGGGGATCTGTAACCGCCCTCCCCTGCCATAAAGTCACATAGCGCCCACACACAGAGTCCCGAAAAGGAGGGGTGGCAGGCTCTGTTGAAACAACCAGTCCACCACTGCAGACCGCTCTAGGAGCAGGAGCCTGTCATTCCTCAAGTTTAGAAGCGTCCTTTCCACTACTACACCCGCTCCCCACCACAGTCTGCATCCCAGTTTCAACCCTTTACCGCGAAATCCTTAATAAAGAAAACGGTGTTAATGAACAAAGTTTCATTTATTTTATTTTTAAAGGTGTGTTGGAAGGGGGGAAGGGGATTGGTAACTGGAGAGGATAGTCAACATTAACTGGGTAAAGAAATGGGGGCAGGTTCAGCTTCTGTTTAAACAAACGTAATAGTCACAGGTTACCCTGCTCACTCTGGAACCTAGCTTTCAAAGCTTCCCGGATGCACAGCGCGTCCCGCTGGGCTCTTCTAATCGCCCATGTGTCTGGTTGGGCGTAATCAGCAGCCAGACGATTTGCCTCAACCTCCCACCCCGCCATAAACGTCTCCCCCTTGCTCTCACAGAGATTGTGGAGCCCACAGCAAGCTGCAATAACAATGGGGATATTGGTTTCACTGAGATCAGAGCGAGTCAGTAAGCTTCTCCATCTCCCCTTCAGATGTCCAAAAGCACACTGCACCACCATTCTGCACTTGCTCAGCCGGTAGTTGAATTCTTTTTCACTGTCCAGGGCGCTTATATAGGGCTTCATGAGCCAGGGCATTAGCGGGTAGGCTGGGTCCCGAGGATCACTATAGACATCTCCACATCCCCAACAGTTATTTTGTGGTCCGGGAAGTAAATACCTTCCTGCAGCAGTCTAAACAGACCAGAGTTCCTGAAAACACGAGCGTCATGAACCTTGCCCGGCCATCCGACCTTGATGTTGGTAAAATGTCCCCTATGGTCCACCAGTGCTTGCAGCACCATTGAAAAGTAGCCCTTTCAGTTAATGTACTGGTTGACCTGGTGGTCCGGTCCCAGAATAGGGATGTGAGTTCCCTCTATAGCCCCATCGCAGTTTGGGAATCCCATCGCAGCGAAGCCATCTATGATCACCTGCACGTTTCCCAGGGTCACTACCTTTGAGAGCACTAGCTCAGTGATTGCATTGGCTACTTGCATCACAGCAACCCCCACAGTAGATTTGCCCACTCCAAAGTGATTCGCGACTGACCGGTAGCTGTCTGGCATTGCAAGCTTCCAGAGGGCTATGGCCACTCGCTTCTGGACAGTCAGGGCTGCTTGCATCCAGGTTTCCTCGTGCTTCAGGGCAGGGGACAGCAACTCACAAAGTTCCAGGAAAGTTCCCTTACGCATCCGAAAGTTTCACAGCCACTGTAATTCATCCCAGACCTGCAGCACTATGCGGTCCCACCAGTCTATGCTTGTTTCCCGGGCCCAGAATCGCCGTTCCACAACATCAACATGACCCATTGCCACCATGATGTCCACAGCATGGGGTCCTGTGCTTTGTGAGAGGTCTGTGCCTCTCTCAGACTTAATGTCCTCACCGCGCTGCTGTAGCCTCCTCGCCCGATTTCTCAGCATCTGCCTCTGAAAAAGGTGCATGATAAGGCGTGAGGTGTTGACAACGGCCATAACTGTAGCGATGATCACAGCGGGCTCGATGCTCGTGGTGCTGTGGTGTCCATGCAGTCAATCACCAGAAAAGTGCGCGAACTGATTGCTCGCCGGCGCTTTCACGGAGAGAGGGCGGGAGTGACTGTTGAATGACGACAGTTACCCAAAACCACCCTCGACACATTTTTTTGCCCCAGCAGGCATTGGGGACTTGACCCAGAATTCCAATGGGCAGCGGGGACTGTGGGAACTGTGGGATAGTTACCCACAGTGCAGCGCTTCCAATGTTGACACTTGCCCCGTTAGTGTGGACTCACAAAGTTGAATTACTGTCCTTAGTGTGGATACACATGTTCAACTTTGTAATATCGGTTCCACAAATTTGCTTTAAGTACAATCAAACTACTCTTGTAGTGTAGACATACCCAAAGAGTATGTCTACACAGCAAAAGTTGAGCATAGGCTACCCTACCTGGGCTAGCTTGAATCCAGCTAGCACGGATTACAACAATAGCAGTGAAGCCAGTACAATGTGGTTTTATGTTACCTGCACTGAAACCCACACTGCACTGTCTTTACTGCTATTATTGTAACTCACACTAGCTGGATTGAAGCTAACTCAGGTAGGCTACCCCCTGTGGAGTTTTTGTTGTGTAAACATACCCTTAGAAAACAGAGCTGCATATGACTGGGTTGCATCATCCACTTAATGGGGCTATACAGTTTTTTTTTATTTTTGAGGACAATATGATCACACCAGAAGCCACAAGAAAGAAAATTGGTGTCTGTTTTGGATTGGAATTGACCTTTCAAATAGGATTTAGTGAATACCAGAAAGGATTATCTGTGAAAGTCACAGATATTTGAGCAGGATTTTCCAAAGCACTCACTGTTGGCCTAACTTCATTGACTTCAAGGGGAGCAGAGTTAGGCCAACACTGAGTGCTTTGAAAATCCCACGTAATATTTATTTCAAGTATTCTTGATTGTAACACTAAAGTATTTGAATACAAAAGGAATGCAGATACAAGGGAATCAAAGTTTACTAAACTTCACATTTGTTGTTTTTGTTATTTGAATGTCTTCATGCCCTGTAGCATGACATCTGTAAATGTGCTTTTCAAGCTCTAAATTTCACCATCGCTTCATTGATCAAGCCATGCTTGTTAGGCCTAAATTATATTAGAAAATCAGGCTTAGCATCAATAAGGCCTTTGAAAGAACTTTACTACATAATCAGAGAAGATCAAGACCCTGGCTTGTTATATCATTAGATGCAGATGATGTCCCGAGACAGAGACAATCACCTCCTGGCTGAATTGTTTTTTTCTAGCAGAAGCTTCTACAGAACATAAATATCTCCTACCAATATACATCTATATCACCTCTGTCCCCAGACATCCACACATATATGTTTGTCAACTCTCCTCTTTGTCATTCTCCTTTCTTCTTACCTAAGGGAACTCTCCCTTAAACTTCTGGGACCAATTTAGGTCACCTACCAAACAGCAATAGCAAACACAGTCAATGTAGTATACTGTCTGTTGTGTTATAGAATTATCTTTTCCTTGTGAATGTGATAGTGCTTATCATTCCAGTATGTTAGAATGAATTGTTATTTGTAATAGACTGTTGTCACTGCATCTATACTCGCTATGCCCTGTTTGCACATCTGCCTTAGCTATCCTCAGCACAGGAGCTGAGTGGGGAGAAGTGAGTAACTTTATGCCAACTTCATGCTCCCCAATTCTGGGGCCACTTTGTCCCCCAGAATAAGACAGACTACCTTCATAACTGTTCTAACTTATGTCTAGCTATCTATGTCCCTAGGGAGCCATTCCAGTAGCTGGAAATAACCAGAGCAAAGAGATTCAATATCAAGGAGGATAGGGGTGTTACCTAATATTTGCAGCAGGTAGTAAAACACCCACAAATCTCATTCTGAATTGTAAAAATGAACTGGATTTTTCTCCCCCTCCCGCCGCCCAGCAACATTAAAGACATTCTGCTCATCAGCAATGAGTGAAAACTGTATTTTCAAAACACGTGGTGCAGTTAGCAAGAAGAGCCTTTTAAATGAAATGTATTCTTGGAATTATATATTTTATTGCTATTCATAATTAATGGAATTGTAGCATTTTTGCTAATGGAAAACAACCACTGCAGAGATGGCTTTGACTGTATTTTAGTTTTATTACCCATCTTAGGAACTAAAAATGCACTTTACCTGTAATGAAGGTTACACAATGAAAGCTTTGTAAATATTGCAATCAGTAAGTAAGCTAATATTCTCTCTTTCAACATCACTTATTATTGTTATGCAAAAATATTTGCTTTAATGCCTTTCAGAAATGTACAAAACTGTTCTTTTTGGGGCGCAAATATGAAGTAAAAGGAAAACATCTAATGGAAAGCTGCCTTCTTTCCCCATTGCCTCCAGCCTTGCTTGGCAAATGCAGTAGGCTTAATCAATATGACATGTAACTAGAGTTGCTGGTGAAGGCAAGAAAAGTTCAGAGCTATTGATCTGAGCCCTCTCTCACCTTTAGATCTCTGAGGATTCAGATCTAATAGGAAATGGATCTGAACTCTGTCTGATTATAATTCCGAAAACCAAAGCCCCAACCAAAATTTTGCAAAAGCCAAAAACACTATTGCGGGTGTGATGAACTGGGAAATATCTTGTATTATTTTTAATGTATGCCTGTGCGTATTTGCTCACCTTCTGTCGAGTTAGAGCCAAAGGGATTGCTAAAGGGACCAAGCAGGAAAATTAAAAACACCACAGATAAGAGCCCTGGAGGAAACAATGGAACAGCTATCTATTTGGGAATACCCACCACCAGGCAAGCTGAGATCAGTTTACTCTTCTGGAGGCTAAGCCTAAGCTCAAAAGGTGGATGCAAACATTGGAGGATGCCAGTCCTGGAAAAGGCTGGGGGCTGAGAGCATTGCCAGCAGACTGAGGCTGAGTGCCATACTAACAGAATGACGAAAAGATGCAGCAACACTTTATTCAGCTGTTGTCACAGGCTCTCAAGGGAATGGGGTTTACAGATGCCAAAGACAGTTGGGCCTGTTAGATTAACATGGTTGATAAAAGAAAGGGGCTACAGTCCAGAGGTCCAGTAAGAGTGATGGGCTTGTGAGGTGCCTTCCTGAGTGAGGTGCGGGAAGCCAGGCCTTTCTCCTGAGAGATGCATTCAAGAGAGACTAAAAGGTGTTTAACTTGTAGTTCCCTTTGAAGTGAAATTGACTCAAATTTCAGCCTCTCCAGCTCTGTGCAGGGTAGTTGAGAAGGGAAAATCCATTCCTAGCCCAGGACCAGGTTGTAGGGTGATAGCACCGTTCTTTCCTCTCTATCAGTTGTTATTCTAATCTATGGGCAGGAATAGTGGCCACAGCTCCTTTGTGCAGGAAAAATGGTATTCTGTGGCCACTGGATCCACAAAAACCCTATTTGTGACCCTTCCCAGGGGCTGATCCTGGACTGTTTCCACAGCAGCCTACGTGGGGCCATAAGGAGACCCTTCCCAAGATGTGTAGAGGTGCACAGACACTACTAGGCAGTCATTCAGTGGCAGATTTCCCACACAATCCCTATGTGCACATCTTAAGTAGTACTAGAGTCTTGCACCAGCCTTCCACACAGTGTTAATTTCACCCTGAAATCATTTGGTCTGTTCTCAGAGCACCCTAAAGGGGCAGAAGGGCAATGGAGCCCTGATATGCTCCTTCATCATTGCATCACCCTCAAGATACAATACCTTCATGAAGCACTATCCCCTCTTGAGATCCTGATCGGGCAGGGCAGCTCCACACTGCCACCTACTCTGGCCAGTGACTAAATACCACAGAAGTCTATCTGTACAGAGCTCAGAGGGCGAGAAAAACTATAATTAATAATATCACTAAATCGGAACTAACATACATGTTCTACACATAAAATTTTTCCAATGAGATACTTATTTGTTTTGATCAGTGTACCTTTGTCATACTTTATAAATGTACTAAAACCTTATGAAATTTAATTTAATGAAATAAAAATAAAGAAGAGAAGGTCTAGCAACATGAAACAAACCTCTATTCATATACAAGCTAGGTAGACCATTTTGTCAACATTTTTCAGACTATGGGGCAATAAAATTTGCCTTCAAACTGATAAAAACCAAAGTCATAGGCTGAAATATTTAATCAGCAGATTTGGAACAGACATGTATTGCTGCTTAAGCATCAAGGCATACAAAATTATTCATAATTACAATATATGCCATATACAAACCTAGAAAATAAGCTATTTACATTAATTTTTTCTCTTCTTTGATTTTTAGTTTTTTGGACGTTAGTCTCATTGAATTTATTTATATAATAAATCTGGACTTTATGAGCTTTCCAAGGAGTAAGTCAGATGGAAGGTAAAGTTGATTGGTATGTCTTGTGCAATCTGGAGAGGAAAGGTATGTGTTTATCACTCTTACCATGTGGTGAAGAGAGAGATTATGTCTAAGCTGGAAGATCCTCAATAGCCAGAGAGAAGTTGGAGTCATTAGTGAACCTTTTCATCCTAAGACTACGAGAATGATTAACATGGGAAAATTGGAAATTCCCTGAACGAGTCATCAGATGAGGTATCAAATGTTTTTTCCCTCTGTGGAAAATTTGACAAAACTGAAAAATATTTTTGTCAAAATTTCTATTTTTGATAAAAATTGAAATACCTAATTATGCAATTGAGAAATGCTGTTGCAGTTCCTCAGTTGTCACTCAGTGCCTCATGCTCTCATTCTCCCCTGTAGGCTGGGTTGCCTGGTCAAACTACATCTCCCATTCCCCTTTTTACTCTACTGTAACAATATCTGGGGAATCAGTGAGGTAACCTGTGCCTGTGAGCATAATATACAAACAAAACAGGTGTTATCTGGTGACACTTCATTGAATTAAACTTCTAAAAGTTAATGTCTGCCTTGGTCAGCAGGAGCTTGCCATCAGAGCAACCTCTCTGTTGCCTGCAGGCTTATAAACACCTACATAATAGGTTAGTAATCCTATTAGGACGATAAGACAATAATGAAAGCACAAACTGTCCAGGGATTAGATTAGACCACACCATGCTAATAGTACCCTCAGCTTCATTTCAGTCAAAAATATTTATTTTTAATTATTTGTATTGTGAAAACGCCCTTACATGCTGAGATCAGGGCCCCACTGTGGTGTGTGTGTCATGCTCTGAAGTGTCTCTAACCTCTGTTTGCTAGAAGCTGGGAATTGATGGCAGAGGATGGATCACTTTGACTATCTGTTCTGTTCATTCTCGCTGAAGGACTTGGCATTGGCCACTGTCTGAAGACAGGATACTGGGCTAGATGGTCCATTCACCTGACCCACGATGGCTGTTTTTATGTTATGTTCTTATGTAAGAAAATATAATAAAAGGCAGAACCTGCCCAGAAGAACTTAGATTCCAAATAGGCAAGGATGGGAAGGGGAAGAAAAGGAAATGATTTGACCAAGGTTACCCAACATGACAGGCAATGGCGTCAGTGGCTGATGAAAGAAAACACATCTCCTGACTTATAGTTCACAGTCCAATTCACCAGATCACTGTCTGAGATAAGCACAGAGTGAATACTCTAGCCAGTTTAGGTAAGGCTCCTTGGTGGAAGGAGCAAGAACAGATAGGAATAATATGGTCCTAACTATATTTAAGAAGGTTAAATTCCACAGACATTCATACTCCATCATGGTTATTCTGTTATTAATAATAGTGTTAAGGTAAGAGCTTCTTTTATCCACTCAACTCTAAGTGTACAAAATGTACACCCATTCACTCAGTTTTACAAAGTTACCTGAATATTACTCATTTAAAAAACAAATAGCAAAGGATCATCAGATACATGTTTTCTGGTAAGAGTAGAAACCTGAATGGCACAACAGATGTAACTGCCCTTCCTACTAATTAACTGGGAATTTTAGTCAAAATTAATTAACATCTTCATAAGGTAAGAAAATATGGCTCTGAAAAAACAGCTTTTTAGTGATAATGAACTGAGAGAAATTTTAATGCACTCCACTGTCATTACAGATCTGTCCCTGAAGACAAAGATTTTAGACTAGAATTATCACAGAGTCTCAAAACATGCACTCCTGAAAGACTTTAAAAAAAAAATCAGCAGCTAAAAAAAGGAAAGAACTGGATAGGGATTTTTGCTTGTATAGTCAAGGTTCTAGGCAGTAAGTAAATTATAGCAAGCTTCTGCCTCACATCTCCAGCTGTCCTCATTTTAGACCCAAATATGTATCTGCCACACAAGGAATCTGCTGTTATCTCATGATAGCTGTGAATTATTTAAAATCTAAAAAGCAGAATATATAGTAAAAAAATTTTTTGCTAAAAAGGGAAGAATGCCAAATGTTTGCACAATTCCTCTTGTGCCTCTAAATTTTATCCTTGACAGGTAGAAAGATACATGCATAGGTATATTTCAATTAATATGAAGTTTTCATGACCACAAAGCTCAGAATCTCAGTTTTATGTTTCACTGGAAAGACAGTACCTCCATTAGCATATTGTCCATTAATACCTTGCAGGTGAATTACATCCATTCTGACCCAGAGTGACAACTACTGGATCAGCAAGACTTGAGCTGTCTGTTGGATAATATGCGTCCAACTACTCACCAAGCCTAATCCTGCTTAATTTTTATTATCCGACAAGATGTTATCCGACCTTACTTACAACGAGTTGATCTTGCTGATTTCTCCACTAGGTCTTCATTATGTTGTAGATTTCCTGATCTTCAACTCTCAAACACAACATTTATTCTCACTTAGTTTCTGCATGACTCAGTGTTAAATATGAATCATATTGAATTCTTCATTCCAGCATAGCTGAGACAAACACATTCCAGAGGAGGTATTTTAATGTGCCAATGTGCTATTTTTATGCATTAAGTATGTGTTTGTCTTCAAGAGTCATCAGAATTATCAAATGTTGTATTCTGCTATTGATAACTAGTAGTCTATAGCAGGCTCTATAGTCAAACGATTTAATCAGATTTTTCCCCAAAAGAAAGTGGAACAAAAAAGGTTCCTTACACATTTATACACCATGGAAAATATAAAGGGAAGAGACATATTAGATCTAATCCATCCCATATTAGTGCAGAGTTCTTCCCTACAATATTTTCTATTTTTGGTCAGTCTAGTTTTAAATGTTAAATGACAGGGTAAATATTCTGCAGCATAACATCTCACTATTCGGATGTTTCTCCTGACATTTAGCCTAAATTTTCCCTGTAATTTTATCACTTTTAGTAAGTTCTCTTCATACCACCCAAAATAATTCTTCTCCCACCTTGGTGCTTACATCCTTCAAATATTTGTAGGCTCATAGGACACATCCTCCAGTTCAGCCAAGCTGAACTCAGTGTAAGATTGGATATGGTGGCAAAGGTGGCACCAAACCACCTTTACATACAGTGGATCCCTGGGACACTTGAAACAGCTCATACTGAACCGACTTTTAAGTTGTAACTAGATGTCCATGGCCCTTAAGGGGCCATTCCACTTAGCCAGTGTACAGCCATCACTGCCCATCTCCCCTTTTCTCTAAAAACCCATTTTGGGGGACAGGAGGAGAGGTGGTGTAGACACACTGCGAGCTCTGTGCCATCCAAAGATCTCGCCTACACTGGGGGAATCTTCAGGGACACAGCCAAGATGGCATTAGAGGCCCTTTGCCTTCTGTAGTAGCACAAAGGGGCTATCCTAACATGCTATGAATTATAATTAGAGGTTGTCAAATTTTTTTAAATGTAAAAAAGTAAGAAAAATTAAAACAAATTGAAACAAAACATTTTGAAGTTATCAAAACAAAACAAACAAAAAGAACAGGAGTACTTGTGGCACCTTAGAGACTAACAAATTTATTAGAGCATAAGCTTTCGTGGGCTACTGCCCACTTCTTCAGATGCATATAGAGTGGAACATATATTGAGGGGATATATATACACACATACAGAGAGCATAAACAGGTGAGAGTTGTCTTACCAACTCTGAGAGGCCAATTAAGTAAGAGAAAAAAAATTTTTTTGAAGTGATAATCAAGCTAGCCGAGTACAGACAGTTTGATAAGAAGTGTGAGAGTACTTACAAGGGGAGATGGATTCACTGTTTGTAATGGCTCAGCCATTCCCAGTCCTTATTCAAACCGGAGTTGATTGTGTCTAGTTTGCATATCAATTCTAGCTCAGCAGTCTCTCATTGGAGTCTGTTTTTGAAGTTTTTCTGTTGTAATATAGCCACCCGCAGGTCTGTCACTGAATGGCCAGACAGGTTAAAGTGTTCTCCCACTGGTTTTTGAGTATTATGATTCCTGATGTCAGATTTGTGTCCATTAATTCTTTTGTGTAGAGACTGTCCGGTTTGGCCAATGTACATGGCAGAGGGGCATTGCTGGCACATGATGGCATATATCACATTGGTAGATGTGCAGGTGAACGAGCCCCTGATGGTATGGCTGATATGATTAGGTCCTATGATGATGTCACTTGAATAGATATGTGGACAGAGTTGGCATCGGGCTTTGTTACAAGGATAGGTTCCTGGGTCAGTAGTTTTGTTCAGTGATGTGTGGTTGCTGGTGAGTATTTGCTTTAGGTTGGGGGGTTGTCTGTAAGCGAGGACAGGTCTGTCTCCCAAGATCTGTGAGAGTAAAGGATCATCTTTCAGGATAGGTTGTAGATCTCTGATGATGCGCTGGAGAGGTTTTAGTTGGGGGCTGAAGGGGACAGCTAGTGGTGTTCTGTTATTTTCTTTGTTGGGCCTGTCTTGTAGGAGGTGACTTCTGGGTACTCGTCTGGCTTTGTCAATCTGTTTTTTCACTTCAGCAGGTGGTTATTGTAGTTTTAAGAATGCTTGATAGAGATCTCGTAGGTGCTTGTCTCTATCTGAGGGATTGGAGCAAATGCGGTTATATCTTAGAGCTTGGCTGTAGACAATGGATCGTGTGGTGTGTCCTGGATAGAAGCTGGAGGCATGTAGGTAAGTGTAGCGGTCAGTAGGTATCCACTTCAATTGACTAGATTAAAAAAATGGTTTGCAAAAATTTAAAATTTTGAATTTTTGGGGACAGGAAATAATTTCAAAATCCTGAAAATTCTCACTGGATGGAAAAAAATACATTGCCTGCCAAGCACTAGTCATTATGCCTCCCCATCCCCAAGCCAAGACAAATTTTGTTCTTGTAATCTTTTTTCATAACAAGTCATTGCCTTCAGCCTTCTGATAATTGTGATGCTCACCTCTGAATTTCCTCCAATTTGTCTATATCTATCTAGTAAAAGGTTGCCCAGAACTGCATAAAATATTCCAGATGGTGATTATATCTGAGCCAGTGTTTAGTTTTGTGATATGATGCAATCGCATGTATTAACCAAGAGTGCATTCACTTTATTTTTGTAGCCATATCAAACTAAGCTCAAAGTGGAGACTATGAAGAAGCTAGTTGCAGATCCCTGATTCTGGGGTCAGTACTGTACCAGCCCTGGCATAATTTAGGGGGTCATCTGGAACTGGAAGCCAATAATTGCCATGTCAGTGTGACACTCAGGCCACAGATATTCATGACTCTAGGACATACCCTGTCACCAACGACTGCAAGGGAGGTTGGTACAGGAGGAGTCAGCTGGTGAATCCCTCATGCCAATGGAATCCTCAGCCAGGAATATTCAGCTGTTTTCCCATCCCTGAATTGGGCCCGTCACATTTCTTTCTTTCATCTATTTCCTTCTTTGTTACTTTTTCACAGTCTTGCCTAGGTGGAACACAAACTCAAAAACATTTGAGCCAGAATCAAACTTTCAAACCAATGATATTAAAGAGGGTTAGATAGGAGGCAACCAGTGCATCAACCAGTTTCTAGATTTCACATGCTACCATCCACCCTGTGAAAACCTTCTGTCACAACTGCAACACATTATAATGAACAGATATCGAATGATGTATATAGCATATTCTTGGGGACAACAGCAACTGATCATATTTTCTCCAATTCTCTTGGATTGTAAATGTTTAGGTAAGTGTTATATTTTGTCTCCCTTTGTTGCATCATTCTCTCTCTCTCTTTGTTGTGTATACAAATGGTGACAGATTTTAGCAGATGGAGAATCCTTCATTTTGGAAAATGAATGTTTGATATAAAATACTTGATTTTTGAAATAATTACTTAGTGTTTGAACCCGATATCTCTCCTTCATTTAAACTATGCCTGCCATGAAACAGCCTGAATTTGACATAAGTTGCCACATTGTCATCACAGATAAGACTCAGTTTTTAGACACAGGATAGTTATAGTAAATGTGTGGTAATTGTTTTCAAATGATGACATTTTAATAGTGTCTCCTGATTCAATTACATGTTTATTGGCAATTGTTGACCTAGGTCCCGATTAAGAAAAGTAATTAAACATAGGACTAATTTTAAGTATGTGATTAGTCTCATTGACTTCAATGACCGACTACCCATATGCTTAAAGTTAGGCATGTGTTTAATATATGGCTGAATCAGAACCATGGGCCAAGATCCTGCAAATTGGTCCAGACGGACAGACCTCTGCCTCTTCACAGCCCATCTGAAGTCAATGAGGCTCCATATAGGTGCAAGGGCAGAACTGTATGGAATAGTTTGCAGGGTAGGGGACTTATGTCCTAGATGCTTGATTAAAGTATGTCATGTAAAGAAAACAAGATTACAAAAAGTGAAATCTCCATTGTCGTCTTCTTCTATCATCTCTCCTCCCTTGTCTCCGGCTCTGACCCAGCTGACCGTGCATCTACCCTCACTTGCTTCAAGTGTTTCAGACAGTAGTCCTCCCTGCAGAGAAGCACCAATTAGTAGGGATGACCAAAAATCCAAAGAACTCAAAAACCACAAACAAAATAAAATTTATGGAACTGTAAAATCACATGCTAAAGTTGGCCATTTAATTGCATTGCTTTTCATTACAACACATTGACTCTTTGTTCATGTATACATTGTCTATCTGTTCAGAGTGTAAGCTCTTTGGGGCAGGGTACTTGTCCTCAGACCTCTCTGAGAAGTGTCTTCCATCCTGCTGACACTAAATAAATATACCATTTTGTATTTCCATTCATCTATTTTGTTGTATTTTGATCCATAAGAATTATAAAAACATATTGGCAGATGGAAAGTGCAGATTATCATTGCTTTCTTATTTTGATAAACAGCTTTATTGAAAAAACAGGGCTTTAATTCTGAGAAATGCAATTTATTTAAGCATGATAAAATGTACATGACTATTTGGGGTTTGTTTTAGACTTCTTACATATGCGCACATTGTCAGAGATAGTGAGATATTGTTTGTGGTCTTCCCTATTGTTGCAAATATATCTTCTCTGAAGGAAATCCTGCTGTCTCCTTGCATGGATACAAAGGACCCAAAATATAACAGGGTGCTGCAGTTCTGGATGAGGTAAGGGGAACCTCTAAGCCTAGCACATCACAGAGCAGTCTCTAATTGGCTCTCTTCTCAGAAGCATATGGAAGGGTTGTGGCAGGAAGGGACAGAACAAGGGGTTTGTCAAAAATCTACACACTCACTGTTTAAACATGGAGACTGTTTAAATACATCCTACAAACATTTCATCTCAAGTGTGCTGTGGCAACACAGATTTTTTTAGCTTTTGCACTGTACCAGAATAAGCCAATAGAAGAAAAAATGACATACTCGCTGTATTTTGAAGGTATTCTGTCAACTTAAATTTTTTTTTAATGAACTAATTCTTTTGGAAAAAATCCACTTTGACAGAGCTCTCTCTAAATGATGTGACTTGACATTTTTCATTAAAAAAATCTTTAAAATATTTTTGGAAGGGATTTTCACACTCCACTGTTGGTATTTATAAAGGATCTTTTTATCAAGGGAGAAACTGTCTAAAGGCCAGATCCTACAAATGTTTAAACAAGTAAGTTACACTCATGATTGTTTGCAGGACGGATCCCTGACTGACTGTACAATGCTGACAGTGGCCATGTGTTTCAGAGCAGGGTGCCTGAAATTAGTCTCCTAAACCTTACATGGGCTCCAATGTAAGTGACCTGATTTTCAAAAGTGTTGAACACCCACCAGCTCCCATTCAGTTTCTTTGGGTGCTGTTGGATGCTCGGCCCTTTTGTAGGAGCTTAATTATGCACTTAAGAGTCAAATGTTAGGCTCCTATTTTTGAAAATCTTAGCCACTGAAACACAAAGTGCTATCAAATGCACAAAGTAAACAAACTGAAAAAAATTAGAGAATTTTCCCCGCTAACTTCTTTGGCCTATAGTAATCCTACATGTTGTTTGTAACTACTGTAGGTGTTAAAGTTCAGACAGAAATGTGATTTCAAGTTAACAATATCCTTTTTCTAAGCCATATCATAGGCAGCAAATACTAGCTTAAATTGGAATGTATAGAAAACAGATACAGAGCTGATGCATCTGCTGGAGAGACAAACTGGTGTCAGGACTACAGCTGCTGAATGTAAAAGCTTCTCTTTTATAGACTCTCTGGCAGAACAATGGGTCACTGCACTGATGTGTCATCCAGCAGAATCTCTTCTCCCACTGATGTCAAACAGTTCCCAATGATCTCTAAGGGAACCAAGTTTCAGACTTGCAAAGTACAGTGAGTCAAGCCATGGTCTGTACTATGTAATGCCTTTGTAGTGGGCATGAGAGAGTATTCAGTTATATGTCTTCACAATAAAGCATCTCAATGAGAAGTAATTACTAGAATTGCAGAGATGAATTCAACAGAGATTCAGAGAAAGGTAAATAACCTCTTCACTCCCCCAATTTTAGAGAGATTTTATGGTCTGAAAAATGGGATTAATGCAAAGGATATCCCAAGGACACAAACCTGGCAGACAATGACCTCATACACTCCATTAAAAAGGAAAGAACCTTCTTGAGACACCCAACAATCCCCTAAACCTCAGATTCAAAGGCACTCTTTCATTGCATCCCTCCCCTTGCTCCCTGCTCCCCTTCCTGGGTGGCAGCCACTATATGCAGCAGCAAGTGTGAGAGTGGTAAAGCAGTAGATGAGGCACAGCAGAAATAATCATTTCCCCACTCAACTAGCTGCCCCAGCAACAACCCAGGCACAGCCACCCACCCAGCTACTCCAGCAAGTTCCAGGCACATCCATCCACTGAATTTCCACCCCCTCATCTGAGTAGCAACAGGAAGAACCAACATTGCTGGAAAAACTGATGACTGAGGAAAAAAGAAGAAGGCTCCTGAACAGCGTGCATCAGAGTGTGGGAAATACCAATATGCCCCCGGACTACTGCAATCACAGGGAAAGCTGGCAATCTCTGCATTCTCCACTTAAACATCTTCATCAGGAGCTCATCTGCAACATTTGATACCAGGTCATACGGGGAATCTCGTATGTGCAGAAATCCCTATGATTACACAAGATTATGTCATCCTAAAATGAGCAAAAATCTACATATGCCTATCAGGAATGGGGACAAAAGGAATGAGCGAGAAGAAAGGGAAATGATACAGTTAACTTTTTAGGTAAGGAAAGGAACATATACTACTTCCATCCCCACTGAAGAGAAGACTAATGTCTATTTTTCCACGAGTCACAATGAAAGTTCTTCTTAGTATTATTGGCTCTTGACTCTGCAGAGATGAATTCCAGCCTCATGGTTTTATAGCCAGACTCAGAAGTTCGCTGTAGTAGAAACTAAGTGTTGCCTTCACCCATCAGGATTTTAATGCATCAGTTGTCATGTGTGTCATTTAATTTTAAAGGTTTTTTAGCCATGTATTTTTTTAGGAACACTTTTTTTTTAAAGTGGCCTCTAATTCCAACCCTAGAATTGTGTGGGCACAATTATTTGGAACTAATAGAATTTAGATATCTATCTGTTTGTGGACAAGATACTTGGAGCTCTAAATCAAGTAGTTATATCTGTAAAGTATGTGTGTCTGTCTTCACAGCTGAATATAGTAGCCAAGCAAGAGGCTGGGATGAAGTCTCTGGAGAAAGAAAAAAAAATCCTCTCTCTAGAAGCACATAAATCTTGAGTCTCCTTCTCCATTTCAGCTCCTAATTCTGCCTGGCTTAAAATATATCCAAATCTCCAGATTTCTTTACTTTGCTCTTCAGAAAGCTTATTTTCTATTAATTCATATTGTTCTAAATTTAAAAGTAGTTATTAGACCTGACTGAATTATTTGCTACAAATGTAATTCTTCTCTCCATTTCTAATGATTCATGAGCTGATCTGTTCACTATTCATTATTGGTTGCATATGGGTGGTCACTCACATCAAATAAGATTTGTTTATGTCCCCTGATTGGATGACTGAAGCTTTTATTAAACAAAAAATGACCAATGACTGGTGAACAATACCCTTGGCATCTAAGTTTTCAAATTCATTCTAAAAATATTTTTTTCTAAGAGTCATGACATTTGGGGGATTCTTGAACATTTTCATGAATACCTGACACTGTCTGAATACTCACAAAAGAGAAGTAACATGACCTTGCTAATGAAAGCAAGCAGAACTTGTTGCTTATGGGACAAATCCAGAATGACCCTTAAGTACATTGTTAATGCCCACTGAACTCACAATGAGACTTAAGTCCACGTGTTTAAATACTTTCCTGAGTATAGGTAGGTTTAAGCATACATGCATTTCTGAATCAGAGCCTCCATTTGTAAATCACATTTTTGTTATATAGACAGCTGTTAGTCATATTAGCTCACTTAAGGTAGCAAAGCAAAAGCTTGACAATGGTTAGGCAGCTGGTGTTCTGTGACAACTGCCGATCATGCTGACCAATAGTGTCTCATTAATTCCTAATGCTCTATCAGCTGTATCTCTGCATCCACCTGTTGTTTCTTACTTATACATAGATTCCAAGCTCTTTGGCACAGGGACTATTTTTTTCTCCTGTGTTTGTACAGCACCTAGCACAATGGGGTCCTGGTCCATAACTGAGGCTCCAAGACACTCCAAAATAGAAATAAATAATAAGACAGAACAAGAAGTGTATCCTGTTTTTTCTTCTCGCTATTCTGATACTGGGAGCTCTGGGGAACAACAACAGGATACTCAATGACTATACCAAGTAACAAAGAAAAGGCCCTTTCTAGATTCAATACTGAGTTTCTGTCAGAATGGTGTCTGCTTTTGTGCTTGCAAAAATTGGCAACCCTGCTGAGAGGTAGATCATTTATTAGGCTCATGTCACTTTGTGAGCTTCTAGAGACCTCATAGACTGCAGAGTTCTCTATTGATAAATTTCTCAGAACACTGTGAACTCAGAATAAATGAGATTAATTTGTGCTGAAACTTCATTTTTTGGGGGGGAGGGAAATTGAGCAAGTATTTCAATATATCCTTTTTCTAGATAGTAACATTAATCCTAGGTGAGAATTTGGGTTTGCCAGTTACAATTATTTTCAGTCTATGCCCTTGAGGCACAGGCTTTTCTGTTAAAGGTCCAGGAAAATCAGTACCCTACTGTATTGGTCAAGTTTTGAAACAGCAGACTTCAAAATTCTTGAAGACTAGTTCCCAGGACACATTATTGTTCAATTTTCCATATAATGGAGCTTCTAAATTTTAACAGAAAGGAGATTTGTATTTTGGGGATGAGTTTGAGGATCAAATTTCTTGTATTTAAATACTGGTACTGAAAGCTCTATAGGATAGAAAAAGCAAAAGGGGCATATGTGTTGCATTTGTGACTCCATATGATCAATAGTTCCAGACATACTTGGGCATAACAATATTTACAGGATTGTAATACAAGGTCTAGTGTCCTGTCATAGTGAGGCTGAGTTTGAATCTCACCTAGAGGAACCCAATTCTTGCTAACAGCACAAAGCAGCATGTGATTTCAGTTAAACAGAGAAGAATATTAACTAGCCAACTGCCTAGCCAGCTTTTCTATTTTAAAAATCGTCTGATTGCATAATGTACTGTCCAACCCTATTAAATGTTGTGCACTTGCCGCTTACATTTTAATTAGATTATTTTTGGAGGGGAAATGTTCTTCCTATTTGTGAAAATCTGAAAAAATTAAACTTACACTCAGACATATTCATGCATTTGAGAGTCTCAGATACCAATTTTCAGCATTGGACAAATTTACAAAGATTGACATTGCAATGTCACTGCATTAACACAACGAACAAGAGAAGTGTACTCCACTAACCCCCCAGCCCTGCAATATATATAGGGCCAGATTGTGCCATCTTTGCTCACACTCTAGTAGTCTCAGTGAAATCAACATCAGTAAGAGTGGGACAATCTGGCCTATAATAATTTCACTGATTCATATTTGTGTCATTTTTTGCTTCTGTCAAAATGAATAAAATTCTATCATTATAAACACCAGACTGTAAATTCATGTGCCTCCAAATTCTGGGAATTCCATGATTTTTTGCCATGGATTTTAATCTCTCTACAGAATATAACGTTTAATTTAATCCAGAAGTATGCACACTGAAGCCTCCTCCAACAGAGGTCTCTTTTCAGCAAAGGAATATTTTTCTGAGTCTGAACATTGGGTTTACAGTTTATTGAGTAGGAGTGGATGTTACAGAATGTCTCACCATTGGATTGTGTCCTTTGAAAAAAAAGACAACTTAAAACATCAAAACTTAGAACATATACAATCCCGCTTTGAGTCTACTTTTAGAAATCCCTGCAACAAAAGCAACAGTGAAGAGGAAGAGAATATATTAAAATAACAGGCCTAAAGTTCACTGGTATTTGAAATAAAAACATTATGGCCCTAATTCTGCAAGGTACTTATGCACCTGTATAACTTCAAGCATAGGAGTAGTCAAACTGAAACAGATAGTACCACTCGTGTTTAAAGGTAAGCATGAGTAGAAATGCTGAGATGAATCAGTACTTAGTTTCAGGGCTGAAACAAACAGAGGCATTTTGTAATCTGACTTTTCTCTCAAAATGCTCTCAGACCCCAAATTCTGTTCAAGAGAAAAATGGTGGCCACTGTATTGGATCAGAAATGTGGGTAGATGCAGTAGCAATGACATGGAAGACTTATGTAAAGGTGAGCTAATGATACTGATTAAGATTTCTCAGACTTGGATTGTTTTTTACAGATATGATGAAGAGCTGGTAGCTCAAGAATTAACATGAGCCAAACTTGAATTAAAAGGATGAACAGAGGGATAAACATACTTAAAACAAAAACAGAAAGACTACCAGCTTGTTTGTTAAAGTTTGAATCCAGGACCCACCACTTTGTGCAGTTTCCATATGGATCTCCTCTGCACACTGGTTAGCTGTCAGTGTAGCTACTACAGGCTGGTTTCAAACTTAAGGAGTGAAAATAAAATTTTGATTCAAGAACTCTCCAAAATAAATACATATCTAATCTATATAGAAGATATGTATGGAGAGATCAGCCTATACATTCATATTGAAAGATATATAGCCTATAAAGAAAGATATTATATATATACACACAGAGAGAAAGAGAGAGAGAGAGATACTAGAATTTCATACTAGATCTATCTTACTCTCCATACATAGAGGACCTTGCAGCATAGAGACCTGTGAGGTTAACAGACTTCTTTGAACTCTAATTATTTTTAGAGAGCTGTTTGCCTAAATGATAGCCAAATCAGTCCTATTCAATTCCATGCCTTAAAAAAAATCACTTGACAGCCAACTTCACAGGGGAGAGTCATAAAAGGAAAAAAATCAAATGGCAAGGATTCCAGTAACCAGAAAATTTAAAAACTAGCAAGGGGACAAAGAAAGGACAGAATTTGAAAATATATGCTATTCAAATACTGTTTGAGATAGAGCTATACTATTGATGTGGATGTGATTCATCCACATAAAGTGAGGATACTATCTACTGTATTTCTAAATAAAGAGAAAGCTTTGTCAAAAACGAATGCCTTTTAAGAAAATTAAAAACATTTATATAAATTTTGGTTGCTCCTTTGTGTATTCTGAAAGGACCAGAATATGACCCCCTCACTCATATTAATATTTTCTTACAGAATAACCCAATGCGAGTGACAGGATCACAATTTGGCATCTCTGGAAGTAGAGGGTCATTCCTCCCAAGACAAAGATACACTTATGGTTTGGGGAAAGGCATGTTTCATCTGTATTGAAACTGTGACAAAGTTCCTCCTCTATCTTGGTGGGTCCTGCGCTTATTGGCGGATTTTCTTGCCTCAGAGATTCACCATGTGCAGGGCCGGCTCTAGGCACAGCAAAACAAGCTGGTGCTTGGGGTGGCACATTTTTAGGGGCGGCATTCTGGAGTGGTCCATGCCGCCCCTAAAAATGTGCCCCGGCTGCCCTAACTCACCTCCGCTGCTGCTGGCGCGCCGCTGCTCGCCCTCCCTCCCAGGCTCTCAAACCCGGGAGGGAGGGGGAGATCCCGAGCGGCTACAGCGCATGAAACAGCTGATTCGTGCGCCGCGGCTGCTCGGGATCTCCCCCTCCCTCCCGGGTTTGAGATCCTGGGGGGAGGGAAAGCAGCGGCACGCGAATCAGCTGTTTCGCGTGCCACGGCCGCTCGGGATCTCCCCCTCCCTCTCGGGTTTGAGAGCCTGGGAGGGAGGGCGAGCAGCGGCACACGAATCAGCTGTTTCGCACGCCGCAGCCGCTCGGGATCTCCCCCTCCCTCCCAGGTTTGAGAGCGTGAGAGGGATGGGAGACCCCCAGTGGCCGCGGCGCATGCGCTGCTTCTCCCTCTCCCTTCCTCCCTCCTAGGCTTGAGAGCCTAGGGGGAGGAGGCAGGGCTGGGGATTTGGGGAAGGGGCGGAGTTGAGGCGGGGTCAGGGGTGGGGTAAGAAAAAACCGGGGGGGGTGGCCAAAATTGTTTTTGCTTGGGGCGGCAAAAATCCTAGAGCCGGCCCTGACCATGTGGGTTGGGGAACAGCCCAGAGACCTTCCCCTCTGGGAGAACCCACAGTCCAGGTCAATTGGGAGGTTTGGGGAAAACCCTGGCCCGCCCTCTACTCCGGGTTCCAGCCCAGGGCCCTGTGGACTGCAGCTGTCTATAGTGCCTCCTGTAACAGTTGCATGACAGCTACAACTCCCTGGGCTACTTCCCCATGGCCTCCTCCAAACACCTTCCTTATTCTCACCACAGGACCTTCCTCCTGGTGTCTGATAACGCTTGTGCTCCTCAGTCCTCCAGCTGCACACCCTCTCACTCTCAGCTCCTTGCGCCTCTTGCTCCCAGCTCCTCCCACTCCCACCACAAACTGAAGTGAGCTCTTTTTTAAAAGCCAGGTGCCCTGATTAGCCTGCCTTAATTGATTCTAGAAGCTTCTTAATTGACTCCAGGTGTCCTAATTAGCCTGCCTGCCTTAACTGGTTCTAGCAGGTTCCTGATTACTCTAGTGCAGCCCCTGCTCTGGTTACTCAGGGAACAGAAAACGACTCATCCAGTGACCAGTATATTTGCCCTCTACCAGACTCCTGTACCCCACTGGTCGGGGTCTGTCACATATCCCTCCCCCCTGCTCAACGCCAAGGGGTTGGGCAGCTTGGGACGCCAGACAGTGCACACGTGACAAGCCATCGGCATTGCCATGACGGCTCCCTGCTCTGTGTTGCACACGGAACTGGAAAGGTTGGAGGGATAAGAACCATCTGGTCACCCTTCTGTTCTTCTCCTTGTTCCACTGCATCCATTGAAGAGAGGCATGGTCGGTCACGAGGCCAAATCTGCGCCTGAGCAGGTAGTAGTGCAATGTTTCCATGGCCCATTTTACAGCGAGGCATTCGCTCTCCACCACTGCATATTTTTGTTTCCTTGGAAGGAGTTTCTGACTGAGGTATAGAATTGGGTGTTCCTTCTCCCCGACGATCTGTGATAGAACAGTCCCCAACCCTACTTCCGATGCATCCGTCTGCAGGATAAACTCCTTGGTGAAATCAGGGGCTATCAGTACAGGGTTATTGCAGAGGGCAGTCCGTAGGTCTGTGAATGCTTCCTCTGCTGCGTCAGCCCATCTCACCAGATCAGGTCCATGGGCTTTCACTAGGTCTGTCAGGGGGCTTGCCCTTGTGGCAAAGTGGGGGATAAATCATCGGTAATACCCCACCAAACCTAGGAACGCCCAGACTTGTTTCTTGCGACTTGGTCGGGGCCAATTTTGGATGGCCTCTAACTTGTTCACTTGGGGTTTTACCAGACCTTTTCCCACAATGTAGCCAAGATATTTGGCCTCTGTAAACCCTACAGCACACTTGGCAGGGTTTGCTGTAAGGCCAGCTCGCCTGAAGGTATCGAGGACTGCCTCCACCTTCTCCAGGTGGGTTTTCCAGTCTGGGGTATGAATGACCACATCGTCCAAGTAGGCAGCAGCATAACTGTTATGCGGGTGTAATAGCTTGTCCATGAGGCGCTGGAAGGTAGCTGGGGCCCCATGTAGTCCAAAAGGAAGGACAGTATATTGAAAAAGACCCTCTGGTGTAGAGAATGCAGTCTTTTCCTTTGCATCTTCTGCAAGAGGAATCTGCCAGTACCCCTTTGTCAAGTCTAGAGTAGTCAAGTACCAGGCATTACCCAGACGGTCCACTAGCTCATCTATGCGAGGTATGGGGTACGCGTCGAACTGGAATACTTCGTTTAGTCTCCGGAAGTCGTTGCAAAATCTTGTGGTGTTATCAGGTTTGGGCACCAGCACGATTGGGCTGGACCACTAACTGTGGGATTCTTCGATGATCCCCAAACTCCAGCATTTTTTTTACTTCTGCTTTTATTTCCTCCCTTTTTGTCGTTGGTACCCGATAGGGCCTCATTGTTACTCTGGCCCCAGGGTTCGTGACAATGTGGTGATACGTCTCGGTTGTTCGACCCAGTTTTGTCGAGAACACATCTTGGTTCCGGAAGATCATCTCAGACACCTCATTCTTCTGGTCTGGCGTTAAATCGGGAGACACTCTCACCTGTTTGGAAGGCTTGTTTTCCTGGGTTAGGTCTTTTTGGACCGTTGTGCATGCCTCTTGTGCATGCCAGGGTTTCAGAAGGTTAACGTGATAAATCTGTTCTTGTTTTCTGCGTCCTGGCTGCCGCACCTTGTAGGTTACTTCCCCCACGGGTTCAACCACCTCATAGGGCCCCTGCCATTGGACCAGAAGCTTGCTTTCTGCCGTAGGTACCAACACCATAACCTGATCCCCTGGTTGGAACTGTCGCACTTTTGCCTGGCGATTGTAATGGGTTCGCTGGGCCTCCTGTGCCTTCTCCAAATGTTCCCGTACAATAGGGGTAACCCGGGCTATCCGGTCTCGCATCTGCATTACATGCTCTATTATATTTCTCCCCTCATTGGGTTCCTCTTCCTAGATCTCTTTGGCAATATCTAGTATGCCATGGGGGTGATGCCCGTATAATAACTCGAAGGGGGAAAACCCAGTTGAGGCCTGTGGTACCTCCCGGATAGCGAACATAAGGTAGGGTAGTAGGGTGTCCCAATCCTTCCCATCCCGACTTACCACCTTCCTTATCATAGCCTTGAGGGTTCAGTTAAACCTTTCTACCAACCCATCAGTCTGTGGATGGTAGACTGATGGGTTGGTATGTATATGGAGCAGCGTACAGAGGTCCTTCATTAGCTTCGACATAAATGGGGTTCCTTGGTCGGTTAATATCTCCTTCGGGAGCCCCATTCAGGCAAAGATCCCCACCAGCTCTTTGGCTATAGTTTTAGAGGCCGTGTTCCGCAGGGGGATGGCTTCTGGGTAGCGAGTAGCATAGTCCAAAACAAGTATATATTGGTGGCCCCGAGCCGTCTTCTCCAGGGGTCCCACTAGGTCCATGGCTATTCGCTCGAAGGGGACCTCTATGATGGGAAGGGGTACTAAAGGTGCCCTCAAGTGGGGACGGGGACTGTGCAGCTGACACTCCGGGCAGGAGGCACAGTACCTCCACACTTCTTCATGTACTCCGAGCCAGAAGAACTGTCATAGGACTCGAGCCAGGGTCTTCTCTACCCCCAAATGCCCCCCAAAAAGATGACTATGAGCAAGACTTAATACAGCGTTCTGGTGTTTTTGAGGTACTAGGATCTGCTGTACCTTCTGCCCCTGTACTGGTGCAACCCGGTATAAGAGATCCTTCTTCATTATGAAGTAGGGTCCTGGTCCCTGGGTTTTTCCTTCCACGGGGACCCCATCTATTTCAATCACCTCCTTCCTAATGTTGTCATAAACTTGGGTCTTCTGCCTGGTCCCGTCAAAAAATTCCTCTCCTGGGGCTAATCTGCCCAAGATCTAGGGGCCCAGTCACTGTCGCCTCTACTGGTTCAGAAGCATTAGGGTTGGGGTCAGACTCAGGTACTTCTCCCTCCTGCATGGCCTCCTTTTCAGCTGCACAGGTCCGCCTACCTACAAGAGCGACCCTCTGGCTTTGGGTCAGTATTCGGGTTCCCAAGGCCTTAGCTGCCCTTCTTTCCCTTTTTGTCCTTCTACCCTGTCTGGGAGTGGAGAACAAATCTGGGGATATTTCAGAGAAGATTGGGGGTTGACAGTCTGCTGTGGATGCCTCATCAATTTTAGGGTCCCCATCTTTCTCCAATCCCCCAACTGGAAATAAGTTTCCAAACCCTGGGAAGTCCCTCCTTATGAGCACCGGGTATGGGAGTTTAGGGACTACACCTGCTGTTACCTCAGTAGTGTTGCCTTGAATCTCGATTTTTACTGGGATGGTGGGGTAGTAACTAACTGTCCCATGGACACATGTTATCCCCGTACGTTTAGCCTGCAGCAGCTGACTACGCTTCACGAGCTTCTCTGAGATAAGCGTGATAGCACTCCCCGAATCAACCAGTGCCGTGGTCCCTACCCCATTTAGTTTCACTGGTCTGGTATACATATGGGGGTTAGTGAGACCCCCACAAGGTGGATTAGGGAGCATGGATCTGCCCAGTTCCCCAGGTTACACTGCATAGGCTCCTCAGCATTGGGACACTGTGCAGCTATGTGTCTCCACTCCCCGCAGGCATAACATCTGTATGGAGCCCTAGGCGTTCTCCGGTCTCTTGGTTTGGGCAGTCTAACATCACGATCCTCTTCTCCCTCAGTGCTCCGACTCTTTGTGGCCTCTAATGGGCCTTCAGCCTCTCTCTTTTTCCACCTGGGCCCTCCTGGTGGCCCAGTCACCCGAACTTTAGGGCTTGGTGCTGCTAGTTTAACCCAGGGTGCATCTTCCTTAACTGGTCGGGTCAGCTCCCTTGCTGTCATTCGCCTCTCTACCAGGGCGACAACCTCATCATAGGTGGAGGATTAGTTCTGGCTTACCCAGGCACGAAGGTCTGGTGGTAGTCCCCTCATGTATCGGTCGATGACCAAAATCGCTAGTATCTCTTCTGGACTCAGGGACTCTGTTTGCAACCACTTTCGTGCGAGATGGATGAGGTCATACAATTGGGACCACGGGGTTTTGTCTTCCTGGTACCTCCAACCAGGAACCTCCAACCAGGAACCATGGTACTGCTGGGCCCGCACTGCTGTCGTTACTCCAGATCTGGCCAGGATCTCTGCTTTCAGCTGGGGGTAGTCTCCTGCAGCCTCTTCAGGCAGATCATGGTAGGCCTTTTGGGCCTCCCCACACAGGAATGGGGCAAGGATGCCAGACCACTGATCTCGAGGCCAGGCCTCCCGTAGGGCTGTCCTCTCAAAGGCCAGAAGGTATGCCTCTACATCATCCTCCCGTGTCATTTTCTGCAGCCAATGGCTGGCCATATGAGCCACGTCCCATCATGGCCGTGATTCAGCTCTGTAAGGGACTTTACCTGGTTTACCAGTTCCCGCAACATAGCTCGGTCTTGAGCAGCCTGGTCCATGAGCAGGCGATTAGTCTCTTGATGCAGCCGCACTGCCTCCTGTTGGGCGGCTGCCTGGACACGGGTAGTCGCCTGCTGGGCCGCCATAGCTTGTATCAGTGCCCGCACTACGTCATCCATTGTGGAGAAAAAAAATAAACCCTCTCCCTTTTTTTTTTTGTTTAAATCACCCTCCTTCTTCTGCTGCGCTGTGCACCCCAAGATCCCCCCCGACACCAGTGGGACAAAGTTCCTCCTCTATCTTGGTGGGTCCTGCACTTATTGGCGGATTTTCTTGCCTCAGAGATTCACCATGTGGGTTGGGGAACAGCCCAGAGACCTTCCCCTCTGGGAGAACCCACAGTCCAGGTCAATTGGGAGGTTTGGGGAAAACCCGGGCCCGCCCTCTACTCCGGGTTCCAGCCCAGGGCCCTGTGGACTGCAGCTGTCTATAGTGACTCCTGTAACAGCTGCATGACAGCTACAACTCCCTGGGCTACTTCCCCATGGCCTCCTCCAAACACCTTCCTTATTCTCACCACAGGACCTTCCTCTTGGTGTCTGATAACGCTTGTGCTTCTCAGTCTTCCAGCAGCACACCCTCTCACTCTCAGCTCCTTGCGCCTCTTGCTCCCAGCTCCTCACACTCCCACCACAAACTGATGTGAGCTCCTTTTTAAAAGTCAGGTGCCCTGATTAGCCTGCCTTAATTGATTCTAGAAGCTTCTTCTTAATTGACTCCAGGTGTCCTAATTAGCCTGCCTGCCTTAACTGGTTCTAGCAGGTTCCTGATTACTCTAGTGCAGCCCCTGCTCTGGTCACTCAGGGAACAGAAAACGACTCATCCAGTGACCAGTATATTTGCCCTCTACCAGACTCCTGTACCCCACTGGTCTGGGTCTGTCACAAAACATATGCATAAGTATGCATAAGGCAAGAGCTAACAGACCCTTTTCATAGAGAGAAATGGTGCATTTAAAGAGCTAATTTACTTTTTTTTCTCCTTGTTTCCTTTTTGTAGAATAACTTGGTATTAAGTATCTAATAAATGAACAATACATCTCCAATTGTGTATTAAAATTGGCTTCCATGGTTAGTTAAGTTATTCTGGAAAAAATACTACCTGATTGAGAAGAGGATATGACCTGTAGAACTCATTGAATAATTTCTAGTAAATAGTTTGAAGGATTTGGCTTCTATAGACATTCATGAATTGTCCATAAACAGCATGTAAATTTCTTGAATGTATTCATTATTCAAATAATTTTCAGTCTGTAGATCGCTCAAGAGCAGTTCATTGCTAGTATATGATCATCAGAATTCAAGCTAGTTAGCTAGTTGGTTAGTTTTTATGAATATTATTTCAGTTTACTTACTGGATGACTGCAACTCTCAGAACCAGGATTCTAGTGCACTGTCACATGTTTACAAACTCAATATCCCATTTCCAGGAATATTTTGTAATATTTGTTTAAAATTTTTTGTTAACATGAACAGTATTGCAAACATATGCAAACCACACACAGTTTTGTATTCAAGCAGTTATTGGCAGAAAACAAACATTCAAGTATTCATACGGCTCCAGTGCAGTGAATTGAGAAGACAAACAGAAGCCATTATTTACCCAAAAATGCAATTTTGAGCATTACAACTGTGGTGGGCTTATTTTGTTGTTGTTTTATGGTTTGGGTGGAGTTTCAGTGGGGAATGAGACTTTGGTTTCTTTGAGAGCAGAAATGTTAGTCAGGACACAAGTTATCTTATTTTCTATTTTTTAAAATATATTGTATTATAAAATCTTTACCTACCCCCTAAAGAGAGAGTAAAGATGGACAGTGAAGACCTGTTTAGTGTTATATCTGAAGGAGAATTGACACCTGTATCAGTCTTTCTAATATCATTATTATTTATTATTTGTATTGTGATAGCTCCTATGAGCCCAAGTCAAGGACCAGGCCCCAGTTGTGCTAAGTTCTTACAAACACACAAAACAAAAAGATGTTCCCATTCCCAAAGAATTTACAATCTAAGTAAACTTTGAACTGGATTTTACTAATAAAGCTAGTCAGGCATTTTTAAGAGCCCCCACTCGCTCCCCCCCCCCCACTGAAAATGCTGATTAATCAAAAACAAAATGATTAGCAAAACAGGGTTGACTTCAACAAAGCTCCAAACTCAAAAATAATTTTGGGAAAAAAAATTCAAAATTGTCAGAATGTCCCATTTAGAACTAAAAATAATTGGCTTGAGTTGAAATGACTTTTTGTTTTGAAATTTTAGTAGACTTAGATGAGGAAAAGATTAAGGGGGGAAAAAAAGGTCAAAATCAAACCTCCCCCCTCCCAGTTTGTGAACATTTTTGAGATTTTGACTTTTAGTCCTGATTTCAGGTGGGTAGGTTTTTTGACATCTCAAAAGTTTTTGAAGGGCAAGAAGAATTTCTACTAATAATTTAATAGCCAAACAAGCTATTAAAATGCCTGATATGATGGGGAAGTCTCCTATATTACTGTACACATGTAATTTCTATTAATATTAATAGAAATTCTTCCAGACAATAATGGATGCTATTAAAATATTTTCATTTACCCTGAATGGTACAGTAGTTAGACCACCTAAATACTTTTACAGCTTACTTTAAAACCACGATGATGATTGTACTATAAACAACAGGGATATCACAGGGATACAACAGGGAATACCACAAATCTAAATATCAGAATTTCTATGGTAAAGAAATATTGCAGTGTTTATTCAAAGATTGTAATGGTCCTCTATGTATGGAGAGATCAGCCTATAAATTCATATTGAAAGAGATAGATTGTGTTCCAATAAAATATATTAAGTATATTTTAACAAGATTTCATTTCATCATTTCCTTTTGGATTTTCATTTCTGATGTAAGCTTTACAATATTTTCTGAAGCATAATCAGATCCATTTTATGCGAGAAAATTGTCCTCATGTAAAAAGAATACTTTTGGCATCAAATTTGGGAGCATAAAATTTTGTTAGAGATGTCCACTGCATCTCTGGATGTTCTAAACTCAGCATGCTATACCCTTGGAAATGTGTCTTATTTAATCTTTGTGGATCCTTCAACTTTTCACAGTATTCCGCACTTCATTTAGTTTTAAAAATAGCACATCACTTTACAGCTCCAACAGGTAACCGAGAGAAATGATTTTTGACTGATTCTTTTAATACACTGCAGTAACCTACTCTGGCTGCTTTATATTTAATACAAAACTTTTATTACTCTAGCAGTGCTCAAGGTCTATTTTGACTTTTTCAACTTTTTATTTCATAGATATTCCAGAGTCCAACCACTCTGCATTCATTTAGCAGTAGCTAGTAGTGGAGAGGAGTTGATAGCAGGTGGACAATTTTTGCAACAGTGACAATCACAGTTCCAATTTCCCAGGAACCCAAGGGCTCCACCCAGTTTTCATTTCAAAATAATAAATGTTCCTTATATGTTTTACTCAATGCTTCCTTGATAGAATTTAAATGGATTGTTGGCTGCATTTACCAAGAATGAAAAATAAAAAACCCAAGGTATTCAGAGTCATTAGAAAGGAACAGCAGATGGGCTCTGGCCAGTTGAATCATTTGTCTTCATGGGCCATATGCCCATATTCATAATATAGCATACTGGAAGGCAGCCATAGGTCATGTTTTAGGACTCCACAGGCTGCCTTTGGCCTTTTCCCTGACTTCTCATATTTAACAAAGAATTTTGAAATTGGAAAAGAGCTGATATTCCCTGGGTGCCATCACATGATAAGGTATTTTTAACAGCTCTGTATATAACCACAAATGCTCCAATGCCTTAAACACATCCTAAAATTCCAAGCTAATTCTAATTAACTCATATATAAAACAAAATAAAAACAAAAATAAATCTGAAAATAGAAGAGATCCTTTTGGCAATATTTAATTTTAATGGATAGATAGACAAAGTGTTAGACTGTGGTATAGCTATTAACATCAGTGGGAGATACAGTGCTAGTCCATTACCTCCCACGCACCTCACACATACACAAGCACACACCACTTTGGAAATACAGCTATTAGTGACTAAAACCTGTACTGTGTTTGTCATATGCATATTCTGTGAATACCTACATGTTAAAAATACAGTAAAGGATTATTCCATGTAAATGAGTGTCATTATTTGCATTTTATGAGCTAAATTTGCTGACAGGGTATGCTATGTGTACAACTAAAACAGTAAGTTCACAACCAAGTGAAGTTTGGACAGCAGCTTAAATAGAACAGTATGCTCATTTGTGGTTCTAAATTCAGGGGATGCTTTTCTAGTGAAACACTACAACTGCTTAGCAAAGCCACTATTGAACTAGCCCTGAGATGACTCTTGACTTCTCACCATTCCCACAGGTCAAAGTTCTCCAACTAACTAGGTAAAATGAAACAAGGTGGCATAAGACTGGAGCACCTATAGCACAAAACTCACTCAGCCATAGACTGTTAATAGCTCGAGGCTCATACACAGACATATGTTGCTACCATATGCTGTTCCCATAAAGAATCTTGAAAAGAACTCTCTTTTCAAACACAGTTCCTGCCAAATCAAAGCCAACAGAATTGCCCCTTACACTAATCCAGATAATCAGTCTGGAAGGTCCACAGAAAGATGGACAGATCTGAGCTTTATCCATTGCTAAGAAAGATCATCCTACTTCGCTGACAAAAATTGAACAAAATCAGAAAGACAAGTAAATGCATCAGAACCAAGAATGACACCCACCCCATTTGTCTGGTGGAATTTGGATTAATCACCCAAACAGAAGTCTGAGGCTTTATAGCAGGGGTAAGCAACCTATGGCACATGTGCCAAAGACGGGCACGCGAGCTGATTTTCAGTTGCACTCACACTGCCCAGGTCCTGGCCACTGGTCTGAGGGCTCTGCATTTTAATTTAATTTTAAATGAAGCTTCTTAAACATTTTAAAAACCTTATTTACTTTACATACAACAATAGTTTAGTTCTATACTATAGACTTATAGAAAGAGACCTTCTAAAAATGTTAAAATGTATTACTGGCACGTGAAACCTTAAATTAGGTTATTTCACATAAATGAAGGCTCAGCACACCACTTCTGAAAGGTTGCCGATCCCTGCTTTATAGACAGTCTGTCCCACATCCTCAGAAACTGCCATTGCCCTTTGTGGCTAGTGAAGTCCATTGAAAAACATCTGGCTACTGTGATAACAGAGATCACCAACGTTTCCTCTGAAGACAGCATGCTGAAAAATACTGTAGTCTGGCCAACCTGGAAAGAGTCTATATTTAACTTAATTTAACTTCACCAATTACTACTCCCTTCTCATCCTCCCTTTTCTTGGCAAAGATATTGAGAAGATGGTTGCACCCAAAATCCACAGCATTTATCAGGTTTCAGACAAGAACAAGGCTCAGAAAGAGCCTTGCTGGTGCTAATGAATAATTTACATTTGGCTTTAGGTACAAAACAAACACTCTCTCTTCAAAGTAGTGATAGTGATATGCATGTGAGATCTTGCAGGAGTAAATGGGGCGGCACTTAGCTGGATCCACTATTCTTGTCAGACATATCCCAAATAGATCTGATGTGCACCTGTTCCTCATTCCCCGTCTATCACCCACCTTGTCACTCTAACACATGGAATCCCACAGGCTCAATACTTCTACCTTGTGCCGGTATATGAATGTCACTGAATTGTACAGATCCTTTTTTTCCAAAGCATCCTCCCCACTATCACCAGCATAGCCTCATGCCTGGAGAGGAAGAGCAGGTGGATGAAGAGCAATTGACTATTAGAGTTGGGTGACATTTTTCTGCTGAAACTTCTTTGCCAAAAAATGCAGATATGGGTCGACCAAAACACATCTTGAATTTGTGTTGATTTGGGTGAACTGTTTTGCACAAACTGTTTTGGGCAAAAAGGAAAAGAAAATTCAGAAACACAGAAATGAACCATTTTGATTTTTCAGGTAGAGTCACAAGGAGACTTAAGCACCACTGGCATTCATAAAACTACACAACGGGTGGTGGTGCCACTTTTATATCCTATAACTCAATGGTTAAGGCAGTCACCTGGATTGGGGGAGACGCCAGTTTGAATCCTTGCTCCAGAAGAGGGACTTGAATCCCAGTATCCCCTCTCTCACATAAGTGCCCTAACCACCAGGCCATAGAGTGTGTGTCTCTCAGTCACCCCTGTTGAAACTGTTCCTCTTTGTATAAAATATTTAAATAATCATTGGAACAAGAATCCAGGTGATGCTTCCCGTAGGTAAGTGTCTTAATCACTGGGCTATAGAGTCAGTCACTCAGTCTCTCTCTTTGTATAAAATATTTAAATATTCATTGACTAAAGTTGGTGCAATACAAGCATAAAATATTTAATATGAATCACAACCATATACTTTGCCTCCTGTTTACTCTCCCTCCAATTCCAACTCCCTCTGTTGTCATGTCATAATTTATTTCGTCTGAACTGCAAGATCTTCAGGAGAAAGAGCATGTTTTTTAGTTGTCTGAAAACTGCCATCTACACCTAAGCTCTGTATGAATAAATAATAATGTACATTACTTGCAGCTAGTGATTAAACAATCTCCTAAAGTTTGGAGACTTGGTCCAGATAAGCATCCAAAATGTTAATGTTTTTCCTAACCTTTTTGTTTGGAAAATCTTGCATGAGAAATTATTGTGGGAATGTTGGTCCTTTCTGGTTTCAATCAATACTGTTATGAGCTGGGTCAAACCTTGTTATGGATTGAGTTAAAACCCATTGAGATTGATAGGTATAAACTCACCCTTCAGTTAATATAACTGCATGCATAAGCCCCCACCTAAGACAAAAGGTGTGCGTGAATCCACCCAGGAGATTTTGGCTGAATATTGGTGGGTAAGTGTGGGTGTGTGAGAGACAAAGTGCATGGATACCACCCCCCGCCCCCCCCCCCCCCCCACACACACACAAAATTGAAATTGAGAACTGACAAGTGCAGACAGAAAGCCAAGCAGAAAGCATAGAGAGACACTGGAAAGAGCTAGAGAGAGAGCTTATGGGTCTGGTGCTAGCTAAAGAGGCTTAGGGACTGTAAAGTATGAAACTGCTCTTTTTTTTTTTTTTTTTTTTTTTTGGTTCCTTCTGCATTCAGAGACCGAGAACTTTATACATTCTTTGAAAATGAACAAGACCGCATCAAAGAAAATACCAGACTCCCATCAATTTCTACTTCCAACTGGTATATTCCAAAGAACTTCTGCTTGCTGTGCAGGTCAAAAAGTAGCAACCATACTATATAAACACTTTTCTGCTAGCCCTCTTTGAATCCAAAAAGCACAAAGGCATATAAAAATAACATGTCAAGAAGCTTTGGCTTCAGAGAAGGTGCAAGATGCTTCTTCCATTCAACCTCATATACAAACACCTACCTGATTATTTCAGGTATATTTTGACACTTTTATATTATTCATTTGAGATTAAATGAAACATTATCCATCTATTAGAGGAAATACTAAATCACTCGCTGATAATTTGAGTTCCTGGGATCACTGTCAGCACAGGCCTATGTCACAGTCTTGATCTTATACAGCACTCTTTATGAGTTTCACATGGCTCTGTACTCACACATCCTCTAGTTCTCAGTGTTCAGGCAGTTGGCAATACAGGTGCAGGAGATTCAGTTCCCATCACATGCCTCCCTGTGTTACCAAAGATCTCAAAACAAAAGGGTGGGGGAAGAAAACAGACATGTAATGCCCTCAGGCAAGTCAATAGTAACAGTTGCAAAGTAACTAGTATTCTGAGTCCAGCCTACCTTCCCCTCAGTGGGCTTGAACAGGTAGCAACAGACCCTGTTCTTAGCCACGCTGTCCTAGAAGTGCTGAGGATTGAAGGTCTGTTCTCCGGGGAACTACAGGTCAGTCAGCCTCACCTGGAAAAATCATGGAGCAAGTCCTCAAGGAATCAATTCTAAAGCCCTTAGAGGAGAGGAAAGTGACCAGGAACAGTCAGAATGGATTTACCAAGGGCAAGTCATGCCTGACTAACCTAATTGCCTTCTATGAGGCGATAACTGGGTCTGTGGATGAGGGGAAAGCAGTGGATGTGTTATTCCTTGACTTTAGCAAAGCTAAAAGCTTTTGATACGGTCTCCCACAGTATTCTTGCCAGCAAGTTAAAGAAGTATGGGCTGGATGAATGGACTATAAGGTGGATAGAAAGCTAGCTAGATTGTCGGGCTCAATGGGTAGTGATCAATAGCTCCATGTCTAGTTGGCAGCCGGTTTCAAGCGGAGTACCCCAAGGGTCGGTCCTGGGGCCAGTTTTGTTCAATATCTTCATTAATGATCTGGAGGATGGCATGGACTGCACTCTCAACAAGTTTGCAGATGACACTAAACTTGGAGGAGTGGTTGATATGCAGGAGAGTAGGGATAGGATACAGAGGGACCTAGACAAATTAGAGGATTGGGCCAAAAGAAATCTGGTGAGGTTCAACAAGGACAAGTGCAGAGTCCTGCACTTAGGATGGAAGAATCCCATTCACTATTACAGACTAGGGACCAAATGGCTAGGAAGCAGTTCTGCAGAAAAGGACCTAGGGGTTACAGTGGATGAGAAGCTGAGTATGAGTCAACAGTGTGCCCTTGTTGCCAAGAAGGCTAACGGCATTTTGGGCTGTATAAGTAGGGGCATTGCCAGCAGATTGAGGGACGTGATCATTCCCCTCTATTCAACATTGGTGAGGCCTCATCTGTAGTTCTGTGTCCAGTTTTGGGTCCCACACTACAAGAAGGATGTGGAAAAATTGGAAAGAGTCCAGCAGAGGGCAACAAAAATGATTAGGGGGCTGGAGCACATGACTTATAAGGAGAAGCTGAGGGAACTGGGATTGTTTAGTCTGCAGAAGAGAAGAATGAGAGGGGATTTGATAGCTGCTTTCAAGTACCTGAAAGGGGGTTCCAAAGAGGATGGATCTAGACTGTTCTCAGTGGTACCAGATGACAGAACAAGGAGTAATGGTCTCAAGTTGCAGTGGGGGAGGTTTAGATTGGATATTAGGGGAAACTTTTTCACTAGGACGGTGGTGAAGCACTGGAATGGGTTACCTAGGGAGGTGGTGGAATCTCCTTCCTTAGAGGTTTTTAAGGTCAGGCTTGACAAAGCCCTGACTGGGATGATTTAGTTGGGAATTGGTCCTGCTTTGAGAAGGGGGTTGGACTAGATGACCTCCTGAGGTCCCTTCCAACCCTGATATTCTATGATTCTATGATTCTCCACACAGCTATAGGTGCTGGAACTAGGGTGCAGGGGGTGCTGCAGCACTCCCTAGATTGAAGTGATTTCCATTATACAGGGTTCACAGTTTGGTTCAATGGCTCTCAGGATCCCCACTATAAAAATTGTCCCAGCACCCCTGCACCCAGCTGCTGCTGAGCTGGGGCTTCCAGTCTTTTAAGCCTTTCTTCCAAGCCTAACATGCCTTGCAGGTTTGGTGAGGTAGGGCTGCTTGAGCCCATAGCAGTTCCTTAACCTTTGCCTGATTGGTGCAGGGTTTGCAACCCATCACAGCCTACTTCAAAACAAATGATGTTTCTTTAAATTGTTGTTACCTTGTATAATGGAAACAGCAAAGTTTCAATAGTTACTGGTATCAGGTTACATTGTGGTACTCATCCTTGGCCTTTCATTGAAGTCAATGAGAGTTTTTGGCCTAGAGTCCCTTATGACATAAATGCACTAATTACGTTGCACCAGATTCATGATTAAGTGAGATTAAATCAGCTCACTGGATGCAGAATTGATTTCTCAGCATTGAGACAGACCATCACATATATGGTGTTAGGTTGTTTGAAGCTGGTGCAGGGATGTGTGGTTTATGCCTCCCTGCACTAGCCTGGCTGTTTGCGCTGGCAGGAGATATACCCCGAGGGAGGGCAGGTGGTGTTGCTACTTCCAACCTTCCCTTGGGATTTTCCACCAGGCTGGAGCAGACTTAACATTTAACAGGAGCCCCATAGGAGCCCTGCTAGTGGAAGCTGATGAGAGGATGAGCTGAACAAACACATTCTCTGGCCTCCCTGGAGAACAACAACTAGTTTATATAGAAATGCTCTGTACTAGAGATATAGAATACTGCTTCTCAACAAATAAGGCACACGTGACAGCTCTCTCTGTAACTAGGTTCTTATACCATGTTAATCATTGTGGTAACTAAGTACCTAAACAGCAAATGGAACCTGTGCTGAAATTGAGGAAAACATTAACTCTATTTTTAACTGAAAAGTACATATAAAAGGCTATATAATGAATTTAACTTACAGAACAAAAATAGATGTGAGATTAATTCACATGCACTTCACACTGAGGTGTATTTTTGATAAACACAAACACCTACCTGTACTTGCTAGAAATCGTGACAAAATGGATTCACACATTCACTGACACAATTCAGATTGTTAGTTGCAAGTGATGAGACAGCGTTGATTAAGCACTATTTATAAAGAATTCTATGATCACAGCTATTAGGAAAAACAAAAACAGCACTAATTACTTTCATTGTACATTTCAATGGTCTTCCAGTGACCTTAAAATAGAATTACTGAAGATATCTGTGGATTTAACCAATTCAGCATAGTGGCAGCTGACATATTTAAAAGCAATATGGAACAGGATTAGACATGTATTTTAGCTTTGTTTTTTAAGAAGCCACTGTACAAAGAAGAAAATTAGTTCTCTATTACAAGCCCCAGACTATTATAAATGCACATTTTGAATTCCCTTTAATAGTCTTTTATGTACAGGAAAGAACAATGCTCGTTTGCCATACAAATACTGCACAGATAAACAGATTGCAGATTTTACATGTTGTTCCCACATTTTTAAAAACAATTAGATTGTGCATGAGATTTCTCATGCTATTAATCAAGTGCTCTTACTAGTACATCAGTTCTTAGTTCTAATTGCTAGTCCATTGATTAATGCACTTGCATTTTTAAAATTCTTAAAAAATTGAACATACAAAATTACTGGGCCAGATTTGTTGGTATGCACTGGCTGCTTTGTGCCAGTCTGGTGATGTAACACAACAGTAAAACCAGCTTAATAGGCCCACTAAACTGGGTTTATGGCTGCTTTGAGTTGCAGGAGCAGTGAAAAGCTGCCAGAGTTACCAGAAAATTTGGCCCAGGGTTTTGTTGTCCTTTTGGGTTCACAATCCTGAGACCTCCACCTATAAAAGTAGCCCCATTGATTTCTACTTGCTTACAAAATCAGACAAAAAATACAAAAGTGTCACTGTGCACCATTACTGAAAAATTGCTACTTTCTCATTTTTTCCATATAATTATTAAATGAATCTATTGCAATATAAATAGTGTACTTACATTTCAGTGTATAACATTTATAGCAGTATAAACAAGTTGTATGAAATTTCAGTTTGTACTGACTTCGCTACTGCTTTTTATGTAGCCTGTTGTAAAATTAGGCAAATATCTAGATGAGTTGATGTATCCTCCTGGAAGACCTCTGTGTATCCCCAGGGGTACTTGTACCCTTGGTTGAGAACCACCGCACTAAGGCACCACTGTGGCAGTGCCTTTGTGCAAATGAGACTCAAGCCCCAAAAGATTGTGGAATAACTTTTTTTATAAAAACAAACTTCTGCAGCCATTTAACCATAATATTGGTACCTACTACTTGTTTGTCAATCAAAGCATGTATGTGTGTGGGTGGGGGGGGGGGGAAAGATGGCTATCGTAGGGCAATATGTTTTTATCCATTCTCAGAGGTGCTGTAAAAACTTTGCTCTTCTCGTCTCAACAAACACCATCTGTTGCAGAAAGATTCACTACAATACCAGGGAGATGTTTAAAGATACGTAAAGAGCTGCTCAT
Source organism: Malaclemys terrapin pileata (assembly GCF_027887155.1). Lineage (NCBI taxonomy): Eukaryota > Metazoa > Chordata > Testudines > Emydidae > Malaclemys > Malaclemys terrapin. The sequence continues at coordinate 50,918,916 of NC_071510.1, read as the reverse complement.
TAATACAAGAATTTTCAGAATAGTTTGTAAATAAATTATTATTTATATTTACAAAGTGAGAACTATATTAATGCCCAGCAGAGTATTCTTTAACCAGATTAAAGCAGCACAGTTTTACGGTTTAAGCATTTTATTTTAAAACCACAGAAGAGGCATGAATTACAATTTTATATATATATATATATAAAGCTTCCTAGCAAGTCATTGTGAGTATAAATACTATTGCACAATGATACAAATATTCTATATTGATCAGAGATCTTCATAGATCCAGTCTTTAACTATAATGAATCTTAGCACATTCAAGTCCAAAGATGAATCTCTGAATTTGCGGTGCCATTTTTGAGATTTGAGTCAGTACTTCATAAAAATCTGTCTCACCTCAAATTTATTTCCTTGTTGTTGGGGTTGCCCCAAGACCTCTTCTACTTAGTTCCCCAAGAACTCATTTCAAGACCAGTCTCACCACTCAGGTTCCTTTATTTGGGATACAGCAAAGCTACTCTGAGTATATTAGACTCAAGCGTAGGGGGTGAATATAGGGTGTACCACACATTCAAAGTCACACAGCAAAGCTGTTCCTTTTCACAAATGTACACATTGCATTGCATTTACTACACACTGAAGCACACATTTCAGGATTGGCTTGGTCACTTTGTAGGAAACAATCCCTGTACAGCATGCACTGTCCATGCATGTCTTACTCTTTATCTAATCTTATATTCCAGGCTTATCTTATCCATTGTTATTTTGTCCATTGTAAATCATTCCCTGGGTGTCCCCCCTTATTTTTAGCTAGTACAGACATTTTATTTCCAGGCTATTGACCCATTTACCTCCTTATTCCTGTCTTATGAAAAACAAGGCATCACCCATGTCCAATTATTCAGATCAAGCCAAGTCTACACTTATTATTTCATAATTATATTTGGATAGTGCCTAGGCAGCCCAATCAGGGATGAAGCCTTATTGTACTAAGCGCTATACAAAGTGAAAAGACAGACCTTGCCCCAAAAAGTTTAATTTCTGAGGTCCTTTTCAATGGAAAATGTCCCCAAGAGTCCTCTGTCCCCACAACATCAGCCAGGGAAATTAAGTGTGTTTCTGGCAGAAGGAATAGATAGTAGGCCATAGTAGTTTGGGTTGATAATTCAGCCACACTATTAAAACAAATTATTAGCAATTGAACAGGTAAAGTAAGATGAAGCAGCTGTACACAGGGTACTTCTGCTAGTTCACAAATGTTTTTTTTTTAAATGTACTGATAGGTGGTCCCTTCCACATAAATCAGCAGATGGCTCCTTGATCTAGTGAATCTGTCTTGAGGATATAAAGGATAACAGAAGTGCCAGCCCTACAGAATCATAACTATCTTCCTCTGATCACACAGAAGCCCAACACTGGGTACTCTATGATATCAAGGATTTTCTGGTCTGGAGAGGCCAGGATGAAGGATGCGCTCCTCAGCATTATAGTCCCCAGAGATTTCCAGGGCCACTTAAGAGAATACTAAATTGTCACTGTTATCTTAATGGGATCATCCCTCCATTGATTAAATCCACTTCCCTTGAGGGTGGTGTTCGGAACAGCCCCCACCGAGCTGGCCCGCCATGCTAGAATGGTTCCAAAGAAAGTGTTCCCACCTGGAGGAGGGGGAAGCTGTGAAGCATTTGGAGGACCTGGCCTCCAGGGGCTGTCCCAATATCCAAATACTTTCAAGACAGCCCTGGGTTTAAATCTTACATCTCTTTGTCCTCTCTGTGGGTCATAAAGCCAACCTCTAGTGGAACTATGAAATAGAGCCCCACAGTTTTTGTATCAGACACAGGTTTTAGCCACCTCGCAAGGCTATATGCCCTAAAATAATAACCTCAATACACCAGTACAGATGTTGGTGCACATGTGCATCAGTGATTAAGTGAGAACCAGCTTGTCACACTTCAGTTTTTACATTTATACAATTCGGGATTGGCAATGAAAGCAGCAGCAGAAGAAGAAATGCCCTTCAGCCACCCGCCTAATAGCGCAGCAGCACCATCTGCATTGGTGCAGAAGAAAAAGGAGAAGAAAAAAAGGAGCTGTCTCTTTGTCCACTATAAAAAGGTATCTATTCAGTGTAACAGTCAAAAAAAAAAAAAAAAAACCTATCTCTAGTGCTAACAGCAGCACTAGCAGTGAAGCACCTGCTACTGCCTTGTACACTGAGAAAATAGCATACAATTTAGGAGACTACAAAGGCCTCAGCTTTCCCTCAAAAAGTTCTTCACACACAATTACAAAAAACGAATCAACCTAATTCTCCTATAGGCTGGGAAGGAAGAGACACATTGTTATTTTTATAATTCAATAATGGCAGATGCTCAGATACTACAGTGATGGAGAGAAGGACACAAAAATACTTAGAAAAATAGACAGAACCTCTTCACCTATGGGTTGTGAAAGTGCATGTGTGTGACATTACTACAACAGCTCTACTGTGCCTCTGAGGAGGACAGTCATGGTTCCATTGACATGATTTGTTAACTGAGCTAGTAAAGTGATTCCTCCTTCTGGCAAAAGCAGTAACAGCTGCATAAGCTCCTCTAAGTTAAAAGTCCCTTTTATACATCCCAAATTAGGTTTTTTATTTTTATTTTATTTATTTTTATTTCTGTCATCCACTAGAAAATAACCTTTTAAAATTGTTGTTTATGTTATGGTGGCACCTAAAACTCTAGACAGGGAACTGGATTTTGTTAACATTATTGAGTGGCTACTTGCATAAGTGAGGAAGATAGTAAGATGAGTGAGTGGGAGAGTTCTTTCAGATTCCACATCCGATCACCGGGTATACCACAATTAAACAGCCCTGTAGCCTGAGCTCAAGTCAGCTGATATGAGCCAACTAGGGTGTTCAATGGCAGTGTAGACATACCCTATCTGACAGGAAACAAGAATACGAAGAAAGACACAGGGGGGTGAGAGTATACAGCTAGTAGGGTATAAGCCACAAGTAGTATAATCAGATTCTATCTGAGGTACTTATATGGTCCCCATTACTGTAGTATCTAAGACAATGTATGTATCCTCACAACACCATCTCTGAGAGGTAGGGAAGTGCTGCTATCCCTATTTTACAGATGGGGAATAGAAGTGTCACAGTTACCAGGCTAGCTGCACCACTGTCCCTTTATGGGGTCTCATCAAGGGCACCCCTACAGGTGTCAAGCCATAAGTCTTTACCTCTCCTGGGGTGGAATTCTGCAACAGCCCCACTCTCAGACCAGGGCCTAGGTTACAGCTCCCTAATACCAACCATGACAAATTTAGCAGATCCAACTGCACTTGACCCTGCAAGAATTCTCCTTCGGGAATCTGTGGGCAGTAATACTATGCAGTGACACAGGAGCAGTTCTTCAACACAAAATTGTGACACTGCACCCCATATTCTTCATAGTTATATTATTATGATAGGATTATGGCATAATTATGATGCAAGTCATAACTTTTTCAATGACACCTCACGTGACTTATCTTGTACAAAATGAATCATAATTATGCCATAATCCTATCATAATAATATAGCTATGAAGAATATGGGATGCAGTGTCACAAAAGTATGACTTATTTTATCCAAGAGATACATAGAACTTAGAGATGTGGATTTAAAAATATCAGAGACCTTGGCATTCCCCTCAAGCCATTCGGTTGACATAACCTAGCCTTGGTAGCCAGAGAGAACAGGTGATACCAAGTTACAGCTTGTTTCTTGCAGAACCCTCAATTCCAGTCAGGCGCAGTGTCAGCCTACAGCCTGCTCGCTCTCTCTCTCTCACTCTTCAGCTTGAGTGCTACATATAGGTACACCTTAAAAATCACCAAAATGCTCCAGGGGTGATGACTGAAGTAGTGGTCCTCAGGCTCCTGGATCAAATATGCTGAGTTTCTGGCATAAACAGCTGGGCTACACATATCCTGAAGCAGGAAACCAGTGATGGCATTGAGATTCCTCAAAGACTTGAATACTTAGCATTCCCACAAATCCCCGAGGTTGGCCCCTGGCATAGCACAATAAACAGGACTTGTCTGTGGGCACAAGGGGAAGAATTGTTTCACAGCCCCTGTCCAAAAATGCTAAAACAGACTTGGACAGATGTAAAAATTACTTCCATCCATCAAACACTGAGCTGTTGAAAGTTCTTGGGAGCCTTTGTAGGTAATATAAGAACTAGAGCTGCAGCTTTCTGTTTGTTTTATTCCCTAATAAACCAAGATGATTCCCAAGGATTTTATGGTTATTGTATCTGTCATCTCATTAAGTTTTAGAGAAGCTGAGAGTGCGTGTCCTTTCTTACTTTGCATTGCTATCTTCTTGAAGTATGGATCTAATTCACATAATGGGTATGATGTCAAAGGAGTTTTTAAAAGGGAATAAGTGCCTAAGGGGTTCTGAAAGTTTCTAAAATCATACTTTCCAAGATAATTGTGTTTCTTCTGCTTGCAAAACTAAAATGGGATTGCATACTTAGATGTGATTTACTAGAGCAGTACATGACACATTATTAACATGTCCTCCTACTGCAGTCACTTGGCAACATAGCAATCATCTAAGATTTGCACTTTAAAACATTTGATGCGACTCTTATTTCTCAAATAGTTCACACAATGTTCACTGTGTTTGCCTCATCCCTAGAAATTCTTTGCTTGTTTCACAATGACTCTTCAAGAGCCAGGGCAGCTTCTCTTATAATTGCAAAAGGTAATTTAAAACACAAATTATAGGAGGAAACTTTGTTATTAAGTGCCTGGCTCATGCTATTCAAAAAGCATGAGTGCTATTTAGCCTAGAAATCAGTTTTCTTACCTCATTTTCCTAGGACGGGGCTCCATAGTAACAATGCCAGCAAACTATGAAATGCTGAAGATGCATCACTATATTCCTCCAAGGGAGCTTGACATCCTAGCACAATAATCCTGGTGAAATGAGAATGGAGCCTTCTCACTCTGCAGTGCAAAAAAAATGCTTATCCAATATAGAGGATGAAATCATTGCCTCGTCAAAATCAATGGCAAAACTCATGTTGACTGCAATGGAGCCAGGATTTCACCTCTTACATTCTGGATTTTCTTTTTTAAATGAACTGTGAATTTGTCATATTAGTTTGTGTGGGATACAATTTCTGTCACTTTTATAAAGGCTTTTTAAATAGCATTGTTGTCCTGTCATTATTCTCACAGCTTTTCCTGGCTATTATATTTTATATCTATGCATATATACAGTGAGATTTCGGCTGGGGCTTTAAGGGCCTAAATGAATTAGGTGCCCAATTCCCACTGAAAGTCAATGGGAATCAGGAGCCTAACTTCTTTAGGCCCCTTTAAACATCCCAGCTATAATAAATGTTTACTTTGTGTCTAATCTCCAGAGGCAGTGACCTTCTAAGCAGGGAAATATGAAAGGTGGTAAGGAGGATAAAGAAGTCCAGTGGATCATGAAAAGACACAATTGCAGAAAGGACTAAGCAAGTAAAAAAACTCAGTACCTAATTAGTCAAGAAATTAGGTTCAATTAAAGTTTACATTATGGACTATTGAGGAAGAGATGAGTGTTAGGAAAGGCATTTTCATTACAGATGGAAGAAGACTAAATTATCTGCAGATTTAAGCAATCCATGAATAATTCCAATTAAATTATTTTAGAAAAAAAGACTAAATATATGATAGAGGATTTTTAATGACTGGATGGCTCAGGGGACATTAACGAAATGCTCCTTTCACCTCTCGGTCAGATCAGATCACGTATAGACACCTGCCTGACTAAACATCATTAACAAGTTGGCTGTTCAGTGGCATGAGTGAAGTAAATAACTGGTCTTGATTTAGTTCATAATAAATAGGTGCTCTCATTACTAGATCTTTGACACACCACTGAAAAGTGGAGCAAGTTGAGTAAAGCATTATAACAAGCAGCTGAGTTGTTAAGGTGACATGTATACATATACCAATTACAAATGTAGGGGCTCAAACATTTGAAAATTTTGGCCTGTACTTATATTTTTTCTATTTTCTGGAGCGTAAAATTACTGTTCCTACATCTTAGTGATGTATGAACCATTTTTTCACTTTCGTGGTTGCCTGATTGGCATTTCCCAACTTCTGAGATTTACTCTACTAAGTATAAGCAGTAGATAAAGTTGAGTGTCATAATATATTCTTAACAGGGTGGTCCTTTGGGCCTTGCTTAAAACTAATTAATGAAAACTGCCAGTTGTGCTATATTGTCCTGGAACCTTCAGAATAATTGTAAGTCATAAACATTAAAAAGCAGTATTACAGTCCAATGTGTCCAGACAGGTCTGACAAACTCCACTGTTTATTTCTTAGTTGTTTAAGACACTGGGTTGTTTGGTTCATTTTGTACTGGGTACAGGAAAAGAGAGGGACAAGATTCTGAGACTACTGTAGTCCTGGAGGTATGCAGAATTCCAAAAGATTTTACACTGCAATTTATGAATGAAGACCATCCAGGGTGTTAGCCTGACGCTGCCAACCATCACTTGGCCCATCTTGAATAGGTCTGCTCATATGCAGGTTCACAGGTTCAGGATCCTGATCCTAAGAGCTGATGAGACCCTGCAACTTCCACTGAATCTAATGGAAACTGCAGCAGCTTCTCATGAATCAGCATCAGGTCTTGTTATGTAAGGCCCCAATTCATCAAGGTACTTAGATTGCAATCCTGCCACTAAGCTCTGTGGTGGGGCGGGACTCACCACCATAGCACCTCCTGCTAGCCTTCCTGGGAATTAGCTCTCATTTCGCCACAGCGCTCTTGTCTAGTGGTGTCTCACCCGTTGTCACTCTCACCTCCCCCTCTAGGACTCACATTGCTCCCTGGACTGCAGCATCCGTTTCTGGACACAGCCCACCAGCTGTGCCCCACTCGGTTCTCTCCCCCTTTCTGGGGGACCTGACAGTCCTCAGTCCAGCCACTTGCCTTGGTGGCAAACTGCAGTCCATGTACTGGCCACTCCCCTCGGTGGCAAGTGGGGGGCAAAGCAGGAGGGGACCCAGGCCCGCCTGCCCGCTATTCCAGGTTCTGGCCCAGGAACCATATACTGCCTGCCCCTCCTCCTACTCCACTGTCTGTTTCCCTGGGCCACTTCCCCGCAGCCCTACCACCTTCTCCACCCTTATATTAGGGCCTCAGTCTAGCAGCCATCAGGCTGGAGCTCCCCCTTGCTCCCCAGCACTGCTCTGTCTGTGGGGCTGTCCCTCCTACAGGGCAGCCAATCCTTCTCCCTTGGCCTCCAGGGAGAGACTTCCTCTGTTCTGCTCAGCAGCCCTTCTTATATTGGCCAGCCTGGCCCTGATTGGCTGCTCTACTAAGCCTTCTCCCTATTGGCTGGCTCAATAAGCCCTCTTCTAATTGGCTGGGTTCTGCACAGCCTCCCTAAGATTGCTTTAACCCTTCTTCTGCCTGTGTAGGGCAGCCACCCCACCACAAGCTCTCTTGCCTGATATGGAGAAACACTTAAGCATGTGCTCAGCTCCAGACGTGTGACTAGCCCAATTGACTTAAAGATAAGCATGTGCTTATGTGTTTTGCTAAATCAGGTCCTAACATTTTCAAAAATAAACTTCTAAATTGCTCTTGCAACAACATGTGGGCTTCATCTTGCAAGGCATAACACTGGCGTTGAAGGTGTTTAACACTGCACAGAGCCAGGTTCTATATGGGAAAGTCCAAAAATGCACACACAGAAATATCTATTTTCAAATGTACAAAAGTGTATAGGATTTTATACAAACAAGCAACCTTTTTAGAGCTTATGTACTTTGTGTGAATTCTGACAATGTCTTTCATATACTTTCGTGTGAATTCTGACAATGTCAGTGCAATTACTTCAAGTTAACCCTCGTGTAATAAACAGAAAATCATGCCTATAGCATGTACCTGACATAGCAAAGACCTTAAGCACATACCTAATATTAAGCATATACTTATAGATTTAAGTTAATCAGGCTGTACATCGGTGGAAGTGTCCAACCTTTCTGGCTTATACTGAAGAATTGGGGCTTATATGAGCTAGATCCATCAGCACTGAAGTTAATGAGAGTTATGCCCTTTATTTACAGACACTGTAAGTGGTCAGTTTGAATAGGCAGCCCTAAAAGATCAAAGACTGAGAGTACATAGAGAAATTACACAAATCCAATAACTGCGCCAAATTCATCAGCTAAATGCAACAAAATCTGACATGTGCACTCATGCTCTCAGTACCTCTCTCTTGTTCCAGGACAAATGGAACTTGTACTTCAAAAGCTACATTTGGGACACTAAAAAGAAATGTTGATATGTGCTATAAGTGGAGGTCCACATTCTACTGGCTGTCCATTTAGTAATCATACCTAGTAGAGGTAAGGTACAGTATTTTCATACTCAATTTTATCTGAAATCTACATCAGTATGTAAGAATATTCATTTGAAAATGACTCACCATAAAAAAACCCTGTTCACTTTTAAATGAACAAATGTAAGCATTTACAAATGCAGCTCAATTCAGTCACAAATAAGATTTTTCTGCCTGGCTATCATAGCAAAGTTGATTATAAACATGCCTACTGGATATAGTACAAGTAACTCAGCTCCAAAATAGATTTACGTTTTTAAATGGTTGCAGTGGGTGTTGCTGCACCAAGTAACAAAGACACAACGTGGACCTGAGGAAAAAGTGTGGTTTAAGCTCTGGACAAAGATATCATTTGTTTTCCTAACTGTCCACCTGGACTACCTTTGCACGACAGAAAAACAGTAGCGTAGCCTGAGATATTTTGTAAGGACTCTCATAGCCATGCAATAGCTGTTGCAATTCATGTATTTCTTTGTTTAGTTATTCATTTGTAAATAGCAATTTACTATGCCTTACTTCAGCATTATTTTAAGATTGAAAACACAGTTTGACTCCTGCTGCTTTAGATTGTGTCTTCTTTCCTAAAGTGTTAATTAAGAAGGAAATTACAGTTTATTCATAGAAGTACACAATAATTGTAGGTAATTTTATTATTTATTTTGGAAACTTGATTAAGACACACAGTCTTCTGTGTCTTCTATCCCAAAGAGTTAATACAGAATTTCTTCCTGCCGCCCCCTTCTAAGCTGCACTTCCCTTCTTTATAGTCACCACCCAGCTCCTTACCCAACAGGGCTTCCTCTTTAATTAAGCCTGGCCCACCCTCCAGGTGCAGCCAAATAGCTTAATTGGTCTCTAAGGCCCACTTTAACACTTTCAAAGCAAGGATGAGGTATATATCCCACCATAATGAGCTATATCCTTTCTATACTTTATTCTATTGTTGTTCACTTCTCTAATTTACCTTTTATACAGATAGATAAACTGAAGCAGACTTTCCGAAGGTTTCAGAAGGAATCAGCCACAAAGTTGGGAATAGAACCCAGGAGTCTTGACCTCCAATCTGCTGCTATAACTAATGTTTCCATTTTGTACAAATACACTTTAAAACAGACTGTAAATGCACATGTGTAATCACAAAAGTACTATTTACTCCCTGGAAGATTATGAAGATTATAGTTCAGAAAGAAACATGTTTGTCATTGTACAGTATGGCAAATCATCCAGATCCATTAGCTTGCTGTCTATTTCTCATTCAGATGGATCAAACTGAACCCAAGCCAGACCTAGCTCTCCCACCTATGCATTCTGTCACAGCATTTCTATGTCTCAGGTCTTCCATGTGAAAAATGAGGAAAATGGTACTTCTTGAATAGAGATGCCCCAAAACTACTATTATTATTAAAATAATTATTATTAATAATAGATAATAAAACTGCTTAAAGATTTCTCAAAAAAAAAAAAAAATCCAAGTAGCTACACAGCTGGTTAGAAAACAACCAAACAATTGTCAGAACAAAAAAAATTTAATCAAAATTTTGAATTATTCCAATTTTTCCAGCCAGCTCTATTATTTACATTGTCAACCCCACAGGCATATTGTGAGGATTTATTTATTTAATATTGGATCAGTGAAAATACAAAGCACTATATAAATGCTCAGTAATTATGTTGAATAATGCTCAGTTTGTGGTGTCCACAAAGTACTATTTCTTGTCTATTCTGGTGTAATAGTGGCAGCCAACAAAAATATTTTTTATTCCAATACCCTACTCCCCCAACCACTAAATCTGTGAAACTTTCTCTATTTCTGCAATGATGCTTCCAATGTCCAAAATAGGCTATGTGGTTGCCAAATCATCATATCTGAATTTCAGTAATGTTTAGTATAATTAGATAAGAAAATCATTTATTTACTCTGTCTTCATTCTACAATCCAACCATATTCACTTTCACTGTATATTTGCAATGGATTAAAGGACTGCAGATTTTTCTACAAACCCTTATCTTTTACAATAGTCTGCAGTTACTTACATTAGGCCTTATTTGGGATGCACTGATAGAGGTACAATGGGTAGATGATCTATACCTTTCCTGTTCTTTATTCTATTGTTGTTTCACTGATGCTCACTTCCCTAGCTTATCATCACACAAAAGACTTACAAATTATTTTTAATGCTATCATTCATGCCATCTTCACCTACTCCATATAAATAAGTAAAAGCCATTCCAGATTCCGGTTTACATTCTTATTACTCACCTTGTATCCAACTTTGAAAAAATAATAGATTTACCTTCACTACCTGCTGTTTAGCACTTTTTCATGTCAATCAGAAAGCTTTCCTTGCTGTCAAATGCTTCCTGAAAAAGCTGAGAAAAGCATATGTGCAGTGCAACTTGCTTGCATCTCCAGGCTGTTTTAGCCCTGAATTAGGACAACATAATCTCCAAACATACATACAAACATACACCTACCACAGGGGTATCCCTTAAATACCTGTTCAAGGAGCACCATACTACTACATCTAGCAAATCATCAGTTTTTCTATACAAAGGCTCTGATCTTGCTAATACTTATATATGTGAGTAACTATGCTCATGAGTAGTTCCTTGGAGCTCAATAACTCCATGCAGAGGGCCATCACAAGGGCTTAAGAAGGATTTAAGAAGTACATGGGCCTTGTAGGTGCTGCCCTTCTGCAGTGGGGTAAATTTCACCTATGTAATATGCACATAGCCTTCTGTGGCACAACAGGGTGGAGTTAGGTCATTTTGCAGATATAATTCACTAAAAATGAGATATAGTATGTTCTGGTGGTTAGTGCATGGGACTAGAAATGAGGAGTTATGAATTCTTATCTCATCCTTGTATTTGACTCAGGGCTTGTCTATACTTACCGCGCTGGTTCGGCGGTAGGCAATCGAACTTCTGGGTTCGATTTATCGCGTCTAGTCTGGACGCGATAAATCGAACTCAGAAGTGCTCCCCGTCGACTCCGGTAATCCTGCTCGCCGCGAGGAGTACGCGGAGTCGACGGGGGAGCCTGCCTGCCGCGTCTGGACGGCGGTAAGTTCGAACTAAGGTATGTCGACTTCAGCTACGTTATTCACGTAGCTGAAGTTGCGTACCTTACTTCGATTTGGGGGTTTAGTGTAGACCAAGCCTCACTGAGAGAACTTAGTCACTTAACCTCTGTGCCTCCGTTTCTCTGTCTTTAAAATGGAAATGATCGTGCACTACTTGCCTAATTTGTAAAAGACCTTGAGATAATTGGTTGAAAGGCACTATATAATAACTATTTCTAGTTCACAAATGTAGCTAACACTGTTTTGATTTTTAGGGCATTCCAGCAAGGACACAAGGTGCAAAGAAAGGAAGAAAAATACATCCCTTCATAAAGCTCTTCTTCTATTAATATATATTTTCCTGAGAGTGAAAATAAAAATTTTAAAAGTAGCTAGAGTCAAAACCTTGGAACACATTTACATTTTGAAGGTTGGGGGCTATAAGGCAGGTCAGGGAGAGGGACTTGGAATTCAAATTGAGATCTGAATTTTACAGTTAGCTCCCACTTTTACAATAGGACTTGTATGTGAATATATCCAGATTTGGGGATGCTCATCATATGAATCTGGAATCAGCTTTAAATTCCAGAATGCTGGCTCAGATATAGCCAAAACAACAACAAAACCTGTAAAAGCTAGTAGGTAATGATATAACTCTGACATGGTGTTTCAATGTGGGGGAGAAAGTTCACAGATAGCCTACTTTGGTAGCAAAAGTTATTTATGACACAACAACAGCAACATGTGATGGACCAGAATCACAAGGTACAAACCTAAATTTTGACCCTAAAATGCCAGATAGTCTTGTGATTAAACGGACATTATCAGTTACAAGTGAAAATTAATTCTAATCACATACTCTGGCAAATTACAATTAATTGCAATCGGCCTCCATTTTGATTATTTTCATGTCAAGTAATATTATTTTTGTGTTCAGATTTAGAGTGATATGAGTGGATGGGCTAATACTGCCATGACCCACATTAGGAATGTTCCTTTTTACTTGGACCAAACCAAAAACTAAACCAACCTAACAAAAAATGGAGTCATTCCACATAATATCAGAACAAATACAGATTATAGATCAGCAAAGTATAAATGATAATGTAATACTGTTAATGTGTCAAAGTCCAAATGTGCTTGTTAACTAGATGAAAAGAAAAAGAAAGCAAAAGTACTACAACTTTGATTCTGAGGATTAAATATTCCACTATTAGTTGAATTCAAAGTCTTTTTGCTCCTAGAATCTAATGCTGTTTGGGGATTAAAATTCAGTAAATCTCCTACCAGCACTAATAATAGACCGGCTGCACACTCGGCTTAACTAAGACCCAGGAATGTGACTGTATGTAAATGCTAGTGCCCTCTCTTCACTGATTTATTCCTGTTGTCAATAGACATACTTTTACATGAGTATTTTCTCTCCTGCTGGAGTTTAGACATTATTTTATTTTGTTATAACCACAGCTGTATTACAAAGAAGTTTGGCAGGAGGCCCTTTTTGTGTTTTCTGTATTATATACAGAAGTTGTCTGTCTGTGATGTTTTTGTTTATGCCATGGAATAAACACCACCAGCACTACCTAACACAGGAAGAGAAAAAAGTGTCCCGGACAGGATTTCTCTATCGTCTCTCCTATAAAGGAAGATCTGTCCTATCACTAGCTCCCCTTCCCCAACAGGGGAAGAAGGAAAATCAAACTGCGGTGGCTAGCTACCCCTCCTCTCTGAAGGAAAGATTTAAATAATACAAAACAAATAAAATATCAAAATATATGCAAAGTGTATCTTCTAAACAGCCGAAAAATTGAATCAATCTTTCAGAAAAGAATCCCTTTTTTCATTTTTCATTCATTCATTTTCTTAGATCAATTAAGACCGTCCATTCTGGTCAATCCTAAATAACAGTGTTTGTAAGAACGTTGGTAATGAGCACCTGGATGTACTCCACTCAGCTCCAAGTGCCACATACTCACATGCTATGGTAAACCTGGCTATGCTAGAAATCTCCCTGAGGACATGAAATGCTTTCAGATCCATTTCCTCTATTTTCCCAGTCTCTTTCTTTTACTAGGTCCCATCACCAGGAGATGATGCAATGCTAGATCACAAAATAAGACTGAGACCCAGGACCACAAACTCCAAAATTGGCAAGATTGCCCCCATATTGTGAACTAGTTTACCCACTGCTGAAAGGAAGTCAGGAACAGTAGGTGATCCTCTGAGAAAACAGTCTCATATGACAATTATTCTTATCCTAAAAACATTATGATGAAAATAGTCTGATTTATAATTCAGCTGCTTGAGAAAGTAAATGGTTAATTATACATGCAACCTACTCACAGCCACTATAGTAGAGAACTGAGATAAGGACACTTAGATTGTAATATTGCTTGATTAGCTGTGGGTGTATTTTACAAAAAAAGCCACATAGAAATGTTTTTTTTTTTTTTGGAAAGCCAATTATATTTACGTATAAGCAGATTGATTGCCTGTTTACTGGTATTTCCATGAAGTATCAGAAACCACAGGATACTGTGTGGCTAACATTGTAGCTTTTGTGTTTGAAATCCAGCAACATTCCCTTTTAAAAACTCTCCCCAGTAGTAGGTAGAAGATTTACAAATGCTGTTCTTACATAGTGGAAGGGATTTCACGTTGCTAACCATGAAACAGTGACCAGTACATTTCCATAATTACCAGGTGTTTCATCGCAGCCATGGATTTCAAGATTTTGGAGACTTAAATGGCAATCCATTATTATTAGTTATTTGTGAAAAGCCAAATGAATGCTTACACTGGCTGAGACAATCTGGGTGTTACTTTTACTCTAAAAAAAGTCTAATTTATTTCAGCAGAACTGAATTTTACAAATTAAAAGTCATTCAGTACTGATGGAAACAGTGTTCATCCCTCCATCGTCATACAGAATACTGACTCCCTACACTGTCCTGAAAGTACCTTTCATATGCAAAAAACACCAGGATATTAGGTCTGTACAGAGGGAATACATTTTACCAAGGTACCATCCTTTCAAAATGTGATTCTGATATACTTTCCTGAAATACTGTCCCCAAAGGCTGAAGTACTGTCCCCAAACGTGATGTCTCCCTGTGGTTTCACAAACTCTGATTGGCTGTTGTGATACTACTCCATGGATGGAGATTCCACACATCTCATGCAGATACCCTCAGGAATGTCAGTATGTTAGGAATACCTACAAGTAAAGAGTATTTAAATAACAGCTTATTTCCAGTTGTCAGGAAAGTCTCCTCTATAAAATGACTTTAAAAAAATAAACCTAATTAAAATTAAATTTGTAATTGACAAGCTATGTTAAGGAATAAGCTACTTACAATTTATTAAAATCATTTAAATTAACTATAAAAATGTTATTAAGCATTACATGTTTGCTACCAAATTTTAAAGAAAGTAAAACAACTGAACTAGTGGAAGTCACTGGTCAAGCACCTGGAACCAGAGCCCGTTGCTGTACTAAACAATTTTTAACAACAGTAACCTCTTCTGCAGCTATGGAGAGAATAGTTTCTTCATTTCAGTTTATTCAATTAGTTCAGTTCAATGACTAGTTAGGAAACCTATTGGGAGTTGAAAAAGCAGGAAAGCTTGTTTATCTCTTCCAATCTATGAATAGAGACTAAGTGTGAGAGGATGAGAGCTACTAGGTCTAAAATCTTGAAGGACATAGTTACCAGAAACAATTAGTTCAATTAATACTGTGATTTAAATGACTTTGATTTAAATGAATCCACACCGTTTCCTCCTAAAGCACCTAGTACTGGCCAGTTTCAGAGAGACGATACTAGAGTAGACAGACCTCAGGTCTGATCCAATATGGTTGTTCCAATGTTTCTTTCATAGCTACTTAAGAATTCTTGGATGCCTATTGGTAAAAGCTCCTATAGCGCATATTATTTGGTCTTGCTGATATTTTTAATAGATGATCAGTTCAGAAAAATATTCTTAAGATAGTCAGTTTTCAGCCCTTCTATTGACTCAGCCAAATTCCATTTAACTGTACATTTTTGTGAAAGACAAAGGCAAAGCGCCATTGTTACCAAGTATTTTAATCAACTGATTATATTAATATAAGATTCTCACCTGGATAGAATATCTAGCTGTCTATGTTTGTGTGTATATATCTGTAAATATAGATACATACAGATTCAGCTTTGTGTGTGTGTGGATATAGAAAACACGTCTTTGTATTGCCATTAACCCCTTTAGTTTACCACTTGTTTTTGTCTTTCCAGTTGTGTTACTGTGTGTTTACCCTAATGCCATTAGTGCTCAACTCACATTTTGCAGCATAAGTGAAACCAGTGGTATGTTTTGGATGGATGTCTTTATTTTTGTGGTCCTGTTAGTTTTTCCATGGTCATAAGCAATAGTATCCCCCCTCCATTATCCAGAAAAGCAAAAAACCTTAATCACCCTCTATTTAGATTACAAGCAACAGCAGTCCTCTTGAGCCAGAGGAAAGTAGTGATTATATACACATTCCAGAATAAGACCACAATTCTTAAGATTAGATGGGATGGACCCTTTGAAAGCTTAAAAAGGAATCCCTTCTGATGTTTGTTTAATTAGAAATTTAGGGAACAATTCTGAAGCCACCTACATGTGCTAAGGGTGTTATGGTGCAGGAAGTTTTCTTTGTGAATCCTGATTCAAATTAATCTCTCTCTCTCTCTCTCTCACACACACACACACACACACACACACACTGTTCTTCCCACCCTCCTGAGTGGCCAATCACAGTGGTGGGAGGATAGAGAAATGGCCACCCTGCTTGCCTGCCCCTAGAACTCACCTTGTATACACATAAAGAGCTCAAGCAATTCTGTTGTATGCACACATACAACATTTCTTAGAGAAAAGAGCCCTTGGAGAAAACATTGTGTTACCATAGTGATGTTTTTCTATTCTGAAATGCTATCATACTGGCTTTTTTTTCTTTAGGTTTCTGTAGGCTGCAAATGCCATTTCTGTTCATTCAAACTGTCAGTTAATCTTTCAACCTTTTATGGTAAATTTTGTTTTGTGATGGAATTTATTGACTGATACACTATTGTTTCTAACAAGGGTGGATGCAAAGCAGTTTTTCACTCTGTTAAAACTGGGTTGCTCAAAGTTATGCCATCGGTTTTCAACTTGATTATTGTTATAAGAACATTTGTCCCCAAATATTGACTTTTCCCATGCTGCTAGTAAGAATCAGGAAGTCGGGGTTCTAGTCATGAATCTGCAGTAGACTTACTCTATTAATCTTGGGTAAGTTACCAAATGCATCTGTGCCATCACATCAGGGGCAGCTCCAGGCACCAGCGCACCAAGCGCATGCCTGGGGCGGCAAGCCGTGGGGGGCGGCCTGCCGGTCGCTGTGAGGACTGCAGTCAGGCGGCCTTCGGTGGCGTGCCTATGGGAAGTCCACCGGTCCCGCGGCTTCAGCGGCAATTCGACAGGTATGCCGAAGCCGCGGGACCGGCGGACCTCCCGCAGGCATGCCGCTGAAAGCCACCTTACCAGCAGATCTCCCGCAGGTGCACTGCCAAAAGCTGCCTGACTGCCATGCTTGGGGTGGCAAAATACATAGAGCCGCCCCTGCATCACATCCATGAAGTGTGGACGAATAACAACTAGTACTAGCACCTTTCTTCTAGGGATCTCAAAGTCCTTTCAAATACAGGAATTCCCATCATTTTACTAATCCTAAAACTTTGAACTTAAGCACATGCACAACTCCATTAAACTCAGTGCACTCATTAAAATCATCTGAAGAACTGGGTATTTTACACATGAAAGCTAATACCCAAATAAATCTGTTAGTCTTTAAGGTGCCACCGGACTCCTAATTGTTTTTGTGGATACAGACTAACATGGCTACCCCTTTGATAATTAAAATCAGTGACACTATTTACATGCATAAAGTTATTCACATGAGTAAGTGTTTGCAGGTACAGGGCCCATATTGCCTTTTAATGATCCTATATTTTTTAAAGATGGGAGTAGAGTCTTGTCATTATAATTTTAGTTCTAGGGACTGAAGTAACATTCACTCTAATCAATTCAAGAGGGCCTATGGTCCTTGCTAGTTCAGGTTAAACAAATCTTATTGATTTGATTTAGAGAGATTTCATGATGAGACCTTAAAGAGATAAATGGAGAGAGAGAGAGAGAAGATAAAGGATAGCTGGGGGGGTGGGAAAACGATGGATAAACAGCAATAGCATGATGAAAAGATTATTAGGACAAGAGCTATATAGATGATGGAAGTTCCAATTTGCAAAGGATTCTGAAATTTGGCTTTGTTCCGACTGGGAACAAAACCCAAAAGTTTTGAAATACTCCATTAACAAAAAATCCCCCCCAACATTCATTTAACGTCAATCAAAATGTTTCATTTTGATTTTTTTTTCTTTTGTATTATATTACAAAAATATATTTACAACATTCAAAAAATTCAAAATGAAAGTCATTTGAAAATGAAAAGTCAAAACGTTTCATTCTGAAAAATGTGAGAATGAGATGTTTTGCCATTAAAGAGACAAGGTGGGTGAGGTAATATCTTTTATCGGACCAACTTCTGTTGGTGAGAGAGAGAAGCTTTCAAGCCACACAGAGCTCTTCTTCAGATCTGGGAAAGGTACAGCCAGCATCACAGCAAAATGCAAGATGGAACAGATTGTTTAGGACAGTGTTTCCCAAACTTGGGACGCTGCTTGTCTAGGGAAAGCCCCTGGCAGGCCGGGCCGGTTTGTTTACCTGCCATGTCCGCAGGTCCAGCCGATTGCGGCTTCCAGCTGCTGGAAGCGGCAGCTTCCAGCAACTCCCATTGGCCTGGAGTAGCGAACTATGGCCAGTGGGAGCCGCGATCAGCCTGACCTGCGGACGTGGCAGGTAAACAAACCGGCCCGGCCCGCCAGGGGCTTTCCCTAAACAAGCGGCATCCCAAGTTTGGGAAACAATGGTTTAGGATAAATAGCATATATTGTGAAATGGCCCATGGTGAAGTGGCCCACCCCTGTAGTCATAGAACAAAAAGGGGGGTTTAGTGGGATACAGTTTGTTGCAATAAGCCATAAATCCAGTGTCTGTTTTTTGCTATGATGCTGGGAGTACCTTTCCCAGACCTGAAGAAGCTTGAAAGCTTGTCTCTCTCAGCAACAGAAGTTGGTCCAATGAAAGATATTACCTCACCCACCTTGTCTCTCTAATATCCTGGGACAAAGATGGTTACAACTACACTGCATACATGTTTTGATATAGTCTGAATATTTTTCTGGCTACCTTTCAAAACAAAATTCAGGCAAAATCAATCCAATTTTGTGAAGCAGTTAGCATTCAACAGAACTGCACGTTCTTATGGAATATGGTTCAGTCAAAATTTCTGACCTGTTCTAGTTAGGACCAAACTCAGTTTCCCCTACTACGGTGACACAAGTAATTTGGAAGTAAATATACAGAGCTGACTCTTCTTACCAATATAGCAATGCAACATGAGTTAGCAGAATTTAGCCCAAGTTGTCTGTCTATCTCTAGAGTATTTGTAGGTCTTTTAAGAGATTATTTTAGCTTGCTATTTATTTCACTAAGTTATATTAATGTAATTGTCGTGGGGCCAGTGCGCCCTGTCACGTCTTGGGGTGGGGGCGGGGTAATTACTTCCCCACGGTCGCGTCCTTACAACTACTCCTTGTCTTGGGGGTAGTGTGGACTATTGGTAAAAGTCAATATGGCTGCCCGCTCTTTCAAGGGTGTGTGGCCTAATGGCCGGAGTTAGGGTGTCAGCCCCTTCCCACAGGCCTGAGGGACCCAATGGCCTGAATCAATATGGCTTCCCAGTTCAGCTGGGTTTTTGCCTAGTGTTCAGAGTCAGTGTGGCCGCCTAGGTCAGCCAGGCAGTATGGCCTAGCAGCAAAAGTCAGTAGGGCTGTCCTCTCTCAGGGCTACTTTCAGCACTGCGTGTCCCAAATGACAGAGTCAATAGGGTCGCCTTCTCTCGGGGCTGTGTGGCCTAATGGTCAGAGCTAGTAGGGCTGCCCCTTCTGTGGGGCTGCATGGCCTAGTGGCAAGTATGCCCACCTCCGGTCAGCAGAGAACCACCCAAAACACACTGACCCCATTTGGCACCCCATCTAGTCTCCCAGAGCTACTTCCTACCCGGTTTCTGATGCCGGGGTTCCAGCGTCTCTGTGGGATCTGGGCTCCTCAGTCGGTATGACTCCCAACTGCTTCACCACTCTTGGGGGGATCCTCCGCATCTCAGCATCTCTGGCTTCTGCGGTTCCTGGGCTGGAGCTCGCAGCGTGCATTCTCTCTCCTCAGCGGTCAGCCCTGAATGAGCTGAGCTGCTCCCTTTTATACCTAGTCTACAGCCGGAGCATGCCCAGCAGGGCCACGGAGCATGGCCTCCTCTGCCCAGAAAGTGGAGTTAACCCTCGCGGTACCAGTGCAGGGCAAGTGCGCGCTGTCACAGTAAGCAGAAGATTCCTGAAATAGCACAACCTTTGTCACACAGGAAAAATAATATCAATAAATGTTAAATTGCAGGTACCTTACTGAGCTGAACAAAAATCAGTTTCCCTTGTGCAAGAAATTCCAATATTATGATTTTTTTTCATCCCAAATTGGGATAAAAGTTGAAATACAGAATTTTATTTTGCAGAACAAGAAGTTCAGGTATCTCATGCTCAATTTTTCCCTAAGGTCTGGGCTCCCTGGTCAGATTACATTTCCCATGAAGCTATGACAGTCACATGACTCCCACGATGCACCAAAAGGCTAGGTCAGAGGCATTGCCTCCTAGGAGATATAGTCTAGTCAGGGAGCCCAAGCAGTAGGAGAGAATAGGTGCATGAGACACCCAAACATCAACTCCCAAGGGGTGATGCAGTTTAATGTTGAACTGGTTCTAACCAAAATGTTTCAGGTCAATTCAACAAACTGAAATATTGCTATTCAGATTGAATAATTCAAACCAAAGTATTTCAGTTTGGTTTTCCTGACAGAAAATCAAAAACTCAGCAAAGCTGAACTTTTTCCTAGGGAAATCTAAATTCTGTGAAAACTTCATTTTCTGTTGAAAAAATCATTTCAAGAAAAAATTCCTGACCAGCTCTACTAATCAGTAAGCAGTCGTATTAAACTCATTTTTTCATAATATTAGTATAGTGAATAAAGTAATTAATTACTGTAATAAAGAAGTTGAGACTAAATCAATTGCTGTCTATTTTGTTAAACTTATTGTGATGACATCTGAGTAAATTATTTTGTTTCCGTCTTGTCTTCTTCCTCCTTTCTGGGAATAAATGCTGTCTGCTAATCTGTGCTTCCTTTGCGCCTTTGCATCTATAGTACTTAAGCAAAAATAGAGAGTTAAAAATAGCTAACTAGGGGAATGAAGGGAATTCAGAGGAATAATAAGGGGATAGCAAACCTTTCACTTCTAGGCCTATCCTTATAGAACGCGCCTATAGAATTTAAATTAGAATGGAGATTAAATCAATGCTTTTCTACAAAATCTCAGTTTTTTAATATTCCTACTGCAAAAATCTTAACATATAAATCATAATTTACAGAATTACAATACAAACAAAATACCCTGTATTCTTTATTAACAGCACTAAAAAAATTAAACTGAACATTAGTACATTTTTATGTCTTCAGAAAACATTAAGATAAAGTATAAAAGACTTGAATTATAATACATGTTGAGTATTAATTACTACATTTACAGATAATTATCTGAAATAATATAAGCCATCTCCCTGCCTTCCTTTTCCTCCAAAAGTTTCAAAATCTTACCCCTAGAAAAAGTTTGAATAGTCAGAAATTATTTCCAAGAGGCTGACTCCGGGATGTCCAATCAGACAAGCCAGATGGTCCAGAAACATATGGTTCACTAGTTCCAGGCCCTCCAGCAACAGACTGGGAATCCCCCTTTGCTTTAGCACCAACATACAGCAAAAGACACCAAAAAACAAATTAAGAAACAGAATAAACATCAAATCCCCTCAACGTTTTTATATTTTTCCCTCAATAGCAACAGCTCCTTCTGATGTTTGTTCCACTTAAGATGAAAAGCTCTGTAAATTATTTCTCACTCATGCTCTTGGCATGATCATTAGCCACTTTTTAAACACTAATATCCTTGAGTTTCTGTGATGAAAGACCATTTCACTTCCATTGAAAGGTATAGCGTGTTACTGCCCATGCTGCTGCAGTAGGGATACCTCAGCAGGTATAAAATTTACTGTGTCACTGCTGTATTAATTAAGAACACAATAAATGAGTGGTGAAGGCCTGGAAAGTTTCTTTTTTAAAATTTATGCTGACAAAAGCTACAGTTAAGATCTCCATCTCCTAGGGCTAAACGATAAATTTAAGGACCAGTCGTGCTCTCTTGAAAGGTTCCATCCAGTGGTCTTTGTGGGCCTGATCCAGCTCCCATTGACTTTGATGGGAGCAGTATTGGATCCTATATGAAGTCAGGATTGAAGTGAGAACTTTGTTTTTGAACTTCTGGACCTTTAGAAGGTTAGATAAGAAGAACTTTCCTACTACTACAGCAGAGAAATCTGTGGTTTAATTTAGAAAAGGAATTTCTACTTTGACGCTGCTATCATGTTTTAAAATACATGACATGATCAGACATAACAAGGAATCCAGCTGGTTTAGTTGATCCTGTCAAGCAATCCATACTTGCGGTATCCCAGAAGCTCTACAGGAAAGAGTGTTCAAAGAAAGAATATGAAAAATATAGTGGTAATTTGGAGCTTCGCTTCAGAACCCAAATATCAGAGATATTTGGTTTCTGGAGGGGTTGAGGACCCATAGATCTAGTTTTTGAGTTGGGATGAAGGGAGGGAAGATTTTCAACTCTGCCTAATTTGGCAAACTCTGAAATTAATTTGAGAAGTTTTGTAGAGCTGGATGAATACCCTGGAGTTTGAATTTTGCAAACCATCAGGTCATCCCTTTACCAAAAAACAAGCAAAACCCCTCTTTCAATTCCTCTTTCCTTGATCAAGAAACAGCCCAAACCCATTCTAATTCTCTTCCAGTTCCGACTCTAACCTAAACCTTTCACAAACATGTATTAAATTCATTTGGTATACCCTGGCCTGGAAAATAAGAGAGAGACTGTAAATGTCCACAGACAGACAGACAGAAGTCAGCAGTATCCTTGGATTTGCATATCACTTTTGAAAAAGATTTAGCTAAACATTAGAAGGGATTTGACTGAGGTATTCAAAGGTATCAAGTGTTTAGTGAAAACTTACCATTCCCTCTGTTTCACAAATTAATAAAGTGAAAAGAAGGGATACCTTTGTTTTATATCCTTTGCAGAAATGGGTAGAAAATTCCATCAGTTTCATTTTATTGTCAATATGGCATCACGATAAAGATCTGGATTAATAAATAAGAATTATTGTCTAAGAATTTGTCAGTGACAGTTACCTAAAATTAATGCATTTAATTTTCTTATTGCAGCAAAACTTCACTAGGAAAACCTCAACAGTTCTGTGTTTAGAAAGCCACCATTTGGCAAGCTCCATGAATTCCAGTTACAATGGGTCACTTTGATCAATGTCACTTTGACACTCATAATATGAACTAGGATGTTTATTAGAGGAGAAGGTGATTATAATACTGTATGTCATTTTTCTATAAAGAGCCATTACAAAATACTCAGGGCTGTTTACCTTACTAAGTTTATCTGACATTTTAATAAGCACCCACAGTAAATACAGAAATGAAAACAATGGCAGCTGAACTATAGTTCATCTTATAACCTTTCTTAGTTTTATTAATTAAGCTAAATACAGCAGTATAATGCATCACATACCTCCAAGAGGATGAGAAAATAAACACAATACAACCCCGATTTACTGAAAGCTTTCAGAGTTCATAAAAACAAAGTGACACTCCTGAGGGAATTCTGCACCAAAAAATAAAAAATTCTGCATCAAAAAGTTAAAAATTCTGCAAAATTCTACCAGTTTTATGTGTCAATAAATAAATGTGGAGGCTCCAGCATGGCAGTGGGAAGCACAGGCCACTGGCTGCACAGAGGTGGGAGATCACCCTACAGCCTCCCCTGCCCCCCTCCAAGAACATTGACTCGGCAGTGAGGCTGCATCTGACCCTGACACAGCCCAAGTGATGGGCTTGCTCCCAGAAACACCTCGGGGCACTGCCCCTCTGTGCCAGGCACACCAGGGCAGGCAGGCTCACCCAAACAGGATACAAGTATGGAGGGGCTCAGTGTGGGGAGATCCAGGTGTGAGGTGAGAGGGTTCTATGTGGGGCAATCTGGGTGCAGAGAGCTCAGTGTGTGGGGGTTCAGGTGCGAGGGGGATCTGGGTGCACAGAGGCTTGTTGGGGGGGTTCTAAGTGTAGGGGAAATGGGACTCTGTAGGGTGTTCCAGGTGAAGGTGGTTAGGGCTCAGCAGGAGGGTCTGGGTGCTGGGAGTGTGGGGCTTGGGGAGTGGAGGTCCAGGTGCTGCTAGCTGGGGCTCAGTGGGGCGAGGGTCTTCGGGGTGGTCCAGGTGCAGGGGGTGGTCTGGGTGCAGAGATGGGGGTCCAGAGACAGGTCATCTGTGTGTAGGGAGACTCCAGATGCAGGGGTTGAGGTTCAGTGGGGTGGGGTTTGGGTATGGAGGGCTGGGGGGGGGTTCTGGGTGCATGGTGGGGTCTGAGTATGGAGGGTCCAGATGCAGGGGATTGGATGGATGGGGGAGCAGCTCCCCGTACAGTGATCCCTCCCCCTGTGGCTGAGGAACAATGGAGAGGAAACAGGGGAGGATGCTGAACTTCCTGCAGCCAGCGGAGGGTTCTAGGTGTGAGTCTGACCCAGCCCTGGTCGCTCCTTGCAGGGGAAGAGGAAGTCCTGCCCTACCCTGCCTCCAGCCCAGCTGGAACTAGCAGCTGATCCTGGCTCAGGTTAGGGAGCTGGGGACAGCAAGTGGCTTGTGGTGATTTACCTCTCCACTAGCTACTCCAGATGCCTGAAATTATGTACCTGCACTGCTAGGGAGGGGTGCATGATCACTCTTACAGCTTCCCTTTGCTTCTCTGTCAGAAAGTAATTTTTCTGCCGGGAGCAAAGAAATCTGCAGGGTACATGAATTCTGCACACATGCAGTGGCACAGAATTCCCCCAGGAGTAAAAGTAAGTAGATTACGGCAGGGTACTAAAAGAATGGTATACATTGCTACCAGGAGAGTGACCACATGAGGGATGAATAGTTATAGGTATGCTGGATGTACATGGTTAAACAGGTGTGTGGACAATTGTTTTGGGGTGTATTACTGATTGCATTATAGTAGCTCCTAGAAGCTCCACTGTGCTAGGCACTATACAACATATAGGAAGAGAAGCCCAGCCAAAAAGGATTACAATTTAAATAGGCAAGATTGAGAGATGAGGTGACTTGCCCAATATCATGCAGCAAGTCAGAGGCACAGCTGGGAATTGAAGCCAGTCCACCAAATCCAAGTCTAGTGCTCTACCCACTTGAGACACTCCAGGCCCCACAGTAAGTCAGAGAAAAGGAAAATCTTACTCCAAGGGAATCAGGCGGAAGACCTACCCTGGACTGGATAACGTGCTTGGTGAGAATGCCAGAGAGAGCTATTTATCAATACAGTTATTTAGAATGGCAAATGAAGCAGTTTGGGAGCTTCCACAGGAAAGGAGAAAGCACCATAGGTACTGGAGGGGCACTGGGAGTGCTGCAGCACCCCCTAGCTTGAAGTGGTTTCCATTATATACAGGGTTTGCAGTTTGGTTCAATGGCTCTAAGCATTGTACAAATTATTCCAGCACCCCTGGAAATTACTTCCTTCTTCCTCCTTTCCAGGAGTGAAACTGAAGCAGGAAATTCATACGACACCTGTCACGCTGAGACCAGTCACTTACCCCAGATCAGCTGGTGGTACCCTAGATCTTATACCAAAGACAACACGTGTAGCCAATCCTGTAATACACTATCTAAAGGTTTATTAACTAGGAAAAAGGAATAAGTTATTCACAGGTTAAAGCAAGCAAACAGTTGCACACAAAAAAGTTACCATCTAAATTCTAAGAGTGACGATGTTTTAGAAATATGTCAATTCAAAGTGTCTTTCAAGGCAGACCCAAGAGGCACCCCAGGGATCTCTGGCTTCCATTTAGAGTCTCTGGCCCTTCATAGTTCAAACAGCCAAAAAGATGAAAAATTTTCACATCAACTATGTTTATTTCCCTCTTCCAGCATTCAAAGGGATGGGAAAAGGCCTTCTGCACCTAGGGCTTGCCTACACTACAGGTTATGTCAGGATAACTTAGGTCATGCTCAGGGGTGTAAATAAGCCATCCACCTTTCCAAGCAACATAAGTTACAGCAACCTAAATGCTAGTGTGGACAGTGTTATGTCAATTGGAGAGCTTCTCCCTCCAAAATAGCTACCACCTCTTGGGGAGATGGTTTTATTATGCTAATGGGAGAGCTTTCCCTTGTCGGCAAAGAGTATCCTTCACTAGACGTGCTATAGCCGTGCAGCTGTGCCACTGTAGTGCTTCTAGTGTAGATTAGCCCATGTTTCTTCATGGGTGCGATAGGGCCATTAACCACCCCTTTGTATTGCACTGATCCTTGATGGTCCATCTGATTTTGACAGTTCTTCTGGATGGGTGGAGGGGATGATTCCAGTGCCCGAGTTCACAAGTTCAGAGCAAACAACTTACAAGCATTTCATAGAGTCTAAACACTAAATACATTCTTATAAGACTAATACCTATTTTGAGCAAAACTAACATACAGTTCATAGATTCATAGATTCATAGATTCTAGGACTGGAAGGGACCTCGAGAGGTCATCGAGTCCAGTCCCCTGCCCGCATGGCAGGACCAAATACTGCCTAGACCATCCCTAGTAGACATTTATCTAACCTACCCTTAAATATCTCCAGAGACGGAGATTCCACAACCTCCCTAGGCAATTTGTTCCAGTGTTTAACCACCCTGACAGTTAGGAACTTTTTCCTAATGTCCAATCTAGACCTCCCTTGCTGCAGTTTAAACCCATTGTTTCTGGTTCTATCCTTAGAGGCTAAGGTGAACAAGTTCTCTCCCTCCTCCTTATGACACCCTTTTATATACCTGAAAACTGCTATCATGTCCCCTCTCAGTCTTCTCTTTTCCAAACTAAACAAACCCAATTCTTTCAGCCTTCCTTCATAGGTCATGTTCTCAAGACCTTTAATCATTCTTGTTGCTCTTCTTTGGACCCTTTCCAGTTTCTCCACATCTTTTTTTAAAATGCGGCGCCCAGAACTGGACACAATACTCCAGCTGAGGCCTAACCAGAGCAGAGTAGAGCGGAAGAATGACTTCTCGTGTCTTGCTCACAACACACCTGTTAATGCATCCCAGAATCATGTTTGCTTTGTTTGCAACAGCATCACACTGTTGACTCATATTTAGCTTGTGGTCCACTATAACCCCTAGATCCCTTTCTGCCGTACTCCTTCCTAGACAGTCTTTTCCCATTCTGTATGTGTGAAATTGATTTTTCCTTCCTAAGTGGAGCACTTTGCATTTGTCTTTGTTAAACTTCATCCTGTTTAACTCAGACCATTTCTCCAATTTGTCCAGATCATTTTGAATTATGACCCTGTCCTCCAAAGTAGTTGCAATCCCTCCCAGTTTGGTATCATCCGCAAACTTAATAAGCGTACTTTCTATGCCAATATCTAAGTCGTTGATGAAGATATTGAACAGAGCCGGTCCCAAAACAGACCCCTGCGGTACCCCACTCGTTACGCCTTTCCAGCAGGATTGGGAACCATTAATAACAACTCTCTGAGTACGATTATCCAGCCAGTTATGCACCCACCTTATAGTAGCCCCATCTAATTTGTATTTGCCTAGTTTATCGATAAGAATATCATGCGAGACCGTATCAAATGCCTTACTAAAGTCTAGGTATACCACATCCACCGCTTCACCCTTATCCACAAGGCTCGTTATCCTATCAAAGAAAGCTATCAGATTGGTTTGACATGATTTGTTCTTCACAAATCCATGCTGGCTATTCCCTATCACCTTACCACCTTCCAAGTGTTGGCAGATGATTTCCTTAATTACTTGCTCCATTATCTTCCCTGGCACAGAAGTTAAACTAACTGGTCTGTAGTTACCTGGGTTGTTTTTAGTTCCCTTTTTATAGATGGGCACTATATTTGCCCTTTTCCAGTCTTCTGGAATCTCTCCCGTCTCCCATGACTTTCCAAAGATAATAGCTAGAGGCTCAGATACCTCCTCTATTAGCTCCTTGAGTATTCTAGGATGCATTTCATCAGGCCCGGGTGACTTGCAGGCATCTAACTTTTCTAAGTGATTTTTAACTTGTTCTTTTTTTATTTTATCCGCTAAACCTACCCCCTTCCCATTAGCATTCACTATGTTAGGCATTCCTTCAGACTTCTCGGTGAAGACCGAAACAAAGAAGTCATTAAGCATCTCTGCCATTTCCAAGTTTCCTGTTACTGTTTCTCCCTCTTCACTAAGCAGTGGGCCTACCCTGTCTTTGGTCTTCCTCTTGCTTCTAATGTATTGATAAAAAGTCTTCTTGTTTCCTTTTATTCCCGTAGCTAGTTTGAGCTCATTTTGTGCCTTTGCCTTTCTAATCTTGCCCCTGCATTCCTGTGTTGTTTGCCTATATTCATCCTTTGTAATCTGTCCTAGTTTCCATTTTTTATATGACTCCTTTTTATTTTTTAGATCGTGCAAGATCTCGTGGTTAAGCCAAGGTGGTCTTTTGCCACATTTTCTATCTTTCCTAACCAGCGGAATAGCTTGCTTTTGGGCCCTTAATAGTGTCCCTTTGAAAAACTGCCAACTCTCCTCAGTTGTTTTTCCCCTCAGTCTTGATTCCCATGGGACCTTACCTATCAGCTCTCTGAGCTTCCCAAAATCTGCCTTCCTGAAATCCATTGTCTCTATTTTGCTGTTCTCCCTTCTACCCTTCCTTAGAATTGCAAAGTCTATGATTTCATGATCACTTTCACCCAGGCTGCCTTCTACTTTCACATTCTCAACGAGTTCCTCCCTATTTGTTAAAATCAAGTCTAGAACAGCTTCCCCCCTAGTAGCTTTTTCAACCTTCTGAAATAAAAAGTTGTCTCCAATGCAGTCCAAGAATTTGTTGGATAGTCTGTTCCCCGCTGTGTTATTTTCCCAACATATATCCGGATAGTTGAAGTCCCCCATCACCACCAAGTCTTGGGCTTTGGATGATTTTGTTAGTTGCTTGAAAAAAGCCTCATCCACCTCTTCCACCTGGTTAGGTGGCCTGTAGTAGACGCCTAGCATGACATCTCCCTTGTTTTTTGCCCCTTTAAGCCTAACCCAGAGACTCTCAACACTTCCGTCTCCTATGTCCATCTCTACCTCTGTCCAAGTGTGTACATTTTTAATATATAAGGCAACACCTCCTCCCTTTTTCCCCTGTCTATCCTTCCTGAGCAAGCTGTACCCATCCACACCAACATTCCAATCATGTGTATTATCCCACCAAGTTTCAGTGATGCCAACAATGTCATAGTTGTATTTATTTATTAGCACTTCCAGTTCTTCCTGCTTATTCCCCATACTTCTCGCATTTGTATATAGGCATCTAAAATACTGGTTTGATCTTTCCTCCCAGTTTTTTCCTGACTCTCCTTTCTCTCTGCCAATATAGCCCACACTCCCTCTTGTTTCCGACTCATTTCCCCGGTCTCCATGTTCCCCACTTACCTGTGGGCTTTGCTCACCTGTCCCCGTCGAACCTAGTTTAAAGCCCTCCTCACTAGGTTAGCCAGTCTGTGTCCGAATAGGGTCTTCCCTCTCCTCGAAAGGTGAACGCCATCTCTGCCTAGCAGTCCTTCCTCGAATAGCATCCCGTGGTCTAGGAAGCCAAAGCCCTCCTGGCGACACCATCTTCGCAGCCAGGCATTCACCTCCATGATGCATCTGTCTCTGCCCGGGCCCCTACCTTTAACAGGAAGAATTGAAGAGAATACCACCTGTGCTCCAAACTCCTTCACCCGTGCTCCCAGAGCCCTGTAGTCACTCTTGATCCGCTCAGTGTCACACCGCGCAGTATCATTTGTGCCCACATGGATGAGTAGCATGGGGTAGTAGTCAGAGGGCCGGATAATCCTCGACAATGCCTCCGTAACGTCTCGGATACGGGCCCCCGGCAGGCAGCATACCTCTCGAGATGAAATGTCAGGGCGACAGATGGGCGCCTCCGTCCCCCTCAGCAGAGAGTCTCCGACCACCACTACCCTACGTTTCCTATTCGCAGTGGTGGCAGCAGACTCTCCAGCCTTAGGGGTACGAGGCTTCTCCTCCTTTACTGTAGGGAGTGATTCCTTCTTTCCTGTATCAAGAAGAGCATAACGGTTACCTATAACCACGGCAGGAGGGTTCGGAGCAAGGGTGGAGCACTGCCTGCTGCCAGAAGTAACCAGCTGCCAGCGTCCACCCTGAGCCATCTCCTCCTCCACCAGTGGTGTATCAGCAGTCCTGTGTACTGGGACAGCTACCTCAGCTGTCTCCACATGGACACTGTCGAGGAATTGCTCGTGGATACGGATGCTCCTCAACCTAGCCACCTCCTCCTGTAGCTCTCTCACCTGCTGCCTGAGAGATTCCACCAGCAGGCACCTTTCACATTGGATGGTCCCCCCAGCCTGGATATCCGTAAGTGGAAATTGCAAGTTACAGTCTTTGCAAAACCACACCAGGATCTGGGTAGAGGCATCCATGCTTAGGCACTCTGTCTGGCTACAGGCACAGGTGGAGGAGACAGTAGCAGTGCTGGCACAGGTGTTGCGGGTCTTCCTAACCATCGTAAGCCTCCCTCTGTCAAACTCCCGTCTGCAGCCCCCTGTCAGCTGAAAGGGTTGTTTAAGCAAACAGTTAGAATGTAGTTGCTTTATAGGTATTAAGGGGAATCAAGAGAAAACAGATGGAACCGGCAAGGGACCCTCGCCCCCTTCCTGCTCCCCTTCCAAACTCCCTTGCGAAACTCCCTGTTAGCAGCCCCTGGTCGCTTGTGCGCTGCTTTATAAAGCCCTGGCCTGTATGAATGCCCCGCCCACTGATTAAGGCTCAGCCACTTACCAGAGGCTTCTAGCTTTCAAACCTTCCTTTGAAGCTCACAGCTTCCAACTGCCAGCCACAGCACACGGTCCTTCAAACAACCAAAACAAACAAACAGACTGACAAACACAAGCTCAGCACACAGCAAGTAACCCTCAAACACAAACAAACACACACTACAGACAGTCACTTACCCCAAAAGGTTGCTGTATTGCTCCTCCTTCACCTGGAGAACTCCCTTGCGAAACTCCCTGTTAGCAGCCCCTGTTCGCAAAGCTCCCTGGTCGCTTGTGCGCTGCTTTATAAAGCCCTGGCCTGTATGAATGCCCCGCCCACTGATTAAGGCTCAGCCACTTACCAGAGGCTTCTAGCTTTCAAACCTTCCTTTGAAGCTCACAGCTTCCAACTGCCAGCCACAGCACACGGTCCTTCAAACAACCAAAACAAACAAACAGACTGACAAACACAAGCTCAGCACACAGCAAGTAACCCTCAAACACAAACAAACACACACTACAGACAGTCACTTACCCCAAAAGGTTGCTGTATTGCTCCTCCTTCACCTGGAGAACTCCCTTGCGAAACTCCCTGTTAGCAGCCCCTGGTCGCAAAGCTCCCTGGTCGCTTGTGCGCTGCTTTATAAAGCCCTGGCCTGTATGAATGCCCCGCCCACTGATTAAGGCTCAGCCACTTACCAGAGGCTTCTAGCTTTCAAACCTTCCTTTGAAGCTCACAGCTTCCAACTGCCAGCCACAGCACACGGTCCTTCAAACAACCAAAACAAACAAACAGACTGACAAACACAAGCTCAGCACACAGCAAGTAACCCTCAAACACAAACAAACACACACTACAGACAGTCACTTACCCCAAAAGGTTGCTGTATTGCTCCTCCTTCACCTGGAGAACTCCCTTGCGAAACTCCCTGTTAGCAGCCCCTGTTCGCAAAGCTCCCTGGTCGCTTGTGCGCTGCTTTATAAAGCCCTGGCCTGTATGAATGCCCCGCCCACTGATTAAGGCTCAGCCACTTACCAGAGGCTTCTAGCTTTCAAACCTTCCTTTGAAGCTCACAGCTTCCAACTGCCAGCCACAGCACACGGTCCTTCAAACAACCAAAACAAACAAACAGACTGACAAACACAAGCTCAGCACACAGCAAGTAACCCTCAAACACAAACAAACACACACTACAGACAGTCACTTACCCCAAAAGGTTGCTGTATTGCTCCTCCTTCACCTGGAGAACTCCCTTGCGAAACTCCCTGTTAGCAGCCCCTGTTCGCAAAGCTCCCTGGTCGCTTGTGCGCTGCTTTATAAAGCCCTGGCCTGTATGAATGCCCCGCCCACTGATTAAGGCTCAGCCACTTACCAGAGGCTTCTAGCTTTCAAACCTTCCTTTGAAGCTCACAGCTTCCAACTGCCAGCCACAGCACACGGTCCTTCAAACAACCAAAACAAACAAACAGACTGACAAACACAAGCTCAGCACACAGCAAGTAACCCTCAAACACAAACAAACACACACTACAGACAGTCACTTACCCCAAAAGGTTGCTGTATTGCTCCTCCTTCACCTGGAGAACTCCCTTGCGAAACTCCCTGTTAGCAGCCCCTGGTCGCAAAGCTCCCTGGTCGCTTGTGCGCTGCTTTATAAAGCCCTGGCCTGTATGAATGCCCCGCCCACTGATTAAGGCTCAGCCACTTACCAGAGGCTTCTAGCTTTCAAACCTTCCTTTGAAGCTCACAGCTTCCAACTGCCAGCCACAGCACACGGTCCTTCAAACAACCAAAACAAACAAACAGACTGACAAACACAAGCTCAGCACACAGCAAGTAACCCTCAAACACAAACAAACACACACTACAGACAGTCACTTACCCCAAAAGGTTGCTGTATTGCTCCTCCTTCACCTGGAGAACTCCCTTGCGAAACTCCCTGTTAGCAGCCCCTGGTCGCTTGTGCGCTGCTTTATAAAGCCCTGGCCTGTATGAATGCCCCGCCCACTGATTAAGGCTCAGCCACTTACCAGAGGCTTCTAGCTTTCAAACCTTCCTTTGAAGCTCACAGCTTCCAACTGCCAGCCACAGCACACGGTCCTTCAAACAACCAAAACAAACAAACAGACTGACAAACACAAGCTCAGCACACAGCAAGTAACCCTCAAACACAAACAAACACACACTACAGACAGTCACTTACCCCAAAAGGTTGCTGTATTGCTCCTCCTTCACCTGGAGAACTCCCTTGCGAAACTCCCTGTTAGCAGCCCCTGGTCGCTTGTGCGCTGCTTTATAAAGCCCTGGCCTGTATGAATGCCCCGCCCACTGATTAAGGCTCAGCCACTTACCAGAGGCTTCTAGCTTTCAAACCTTCCTTTGAAGCTCACAGCTTCCAACTGCCAGCCACAGCACACGGTCCTTCAAACAACCAAAACAAACAAACAGACTGACAAACACAAGCTCAGCACACAGCAAGTAACCCTCAAACACAAACAAACACACACTACAGACAGTCACTTACCCCAAAAGGTTGCTGTATTGCTCCTCCTTCACCTGGAGAACTCCCTTGCGAAACTCCCTGTTAGCAGCCCCTGGTCGCAAAGTTGACCTGGTCTGGTCTCCAGCTATGAGTTTGTCAGTTCTTAGCTAATGCCTGCAGCCTGGGCAAGAGCTGGCACCTGGCCTGCCAACATCACAACAGCTTCTATGCTTGGAAGGCTGAATTTATCATACTTAGGTTACATGGGGTACATTTGAAATGCTGAAACCCATGGTCACCCACATCAGCCACTCTGCTGCAGCTACGTTACTCTACAATAACTGTTGTATAAGTGAAGAATAACTGCTCTGGTTGAAACTGCTGGTGAAATTTTGGATGAGTTATTGCATCCTGGCTAAACTAGATTTACACTAGGATAGCAGGATTAAGCACCTCCATAAACTCTTTTAAAAGTCCTGCATAAACTCTTTTAAAAGTATGTTATTCCATAATAAAAGTACACTTTTCTTACAAACAAATTGCTGGTAATTCCAACTAAAATAATGTATTTAAAGATACTATTAATATTTTAATAACACACACACACATTCATAGTTTTCAGTCAGTCGGGGTTTGCTAAAATTTAGCCAAAATAGAACAAAGTGCCGATACCCTTATGAACATTTGCTACTATCATCATTTATTATTTGTATTGCCACAGCACCTCGTCATGGACCAGGACGCTACTGTCCTAGATGCTGTACAAACACCGAACAAAAGGACAGTTCCTGCCCCAAGAAGCTTACAATTGAGTAACTTACTCTACCAGTCTGGAGTAAGAAGTTAGCAAGAAAAATGGGATCTAGTCCTGTGAGTCTAGAAATACTGAATGAAACTAATTTAAGTTGAATTACTTCAACACTTGTGTCACCCACTGAAACAAAGTAAAAAAAAAATCTCATTACATGCAGGAAAAACAACAACTTAAAACAGGGTTAATAACAACTGAGTTAAAAAACTGTAAAAGAAAAGAGAAAAAAATTAGATGATTTTCAGGTATAAACCTAAATAAACCTCAAAAGGAGAATTATCAGTTTATTCATGTCCAATTTTTGTTTGGTTGGTTGGTTTCTAATTAATTTTATCCCAATTGTGAGTTTCACTCATAAGTATGCAGATTTTAAAAGACTTTGCTTATTTGGTGAACTTTCATTTGAAAGATAAGATAGAGTACAGTATCTAAATGTGTTCTATATTTTGTTAAACAAGCCCATTGTTTATCCCACTTTATTATTTAATATCCCATTTGACATTTACAGTTATTAAAAGGAGATAACGGAGGGACTCTCATAATACAAACCCATGAGACATCTTGTTATGTAGTGGCACACTGAAATCTCTGAAAAATCTGATGTGCTGCAGGAAACTAGGCCTTTGCAGAATTATTTTTTGCATAACTTTTTAAACCAGTGACCATCAGACTACAGGCCTGAAAAAAAATATAGGTTTGAACGACGTAGAGGCTTGGAAACTCTTAAAAGCTGGCAGTGGGGATTGTGGGGAAGCACTCACTTGGAAGTGTTATACATTTAATATTCTGGGGGTCACTGGCAGCCATTGCAGTTTGCTGTATCCTTCAGCCTGCTCTAATCTATGCTGGAGGAGTCAGCCAGCACCTGAGCTAGATGAAGAATGGCAGGACACAAAAGGCATCTTTGACCACACACCCTTCATGAGCTATGCCAAGCTGTCTGCCCTGCAGCTCACAATCTGGTGCCAGGAGCACAAAGCACCATTTTAAAAAAAGGATACATATATGAACACCTTATATGAACTGCTACTACAAGGAAAAGGTACTATACATGACAGTACCCATCACTAAGTTGGCAGAGATGGCAATGGCCAAAATAGCTATGGCTGGGGCAGTTTTGGTGATGGCCACAGTGCACAGGTCAGTGAAAGATTAATGCCCTGGCTGGTGAAAGCACTGCTTAGTTTTAGCAAATCCTGGGACCTACTGTTGACTAGCACCCTGCTAACAAGCACCAACTAGCACCCTGCTAACACTGGCTGGCATTAGGCAGCTTGTGAAGTCAGAGTGGATGGGCTGTGAAAAAGAAGGAAATTAATTCACAGAATCGGCTGAGGAAGCCCTGATGGGGCTGGCAGAGTAAAAGGATGCTGGGAAGATCTCAATCCATTGGGAAGGGGAGCTTGGTGTAAAGACCAGGATGGACAGAAGGAAGTGGTGACATCAAGGGACAGGATTGTGTGGACAAAGAGGTCTTAGAAGACCATATTGTGGAACAGAGAAAAGGAGCTATAGAAAATCTAATGTTCCTATACCTTGGAAAGGGGACAGCATGCCACAGTGGTGCAAGTGGGTTATTCTGGATTGGGAATAAAATTGTTCTATAAAAGATTATTGCAATGCAGATGCTGTGAAAAAATGCAGTGCAATCAGTGCCCTGGGTTCTCAATTGCTTCCTTCTTTCTTTAATGGAAATACAATGGGTCACCACTAAAACATTTAGATTGCTTTAGTAACTGAAAAGATGTCATTAAAACCTTTCCTGGTGAAGACTTTTTTCTTAGTTTGAATTTTAAAGAGAGGAAGAGACAAAATTTAATGAAATGTGCACAGAAATTTATATTAATTAAAGAACCTTAAAATTAAATTGCATGGATCAGGGAGGGCATGTATGGGAGCTTTTAACCATTCACTTCCTGCTTAGGCTTTGTTTGTCCTTCTGGTGATTACTGTGGTAATAGTGGCAGCTCTGGAAGGACTGATAGTGGTGACTGCGGCAGTAGGGATGGCTGCTGTCCTGATCTTGGTAACTCTTGCGGTTGTGTCTTGTGAATTGCCAGCAGTGGTGGCCATAGTGGTGGCTCCAGCTGTAGTTGGCTTAGTGGCTGTCGTGGTGCCGGCGGGTGTGGCAATGGTATTGCCAGCTACGCAGGTGATGGCAGCTGGAGAAATTAAATGAAATTTTTTAAAATAGTAAATTTTAAGACGACATCATAACATACAGGATCAGACAAACCTTTACAGAGCACTGTCCTACTCTAGGAAGACCACTCATTCTTAGGGTATGTATGAAGGCATAATTTACAGCTTGGGGAGATAGCTTGCTAAAGAGCATAGCCACTGCTGAAGAGGGGCTAGCCACCCCAAGTACGTATCCATCCAAGATGTTAGGCACACACTCAGGGCCGTTTGCACTGCTGTGGCTACACTCTATTTATAGCATGCCAGCTCAAACAGCACTAGTGCAGGTATGTCTTCTTGATCTGGGAATTACACCCCCAGCCTGAAGTGTAGACATTCACTTTGAGAGATTAAACCGATAGGGCTCTACAGAGATCACTCTGAAATCTATATGGTTTAATAGATTACATCTGTTCTAGAGAGGTTTATTATTATTTAAACTAGCTGATAGAATTCCATGGCAGCAATTTGATTTTCAATTACATTTTATAGGATAATTCAAAAAGATAACCAAAGAAAAGCTCTCCTTCTTTATTAAATTCGGTAGGACTTTTCCAGGAGAGATCAAATGCTGTTGTAATTTTATGTGGGATTATCCCATTCCAGGGAGGGTGGCAATGCAAACATAAAAGGGAAAACATTACATAATTTAAGAACAGAGACTCTTTCCAGAATCCACATTAATATTCTATTGTTGTTAAAAATTCTTCTTGAAGAAAGTGAAATAAAAAATACTTTATCATGAAGGTGTTTCAAAACCACCTGATCAAAACTGATTAGGTGAATTCTTTAAAAGCTGAAACAAAATGTTATTGTTCATAAATATTTTAAAGGGGGCATTTTCAAAAACACGCAAGGGATTTAGGAACACAAGTCCCATTGATCTTAAATAGGACTTGTACTCCTAAACCCTCTACACACTTTTAAAAATCTCCCCCTAAAATTCTTGAATGATTAAGAAACTGATAAATGTTTCAGTCTCCTTAAAATATTTTTGTTGGGTTTCATATGTAGAATTTAGTGATTATCATAACTGTGATTCCAAGAAAAAAAAACACATGCATTTCCTGAAGTTCTGAAGGAAACAAGTGCTTCTTTGATGCTCTTATTTTATATTAAATTCCTTTTCATTAATGGTTTGTAAAGGGTTACTAGCTGGTCAATGAATGTTATAATCAGATTACAGACATGAACAGTATATGTTCTATATGATTGTAAACACATCAATAGAAGCTTTAATAGATGGTTACAATCTATAGTTATAAGCAACTTATTGAACTGTTGGACTCTACAGCAATCTATGAAAATCGATTTATTAAATCATCTGTTACACTTTTATTAATATTTTCTAAATTATGTATGGATAGAACTCTAATACAAAAATTGACTGTAGTAACTAAGTTTTCCAGTTTAGTTACTGGTTCTTGAAACAAAGGAGTTCAGCTAACTGGTAACAGGAATTCTCCTTGAGTTATCTGGTGCTCAATAAGAGTAGAAAAGATTCTATTAAGTACATTCAAAAGATTCTATTAAGATTCTAATCATGATGTTAAAATACAGGAGAGTACATAACTAGATATTTTTCTAAAGATATGTTATAGCCCAAACAAAAGATATGGATTCATGGAGAAATTATTGCGTGAGGTTGTATGGCCTGTGTTATGGAGGAAGTCAGACTAGATCAGTGGTTTTCAAACATTTTTCTGGCAACCCAGTTGAAGAAAATTGTTGCTGCCCACAAGCCAACGGAGCTGAGGATGAAGGGTTTGGGATGTCGGAGGGGTTCAGGACTGGGGGTTGGGGTGCAGGAAGGGGTCAGGGCTCTGGCCTGGGGGCTGCAGGCCCTGGGGTTGGGCCAGGGATGAGGGGTTCAGGGCATGGGAGGGGGCTCTGGGCTGGAGTGCAGGAAGGAGTCAGGGCTCTGGCTTGGGGGGTGCAGGCCCTGGGGTGGGGCCAGGAATGAGGGGTTTGGGGTGCAGGAAGGGGCTCTGGGTTTGGGGAGGAGGGCTTAGGGCACGGGCTTATCTCAGGTGGCTCCCAGTCAGCGGCGCAGCACGGGTGCTAAGGCAGGCTTCCTGCCTGTCCTGACGCTGCAGATTGTGCTGCACCCCAGAAGCAGCCAGCAGCAGATCTGGCTCCTAGGCGGAGGCGCACAACAGCTCCGCGCAGCTCTTGCCCACAGGCACCACTCCCTCAGCTCCCATTTGCTGTTTCCCGGCCAGTGCGAGTGTGGAGCCAGTGCTGGGGTGAGGGCAGCGCACGGAGCCCCGTGGGTCCCCCACCTCTGAGCCAGGCCTGCTGCTGGCCACTTTCGGGGAGCAGCGCAGTGTCAGAACAGGTAGGGACTAGCCTGCCTTAGCCAGGCAGCACCGCTGACAGGACTTTTAACAGCCCAGTCTGACCAGAGCCATTGCGACCCAGTGCCTTAAATTCTGCAACCCAGTACTGGGTTGCGACCCGTAGTTTGAAAACCACTGGACTAGATGATCATGATGATCTCTTCTGGCCCATAACTCTATCTGTCTATGAAATGGAATATACTGTTTGCCTCTGAAACCCAGAAATCTGTCAACAAAATAAAAGAGTAAATAACCTCTAAACCTTTGAAAGGAAAAGCTTACCCCATCTAGGCAATGAACTAACTTTTGTACTGTCAAAAGTGCTGCTATGCTCATTCCCCATGCCACAGAGCTACTGACAAACCTGACCCATCAACAGCAGGGACAGAAAGAGTGCACCTATGCTAATGCTAGTATCATAGCAGATATACTGCAAGTGCAGTAAACGAGCACACCACTGAGAACAGCCTACAGTATTATTCAGTGTTAATCTGTCACACTCACATACATGTGGGAAGAAGGAAGGCACAACACCAAAGCAACGCAATTCCTGTGCTCAGTGTTGATAGCATAACCAGCGTACACATGCAGGCTCCCTGACTCCAGAATGTCACAGTGCTTACTGATTTTAGACACATTACTGAAAAAATAAATGAAATATGAATGCAAGACTGTTTAAGAAAGAAAGAAAGAAAGAATAAACTTTACCAGAAGTCTTTGCTCACTTTTGTTTTCTGTGTACCATGAAACATGTTCAGTGACCACAGTGACAGGTCATATTGTATTCTATGCCAGACAACAGTGTGTTCTGTGACACTGGCTTGTGTGAGGTGACATCAGTTTCCAGTGTCAGCTAATATAATGTTACATATGTATACATATGGTAATAATGCTGAGTGTTGTACTCAGTGAAATACCATGTGTTTTGTGCAGGCTGATGTTGTTTGTGTGAAGTCACATTGCATTCTGGGTGAGGTTTCACGACTTTGCTGCCAGGTTCAAATCTACTGAAAGCGAGCTCCATGCTAGGTCACCTAATGTTTTACTACATGTTGTATTCCAGTTCAGGAGATTTGGGGATCAGTACCTGGTGATATGTTCTCTTTGGAGGAGTCACCCTTTTTTCAGTCAGTTGATGTTAGGTGATATTGCACTGTATATGGGATAACTCTGCATTCCATTTGAGCCGTTGATGTGTTGTGTGTGTGATTACATTGCCTGCATAGTTGTATTATGTAAAACAGCAGAAATATCTTAAGTAGAACAAGATGTGGTTTTGTTCAAATTTGGAGTTTAAAATTGGAACACAATCTTACCAGAAGCCAAGTGATAAGGAACTACAAGGATCTATAATATAAAGAGAAAAGTAGTTTAGATTTAAGGTAGGGTACTAGCTAAAGCTAGTTGAATCTTTTTCTATTGAAAAGGGTCTTTTTGTGGAAATTGAAATGTTTTGAAGAAAAATATTGGTTTAGAGAAAAATTTAATTGGGAAGTCATTTCTGGCTAAAGTGAGAGTGAGACAACTCAGTGGTTAGCAAGCTGGCCTGGAATTTGGGAGATCCAGGTTCAAGTCCCCGCTCTGCATAATTCAGAGCATAAGTTTGTCCTCCCAGATCACAAACACACTTTCTCACACACAGATTTTTCCTTCACAGAGCCCTCACCAGTGAGGTAGGAGTCTCATTCTGGCACCAGCAGAAGAAGAGTAGGGTTGAGAGAGCAGAGTAAGGGAGGGAGTCAAGGCAGCTTCGGTGGAGGAGCAGTGGGAACCTGGGACCCTGGGGAGTGTTTGGGGGACATATCAAGGGACAGCTTTGGTCATTCCATCGTTTTTTCCTGTTTCCCATTTGAACCCCCAAATTACTCCCCAGCCTGTTTCCCCTTGAGCTCTGTCCCCAGCTGGTTCCCCCTTGAACTAGTTCTGACTGTTCCCTTAGCCTGTCCATCTGTGAGCTCCTTCCCTCACTTTTCTCTCCCCCAAATCCTGGTGGCAAGACCCAGAGGTAGCTGGTGCTGCTACCTCTTACTACCTGGTAACATCACACCAGCTGAGCACCAGCTGGGTGAACACCGAAACCAGAGGAAGAGAGTGAGTTTTCCAGCTCTCCATGCAAGTACCAGTGGCTGGGAATGGTCCTTGCAAAGGAAACCCTGCTCAGTCCCTGCAGTCCTGCTGGATGCAAGAAACAATTTTAGCTGTAGCAGGAACAGAAAATCTCTTCCAATTATTTGCATTTTTCTATTTTCAACATTGTAAATAACCCAGTCAAAAGTTTCATGCCTCACCAGAACATTGTCCAGGCCACCCCAATGTATCATGGCCAGCCCCAACCCCATGTTCAAAAATCATAGGTGAGCACCTCCCGCCCCCCCCTCCCAAAATATGATTTTTTTAAAATAATATTGGATGCTTTCAATTTGCCTTCTGGTTTCTGAGCCTTTAAGGTGCATTTGCTTCATATTTTCAAACTTTTCTCCACAACCATGAGAGCTAGAAACTTACTTAAAAAAAAAAAAAAGCTAATTTTCTCATGCAGTCTCTTACTTGCAGCAGCTAGGACTTTAAAAAAAATGCCACAAGAATTGTGATGAAATCACAACATTTGGCAACACTGCCAATGACTCCAGGCTCCATTGTTTAAGAATGCCCAAGACAGAGGCACTGCCAGTTTAGCCTTACTTGAATTTTTTTTTTTAAAATAGAGGTAACCATATAGGTACACAATTAAACACCTGAATTCACCTACTAGTAGTTCAAGGTTTAAAGGTCTGACCTAGAAAAGCATCCACAAGTTCAGATGTTTGTCAGAACCTTGCTCACAACTTTTAACCGGTTGGGGTCTCCTCTCTCCTGTGCAAGACCTTACAAGGTCTTTGAGGTGTGAGTTTGCCACCACCAAAAAGGAAAAAGAGATATGCATGACAATGTAGCCTGCCCTTTTCTCACCCCATTTTGTGGTAGTAAATCATCTCAGAGTGGCACAGGGCTCTCTTACCTCTCTAGTGATAACAGGGAAACTGCAAGTCCCACCATTAGAGGGAGAGAGATTGGATGAAAACTCTTTCCCTCCCATCTTAAGACACAGCTCTCTTGGTGGTAGGAACCAGCAGTATCCTTGATGGTGTGCCCCAAATTTTGAGTACTAAGCATCTCTGTAAAGTTAAACACACCTCCTGGAAAGCATTTTTTCAATTCTCCTTTTCTAGTGTCTCTTGGGACAGTGCAGCTGGGAGTAGGGTGACCAGACAGCAAGTGTGAAAAATCGGGACAGGGGGTGGGGGGTAATAGGAGCCTATATAAAAAAAAGACCCAAAAATCGGGACAGTCTCTATAAAATCAGGACATCTGGTCACCCTAGTTGGGAGCCCAGATAGAAGACATGAGCTAGCTCTATTCAAGCTAGCCTGCTAGAAATAGCAGTGTGGCATAGGCTGCATCACAGACTGGCCATCTGAGAACAAGGCTACTCAAACCCCTGGGTCCAAGCTTGGACAGCTAGCCAGTGCCGCTGCCCATGCTGCAACATCCACACTGCTATTTTTAGTGCACTAGCTTGAGCAGAGCTAGTGCATGTCTGTCTACCTGGGCTGGGTTCCCAGCTGCAATGTAGACATATACTTGGAGAACAAGGGAGGCACTTAAAGAGGATGAATGAAGTGTTCACATATATATTAAAATGGTTAATATGTGATCAAGGAATGTAAACAGAATATGTCAGCACAAGCTGTTTAGTCTCACCTTCTCTAGCTGCCTCTCTTCATCTCTCACATATTCTCGGCAACCAGCAGTTGTTGCTATCCTAATTGTGACATCACAGTGAGAGTTCTTCATGGAGAGGCTTGCAACAGTGAGGAGGAAAAGGCAAGTGAGAGCAATTTAAAGTATTATTAAATGAGCATGCATTACACTCTTATTCATGGTGTATGCAGTACATATTTTTCCAAAACGATACTGAATTTTTGGCTGTTTGTGGGCCCGATTTGGAAAAGTGTTTAGAAATTTTGAACTCAGAAATAACTGCAGGTGCAATTCCATTTCAAATATTTACCCTTGCAGATCACCAGGGCATAGGGAAGCTAGGAGAGGATGTTTAGGAAAAAAATCAAGGACAAGAGATTACCATGTCCCACCAGACACTGACAGAGTTGTCTAGATGTTGGGCAGTATTTTTGCCGAGGGTCATCCATAATATAGATTCCACACTTCGACAGAACCTGTTTTGTGTCAAGACGACAAAGCCTAGCCCCTAATATGTAGTAATTTGACCCTTCATCATTTGAACAGGCTCTTCCATATAATATTAAAAGAATACAGTAACTTTTTAACCTACCTTTCCACATACACTCAAATATAATAAAGTACTGCTACTACCTAGCTCTTACACCACACTTTTCATCAGCAGATCAAAAAGTGCATTACAAAGGAGGCCAGTAGCCTTATCCCCATTTTACAGATGGGGAAACTGAGGTACTGAGTGGTGCAGTGAATTGCCCAAGATCACCAGCAGAGCCATGATTTGAACCTACCTCTCTGGAGTCCTAGTCCAGGGCTCAATCTTCTAGACCATGCTGCCAAATATCCTGCTTCATCAACTGTTCCTGGTTGAAGCTTTCTAGGCATTAGTGAAATGTTAATAAACAACAAAAGCAGCTCAAGAATGGAGTTGTCATTTGGCTAATGAAGGGGTGTCATCAGGGTCAAAGAGTCCCCCCCACTCCCAATGCCCAGCTTAACCAGAGATAGGAAGAATATCCCCCACCACCACATTCTTGCATGCACACACAATTTCCTTTTCTATCTTTATAAAACAGGAATCCATTGTGGCAGCTCTGCAAGGGCTACCACTGTCCCAGGACAGCAGGAACTCCAAGGGCCCCTGCTTAGGAAGAGAGTGGGTCAGAGCCCCATGGAGGGCAGAGTGGGGATAGGCTCCTTTTTTAGGTGCTCAGATGGCATGGTGCTGAACATGATATAAATACCCAGATAAATGGACAGATTGACATGAAGTTTCTCTTCCCCAGTGACTCCATGCCTGGGGAGACCCTGTTTAAAGTTTCTCTGTACCTAAGAACTGTATATTTTGATACACAATGGGTTCTATACGAGGGCACCTGACCCTGCATCACTAAAGTCATTAGAGTTTTG
Organism: Malaclemys terrapin pileata; assembly: GCF_027887155.1. Classification (NCBI taxonomy): domain Eukaryota; kingdom Metazoa; phylum Chordata; order Testudines; family Emydidae; genus Malaclemys; species Malaclemys terrapin. The sequence goes on along the minus strand of NC_071510.1, from coordinate 50,875,337 downwards.
CCACTGAGTTCAGGGGTGCAGGATCTTGCCCCAGCTCCGGATTTCTTTGTCTAGTGTGCAAAAAAATTTATCTGACCTTACGAGGCATATGCCTATTTTAGGACTACGGTTATTAGACCCACAAATTGGCCAAGTATACTATTTTATAACTAGTACCTATTTTAAGAGCAATAACTAAAAAATTGTCAGAGAGAAAAGAGAGCTGCTCGATATCGCAATTCTAAATAATATCCCTTGGGGCACGGGAATGGGACTTCAGGCACTCTTTCACAATTAAGTTTTTTTTTTTTTTATCTCGAGAATATTTTACATCTATTCTTTCGTCTGTGAAAGCATAGTCCATCAGATCACATACTGTGTTCTCTTCACTGATTAACGATTACCTTGTGTTTCCCCCACTTCATCTTGTAAATGTAAAGTTTCTCCTTATGCATCTGAGGGTCTGATTTAGAAAGACATTGCTCTAAAGTTTGAAGGGAGAAACATATGTAACAGCATAGAAGGGGAGTGGTATAGGAAGCTGTCAAATAGTAAAAACAAGATTACCTTATCCAAAAAAATATAAATCTGTGTAGAAACTTCCCCCTGGATTGTGGAAAGGCTGAAATAATATTCAGGGAGTAAGTCCAAAAGGAAATTTCCAGCAAAGATTGACAAGAAGAATCTAGAGTGCATGTGCTACATGTAAGTACAACGTACAAAATAGAATATAGAACTTACAGAATACAATATTAACTAAGCATCATGTACTGAATAATTCTTTATGCCCAAATTGCATATACGCCGCTGCTGACTGAAATCCTAGTTGATAGCTTTTGAGGCTTGTTGCGTAATGATGAGTGTTATTTGTTGATGGAAGCTGAGAAAAGATTAAGCAGAGATTTTCAGGGTCAACCTATTTCCCATCCATTCAGATTTACTATAATTTCAAAAGCTTTCTTTGCCGAGATACAGAGTCACACACTGACAGCTAAGCTTTAAATATAGTAACGGATTAGACAAAGCAATATCCTGTTGCCGCTGCTGTATCCAGGTCTTTATTTAAAATATTTTTGTGCTCTCCATGAAAACTGCAGGATTGAGTATTGACATTTTTGTATACCCAGCTCTCCCATAGAATGAATGAGTCTAATCAATTCAAAAGGAAATTCTGCCACTTAAAAAGCCTGCTCATGATCATTTTGTTTTTTACAACTAAGTACTCCAGATAAAGCACACATCATCATCAACTTTTTACACACTAAATTTCCAGAGATTCATAGAGATCTCAGATATTTTTATTTCATTTAAGTTTATTACCAAAGGGCTTCTGAAACATATAGTCATATAAAATTTACACATGCACATGTGCAGTCAAGTCAGGTAACTGTGCACTTAAGCTTCCATTTCTGTGCAAATGAGAAGGTGGCACTTCTCATGTGTGAATGAGAAAGTTTGAGAAGCCCTTTGAAAAATTTAGCCAGAGCGAGCCTATTAATTCTGCTTTCATGAAGAATACGTGCCTTGCTGGAGTTGTAAACAAGTTATATAATGTAAATGACCTCACTGCAGTCGTTTGCATTGTTGTTGTGTTTGTCCCAGGATATTAGAAAAACCAGGTGGGTGAGGGCCAATAAAAAATATTACCTCATTTATCTAGTGTCTCATTGAAGTTGAATAGCTGATCCCTTCAACCTTTATGTTTGTTTTCATATTCTGGATAATCAAGTGCGGTAGCTGCAGCTATACCATCATTCCCCTGGACTGTACCTTTAAGGTGTTTGCAGGAGCAGTTGTTATTTTCTGACACAGAGTTGATGTAACACGAGGAGACAAAGACCTTTGTTACGTTTTATCGGGTGCTCCAACTTAAAATAAAAATTCAAACTGAACCTACATGCATGGCCATTGTGTATGGAAAATCATAACAGGTTAAAACATTATTAGTTATTATAAATACCATCTGTAGAACTGCAAAGTTTTCACCAGGCATGATATTATGCAAAATTAATGAATTAATATTTTGAATATAGCCCAAAATTCAGCTTTTTAAAAAAGTGTAAATTAGTGCTGGCAAAAGGCATTGGCTCTGCCCTGGTAAAGGACATCCTTGGTTCATCACCAGAAGTACTGCAAAGTTTCTCAGGCACAGTGTGTTCCTCAAGTGTGCTGTGGGGTGAATAGGGCACTTCGGTCACCATGGCCCTTGCCGTTGTTGGCCTCTCTACTAAGACTGCCAGCTAGTGTAAAGTATGGAGGTGAGTTTACACCATGGGAGCTGGAATAGAGACCAAAACAAATCTCATATAGGCCATCAAAGATCTATTAGATGGGAAAAACTTTGAATCCCTACTGGCATGTGTTAGATTGAGGCTATGTCTACACTAGAGACCTTACAGCTGCATGTCTGTAGTGATGCAGCTGCACTGCTGTAAGATCTCTCATATAGTTGCTCTATGCCAACAGGAGAGAGCTGTCCCATTGACATAATTAAACCACCCCCAACAAACTGCGGTTGCGATGTCGGTGGGAGAAGCTCTCCCATTGACATAGTGCTGTGCACACTACCACTTATGCCAGCAAAACTTATGCAGCCTGGGGGGGGGGGAAGCTTCACACCCTGAGCAACATACGTTTTGCAGTCAAAAATGTTGGTGTAGACATGGCCTTAGACTGGTGATCAACAGGCAAAAGAGTCTAAAGCTCATTCTTTAGGCACCCAGTCTCCTACTAAGTGCCAGCCTCCATTCCAAAAGTTAAGCTGATTAAATCAGGTTCTGACCTGTTGAGTTTACACAGGGCACATCCTCCACTCTCTGACTACAAAGGCCAAAACTCTCACACGCTGCTGGGTGAAAACACTCTGTAATTAAGTGCTTCACCCCATTCTTAAAGGAACAGCTTCCATTAAGGAACACACAAACACTAAAATTACGACAAATATTAACACAATGATGAAATTCACTTCCAATACAATGTGGTGTAAGGTAAAATCATTCCAACTATTCAGGATCCTCACACTAATTTAAGAGGCTGATTATATATTTCTATCTCCCATGTCAGTTATCAGCAGGATCTGAAGCTATGGGCTACTTCCAATTAAGCTGTAAGACCAACTGGTGACAAAAGCAAACTGGGACCCTGTGTGAACCAGTTTGTAGAGGTAGTCTGCAAGACAGTACTAGAATATTGGGTGTCATTATTCCTGGATTCTGCTCTTGCCTCCGAGGGGCTGAAAGTGAGCAGGCCTGTTTAAGGTGTCTCAAACTAGGCACCCAAAAGTTGAGGCTCCCCAATCACTAGGCCTTATGTCCTTACTGTTGTGTTTTTTTTTGTGTGCAAAATATGACAATAAACCTAAGTGATGAAATATATTTTCTAGAAGAAATATCAGCACATTTCATAACAGAGGCAGAAAATCTCATTAACAGATTTGGGCTTGTCTACACTTAACAGACTGCAGAGGTTGTCAAGGCTGTATCCCCACTTTGAACTTTAGGGTACAAAATGTGGGGGCCTGCATGAAGACTTCTAAGCTTAACTACCAGCTTAGCTCTGGTCTACTGCCACTATCTCAAGCTAATTCCCTTCCCTGGGAAGCCTTGAGAAACCTTTCACCAATTCCCTGGTGAATACAGATCCAAACCCCTTGGATCTTAAAACAAGGAGAAATTAACCATTCCCCTCCTTCCTCCCACCAACTCCTGGTGAATACAGATCCAACCGCCTTGGATCTAAAAACAAGGAAAAATCAATCAGGTTCTTAAAAAGAAGGCTTTTAATTAAAGAAAAAGGTAAAAATCATCTCTGTAAAATCAGTATGGAAAATAACTTTACAGGGTAATCAAACTTAAAGAGCTCAGAGGACTCCCCTCTAGTCTTAGGTTCAAAGTACAGCAAACAAAGATAAATACTCTAGTAAAAGGTACATTTACAAGTTGAGAAAACAAAGTAAAACTAAGACGCCTTGCCTGGCTATTTACTTACAAGTTTGAAATAGGAGAGACTTGTTTAGAAAGATGTGGAGAACCTGGATTGATGTCTGGTCCCTCAGTCCCAAGAGCGAACGAACTCCCAAACAAAGAGCACAAACAAAAGCCTTCCCCCCTCCCCAGGATTTGAAAGTATCTTGTCCCCTTATTGGTCCTTTGGGTCAGATGCCAGCCAGGTTACCTGAGTTTCTTAACCCTTTACAGGGAAAAGGGTTTTGGAGTCTCTGGCCAGAAGGGATTTTATAGTACTGTACACAGGACAGCTGTTACCCTTCCCTTTATAGTTATGACAGAGGTGCAGCTGCATCTGTAGCGCTTCACTGAAGATACTACCTACCTGACAGGAGGGCTTCTCCCACCAGTGTAGGTAATCCACCACCCCCAAGTGACATCATTATATCAACATAAGTTGCTAGTGTAGACCAAGCCTCTATTTCCCATCCACTGCGTGTTGTTTTGTCTTCCAAACTACTTTTCTTCCAAGAGAACAATTTTTATTCCCAACAAATATTACATGTGGGAGTGCAATCAGCTATCTACACTAAGGTAGACACACTTTACAGATTTAGTAGAGAAGCATATTCCCATGGTCCATATATCATTTTATAGCTTTTATCTACTTTGAGTAATTTTGTTTCAAGGTTTCTCTTGTATTGAGGGATGAATCATACAGCATACAATACAGTGAACAGTTAGATACCGCTCAGGTCTCTACCATTTATTTTTTCTCATTACATTATTTACACACTCACAGACATATGGAGGTAGTTAATCCCCTTATGAATTAGGAAATAACCTGGGATCATTAGCTGCTTCTTTTGAGACATATTCCTAACCAGGAATCAGTTTGCATCAGTGTTCCCTTTCATTGTTTGCAGTGAGATGTACTGCTCTAAAAAGTCTCTCTGGATCAGAGAAAACAACAATACTAAGGCCTTGATCCTGCTCCCATTTCCTTCTTTTTTCAATTAAAGATACAGAAAAAAGGAAAACACAGTTCTAGCATTTGAAAATATTAAAAATGGCTTTCATTTTAACAATATTTCTTATTGCTTGTCCCCTTTCGCTGTAAAATGTTTTAGCTGGAAATCCCTGTTTGACAGTCTTTTAGATGATATTAAAGATCATAACTGGGGGGAAGGGAAACTCATGCTTAATCCACCAATGCAGATTCAGCTGCTCATTGTTTCTTCCTCATTTGCAATAAAAGGGAACCAGACAGCAAAGAAGGCTGTGGGGAGCAGGTCTCTTGTCACTGAGGAGGTAAAATAAGGGAAGGAGGTTGGACTGTGATGTTCTATTTGTCCCCATATCTGGGTACACAGTGGCATATAGCTCAGCAACTGCTCCCACACAGCTACTTGTCCTATACAACTGAGGGCTATATTTCAAGAGGCCCATCCAAATGTAGAAGCTAAGGCAGATCGTTAGCTACTTTGAGGAGCTGTGGGCACTGAACAACCACCTAATAGACTCTATATTGTATATAGGTTGGCTAGCAAACTCCCAAGCAGCTACCACTGGCCCAGCCCAGGACTCATACCACCCATACTCTCTTGAAATCAGCCTAGTTCTATTCTACCTGTAACAGTGGACATGCAATGGAAATGAGAGTGAATGCTTGAGAGTGGGGTATTTTCTGAAAATCCCATTTGTTATGAGATGACTTCCCATATATTTCAGTGCTGCAATGTATTTATATTAGCTCCTATGTGATTGCTAGAAGGTTGCTGAAAAATAAACAAATTTAATAGTGACATTTACTCTTCTTGACTTCACTCTTCAGTGGGGTGCTTTGTTTGCAGACATTACGTATGTAAAAGCACTTTCAGACTTAAATTTAACTTTTATCTAAATAGCGGGGAATGAAGTATTCTTCTGAAAGACTGAAGTAACTTCTTTTTAAATGCCTCTTTAAACATGACCACATTGGTTATAGCCACTCCATTGGAGACAAGCTACTATCTCAAATCACAAAGATTATTAATAATGAGTAAGGTATCACAATACGGATGTTGATGGTTTTCATTGGCACAGAAAAAACTTTTTTTGTTAAAAGAAAATATATTTAATGTATACTAAGCTTCAACAATGAATTTGCAGGTGCAGGAAAAGCAGAAACACAACAACATTCACTGGGATAGCAAGTTCTGAAGCTTTTGTGGACATAAACTTCATGCCTCAGTTTCCCCATCTGTAAAATGGGAATGATACTTACCAACCTCAGGACGATACTACAAATTTATAATGTACTCTTATTTCACTACATTGCTACCTGCTCCTTTCATTCCACCAGTGAGTGTAGTTTCCATTGCCACTTCTCCTACAACCACCTTTGTGTCTTCTTCCACTGTGTCCCTTAGGCGAAGAATGAATCAATTTGTATAAGTATTATTCTCCTCTTCAGACCCACGTTTACTGTGATAACCTCACACGCTGCACAGTTATAATGGCTAGCAGGGCCGGCTTCGGCTTTTTTGCCGCCCCAAGTGGCGAAGAAAAAAAAAAGATAAAGCCGCGATCGGCGGCACTTCGGCGGCTGCTCTATCGCGCCGCTTCATTCTTCGGCAGCAATTCGGTGGCCGGTCCTTCCCTCTGAGAGGGACTGAGGGACTCGCCGCTGAATTGCCGCCGAAGACCCGGGTGTGCAGCCCCTTTCCATTGGCCGCCCCAAGCACCAGCTTCCTGCGCTGGTGCCTGGAGCCGGCCCTGATGGCTAGGCAGATGGCCTGTTAGTGATTCATTAACATCTCTTACTCACTCATCTTATTTAAAAACAACAAACAAGCAGCAATACAAGAGAACTATGAAGTCTTCAGATTGTTTTCCTGTTACTTTCACTCTTGTCACCCCCCTCCCTGCTATGCTCTAGTTATATTGTCATGTCATATATCTATTTAACTGGTAATCTCTTTGAGCCAGGGACTGTCTTACATTTGTACATCACCCAGAACAAAGAGACAACAATCTTGTTGGGGACCTCGGGGGATACTCTCATATGAATAAATAACCGCATTTGATAAGCACTATAAATGGCACAAAGTTCAGGAAATTCAAACATAAGGGGGCAAACTTTCATCTGGAGTAAATAAATGTTCATAGTTCCATTGACTTCAAGGAAGCTAAGGCAATTTAAGCCATGTGAAGTTCTGTCTCAAGGTGTCCAAAGCAACCTTAACTACTTCCTTGCACATATGCTTTATTAGAGAATCTCTGATTAGATGATCTCACAGTAAACTGCATTTCAGATTATGGGAAGTGGTTCAGTTCCAATTCATTCTGTTGTATCAGTTCCAACCCATTGCTGGAGAATAGACCTGGTTGTAAAGCATACACAAAGGGGGCATCCATACAGTTGCTGTAGGTGCTGAATTTCATTTATGATATACATCAATATATTATTTTGCACAAGTTTTTTAAAGTAATTTTAAAAATCAACTCTCTTTTTATCTATTTCCACTATTAGACTGTGGCTTTCAAGGGTATTAATGAAAGTAAAGGCTTTTCCCCTTGAATGATAAAGCATTTTAATTCACGTTCACAAGGGTGGCATCTACACTGGTAAGAAGTGTTGACAAACATCAGAGTCTTCTGGCACAGAACATAGCCACAGAGATTCTTTCTGTGTTATGAGCCACTAAGAATGTGAGACTTCCTAGGCTGCTAGTTTACAAAAAGAAAAATATTTGTAAGATAGCTGTAGAATGGACAATAAGAGACAGCAATATGTTCTCAGGCAAACAATTCCTTAAGGTTCTTTATGCAAATTGGGGATGCCGCCACTATATATAGCATTAACTGAGATATGCATATGCATTTTTTTTTAAATAGATTGTTCACCTTTTCCCCCAGATTTTTGAATTTATTTGGTTCATTGCCAAGAAAACTGAATTAAACACACTGCCATCCATGGGAATGCTTCAACTAAAAAAAGTTTTGGGGTTGGATCTGGCTACAACACAGCACACAAATGTTAAATAATTTAGAAACGTATATATCCTATACATCGGAGGCGGTGTGGGGAGGGAGGATCACCTTTGTAGCCATTGTGAAGCATGAGAGGAATCACACTGTCTCTTACAGAAAAGCCACAGATCGATAGATATTATTCTATAATACATGGAAACCATCAGACATATTCCTACTTAATGGAAGATGGACTAAAAAGACATTTTTTTTGTTTTTAATTTTGCAAACATTTATAGGAGCCAAAGCCAAACAGGGTAGTTTGGATACATGATCCTTCTAGCATGAACCACCAAAATCTGGGGTAGTGAGGGTAAGTTTGAATAAAAAGTTCCAAATTCAGATGATGTTTACACTTAATGGCCAAAATTCTGAGGCAACATAATGAAAGTTTAAGTGGGTGTCCTTCAAAAGTTTCCTTTTAACTTATTACAGTAACTCCTCATTTAATGTTGTCCCACTTAATGTTTCAATGTTATGTCCCTGCTTAATAGGGAACATGCTCGTTTAAAGTTGTGCAATGCTCCCTTATAATGTCATTTGGCTCCTTCTTGTAAGATTCTGTGGAATAGCAGCGACTTTACAAGGGAGCATTGCACAAGTTCTGCTTCTCCACCTCCTCCCCCTCCCTCCCAGCGCTTCCCCCACCACCAAACAGGTGTTTGGCGGTGCTTACGACTTTCTGGGAGGGAGGGGCAGGAGTGGCACTTCCCCACTCCTGCCCCTCCCTCCCGAAAGTCCTAAGCGCCGCCAAACAGCAGTTCGGCGGCGCTTAGGACTTTGGGGGTGGGGGAGGAATGTGGCATGCTCCGGAGAGGAGGTGGAGTGGGGGTGGGAAGAGGTGGGCCTAGAGTGGAGCTAGGACAGAAAGAGGCGAGCCTGGAGCATTCCCGGCAAAATCCAAGCTTGTTTCTCTGAGGAAGCTGCCGCTGCTACTGCAAAGGTGCTTCCTAGCGTCCTTGCTTGCAGTGGGCTGTGCCTGTGTGGGGTAACCCAGGGGCACTTCCCAACCACAGTAAAGTACTGTACAGTATACAGTATAATGCCTTTTGTCTGCCCCCCAAAAATTTCCTTGGAACCTAACTCCCCGCATTTACATTAAATCTTATGGGACAATTGGATTCGTTTAACATTGTTTCACTTAAAGCTGCATTTTTCAGGAACATAACTACAACGTTAAGTGCGGAGTTACTGTAGTGTTATTACCTTATCTAGCAATGCAAATAGGATATTTCATAAGTTTAAGGAACAGCTATGCATATTGGTAATAGTTTTACTAATACATAAAGTGTGTATGGAAACTTGAAGCAACCTGTACCCACTGATCAGGTTGCATGAGTGAAAGTGAATGTGGGGCCTTGTCTACTCTAGGAGGATTTTTCCAAGAGAGTTATACTGGTATAGCTATGCTCGTAAAACCCTTTAGCGTGGACATAGTTATAGTAGTCTCAAAGTGCTTATACCAATGTAGTTTATGCCAGTACTTGCAATCAAGAAAAAAAAGCAAACAGCAATACTCTTCTTGCCCTGCTCCACTCCTCTTATCACTTTTCCAGCTATAATACTCCTCTTTCACTCCTGCAGTGTGTAAACTGGTCCATCTTACACTTATTTATACCAGAATCCCAACCTGTAACTTGTACAACCACCATTTAAGTCATCTCTGAATTTAGCCTCCTCAAGCCCTCCCGGTTATGAAGAGAGAGATGCTCTTCCAATCAGGGAACAGAAAATTTATGATGTGACTTAGGTTACCAATCAGTTTGAATTTCAAAATGCGTGTACCATAAATACCTAGAATAATTACAGGCAACATGCTGTTAATAAGCTATCAGAGGGTGAGGGAAATTAAGAACTATAAGTTTATACCTCATTTACTAATAATTAATAAATTTGAAGAAATCACAATCTGTTCATGAATATTGTGAGCAGAAAAGGAGGTTATATTAGTTGAGTGAATTATTTGCTGTGAATTATTTATTTATCTCTAAAAACTGATTTGATGTGGAGGTCACAGATGGCTAATATGCAGCACCAGCATATACTTGAACAGTCATTTTTCTAACCCTGACAACACTTTTATCAAAGGAGAAATCAAAGGTACTCTTTTTGTAATCTTGTTTGTGTGCTTCATTGTATTATACCAGTATAATCTTTTTGATTATTTCCCTAGGAGTTCTGTATAGAAACACCCAGGAGAGGCATATTAAAGGAGGTTAAACATTCTGAGATATCCATCAGCTACACCAAGAAGCTAAAAAGAACAAGGAAATAAAAAATGACTTTCCAGCATAAATGAAGGGTTCACTGTGGCGAAACGATCATCATTTCATTTCTATAGCAATACAGGGCTATCTCCCATGCACTGGATCTGTTATAAATAAAATTGTCTCCCCCACTCCCCACTTACAAAGCAGCTTAAACAGTGTGACCACTGAACATTAATATGCAAGAACATAGAGAGCTACCTAATAATTACACACATAGTGAAATAGGCGGCATGTCTAGTGAATAACAAATACTAGCAGCGCTATTACCATTGGAGCTGGAATGGCACATGTGCAACACTGAATGTTGTTTATATGACTGGAATTTGTTTTATGATGGGATCTGCGGTCTTCACGAAGGTGCCTTTAACTGTCCAAAAGATACTGAGAAATTACAAATGTAGAAGGAGTGTTAAGAAAAAGAGAACATCATTTCTGATTGCATTGTAAGTTTTGTCAAGGTTACTGTTTGTCTTGCCACTTTACATTGTTGTTCATGGCAGTATCACTCAGAGCCAGCTTGCTTATGGTAGGTATGATGTGACACTAAATAACAGATGTCAGAGTAGCTTTCAGTCTAAGCCCCAAATTCCCTGTGTGAACAGTGATGATAACCCTGTTTAGAAACAATATTCTAAACTATATGTCCCCTGGCCAAAGGATAAGACTTGACAAATGTTCTTTCCTATATGAGTGGGAGTAAAAGTGCAGGGAGGGGAAGACAGAAACAATAAAATAATTCTATTAACAAAAGCCATAACCATAGTAGCTGCTCAAGAGTTACAAATTTGATGACTGCCCAGCAAAGTGCCACCCATATGGCTCTGTCAATGTGTATCCTGGCATTCTGTTTAAATTAATTATAACACAACCAATTAGACAAGACAAATAGATATCTGGACACCTAGTTACCTCTAAAATGAATGTGTTACCCCTTCTTCTTAATCTGTCCCAACTTGTATTTAGCTCAAATACCCCGCTTCCTTCCCCAGACCTGAAGAAGAGCTCTGTGTAGCTCGAAGCTTGTACCTTTCACAAAACAGAAGTTGGTCCAATAAAAGGGATCTCATCTACCTTGTCTCTCTACATTGATAAACGCAGTATTGTTGTAGCCACGTCTCCCCAACACACTGATAAATAGCATTTACAATAAAATACACATAGTCTTGAGCCAAAGCACCTACATTTCTTAACTGAGTATTGATGCCAGGCAATTACACTGGTAATGGAGGTATCATCAGACATTGACACCACTTTAAACACGCAAGGGTGTTTAGTTTTCCTATATGGTGTATAGTCTTCAAATTATTTCTTTCTGGTCTGAAAAAAGCCTTTTCCAAGCAATCAAAATACTTCAAGTCTTTTTATGCTGGGCTGAAGACGTAGGATAAAAATGTATACGGGATGTAACATTCTTGCGTCAGGGCATAAGCAAATTACTAATTCTCTGCCAACGGGAAAAAATTCCCCTATTATTCTACTGCAGCACCTTGTGCTGGCTACTGCCGCAGGTGGAACTTGTGAGTAGGTGGATCACTGGCCTTATCCACTATGGCAATTCCTATGTTCCTATGGAAAACCCTGCAGTTCATGTAGCATGCCCTTGTAAAGTTTGTATATTGTATTTCTTCCTACAGCAGCTGTTTTTCTGTGTTCTTCTTTTACTATTCACTTTGTATTACAGCAGCACTTAGGAACTCTGTCAGGGACCAGTGACCCCTTTGTGCTAGGTACTGCACAAACATAGAGTTGTAGACAGACCCTACCCCAAAGAGCTCACAACCTAAGTATAAGATGAGAGAAAAACAGGCACAGGAGAGCACAAGGAAACAATAAGACGATACTGGTCAGCATTATAGGCTGTGGTTTCAGCCACCAACTGACTAACCATTGTCAAGTAGGTATAAACAGCAAAGGAAAGTTTTGAGGATGGATTTGAAGGAAGACAGAGGTGACTTAGTGGACATTTTTGAAGGGCAACATGGGGAAGAGCATGATGGTTCTTGTTTGAAAGTTTAGAATGTTTCCCTCGGCCTGTAACATACAAGAAACAAACAATGAACAGTAATGATGCCAAAATAAAGTGGCATGGCCTCTGAAGCAAATGCCACCTGAAGGCATGCAATGGATTAAATTTAACCTGAACACACACTCTGGAATCTTATTTTGCTGTGCTCCCAGGAATGACTTGCTTTTAGACTACTTTTATGTCACAGCTTCTAAATGCCAGTCATATGTATGCGCTGCCAGTCAGCCTGTCCATGTGCCTCTAGGTTTCTGTTTGTGAAATTGCCTTAGGCTGTGTGCTGCTCACTGAATGCGAGTTCAGCTGTGTGTTAAGTAAACTCCTTTCAGGCATGTAAACGATCTGTTATTCTGCTCTGCATTCTTAAAATGGCTTCTCTCTAAATATAAACTGGATTTAATGATAGCACAACCAGCAGCAATTATGATTTTGCATTTCATTATATTCAGCATTTATGAAGAGCCTCTGATCATTATCTATACACTTGTATGGCAGGCTCTGAAATGTAAAAGTATTGTGTCTGAATGCAGTCATCCAGGTTTTTGATTTCTGAATGAGTGTCACTCTCTAGATTCCATCTCCTGCTTTCACAAGGAGGCCTGATTAGCTACATAAATCTCTCTTATTCAGATGGAGATATTGCTTGAATTTTTCAATGCCACCAATAAAAACTTTGACACAGGACTAGTTTCATAGTGTGATACACCGGGAAATAGCTACAGAGCACTATTAACACTGGTGGGCTCTTCACAGGTTAGTCAGTCAAGTAGAATACAGTGAAAGTGCCCTATGTTGCACCTTTCCTGTTAATAATCTTCCATGGCACTTTGTTGTGCTGCCATCATTGTAGATCAGTGGTTTTCAACCTCTGGCCCTGGGGCTTCCGCAGATTATGTCTAAAAGGGCGACAAAAGGTGACTATGACAATAAAGTTTCAGATCCCAGAAAAGGAATTCTATTTTTCTGATTAATCAAAAGTATGTGAATACCCCCACCTACAGGTCAATACCCAGAAGTGTTGTCATTACCTTAGGCAGGTCTTCACTACAGGGGGGGCCGATTTAAGATACGCAAATTCAGCTACGCGAATAGTGTAGCTGAATTCGACGTATCAGAACCGACTTACCCCACTGTGAGGACGGTGGCAAAATCGACCTCCGCGGCTCCCCGTCGACGGTGCTCACTCCTACCTCCGCTGGGGGAGTAAGCGCATCGATTCGGGGATCGATTGTCGCGTCCTGACGAGACGCGATAATTCGATCCCCGAGAGATCGATTTCTACCCACCGATTCAGGCGGGTAGTGTAGACCTAGCCTTAGAAGCCCACAGTTTAACACCCTTTCTCATGATGCATCAAATGCCATGCCAAGCATATGCAACATTTATAGTTTAATTCTGTTCAGTCAGTTTTCAGTCTAAGACTTGACTTACTGGGAGGCTGGACAGTAAAGGGTGGTTCCATTTTTGATAGGTCTAGGTTGGCAAGTGGAAGCTTTTCAGGAACCTCAGGAGGAATTCTGGGAAGACTGGAAACTCCAGGTGCTATGCAGCCTCTCTATTTCACCTCTGTCTGCTGAAGGTACAATCTATTATGTTTCTAGTATCTGCACTTCTGGTAGATTAAAAGTGTTACTGCTATCCAAAAGCCCTTTGGCAGCAGTGACTCATGAATTCAATTAATAAAAATGCCATGCTTGAGAAAGGTGGTTTTCTCATTTTTGATGTCTATTTTCCTGGAGCACGTGACTACAACCTCTGAGAGCACAGATGACAGCTGGCCATTGTCAGTGCATCAAATACTATTTGAAGAGAAAGGGAATCAATAGCCCATTTGAGTAAGAAAAATATATCTTATCATTGCTGTCACCTGCCAATTTTAACAGCAAATTCTGATGTTAACACTTTAAAATCTGTCCTGCTGGTGAAAGAGACATGCATGTTTGTTTCACTAAAATTAGATTACCAACAGCCTACACTCTTTAGAGAAAGAGAAAAATGATGGTGATCAGGAAACTACTGCAATCATTTCCCATGGGGGTCAGTTTGTGAGGGGAGGAATGAGGGAGGAAGGTGACGGTATTCTACCAAGCTCCACTCACAAGATGTCACTCACAGTATATTATATAGATTTTATTAATATGATCTTCCTCATTTCTTATGTGATGAGCAATGAAATAATTTACATCTTAAACATCAACATCGTCATCACTAGGCATCTGAGTTAGCTTTCACTAAGGTGAACGGGACTGCTCACACTTCTCTGAATTGTTGTTTCAGGTTCTGCAAAGGCAGGCAGATGTCACTGCATTGGCTACACTGTGCTCATACTTTCAAATCTCTCTCAGCAACCAAAACAGCTAGAGGCTTAGGACTTGTCTACATGGGTAAGTTGGTTTGATATGATGGGGGGGGGGGAGGCATTAGCCTAAACTGCCTAGAGCTCACATACAATTATTATTATTTTATATTTATCTGGCATTTTATCTCACTTCAAATAATCCACTTTGAAAGTGAAATAACTCCAGAATGAGTTACATCTGAGTAAGGTTTGTGTGGAGGCATCCGTATTTCAGATTACATATTCTGCTTCTGGCCATCCTCCCACTGCTTTCCTTATGGTAGAAAAACATTCCTGAAAAAACTTCCCCAGGTGGACAAGGCCTGACTTTCTTTCTTCTTCTTTTAAATTAAAGTTAAAGTTGTGGACAATGAGAAGTCAACAGCAAAGAGGTGCCTGTATCCCATATCAGCTGAACCTGGTATTTTCTGAATCCATTTGAATGGGTGAGTGCACTCACACATGCGCACGCTGTCTCAGAGAAAGTGCCGAGTGAACCCAGCAGAGTCTGACTTTTCCTGGGTCCATTCACAAGGATTGCCTTCTGAATCGCCGTTAACCCTGCAGATTTGGGTTTCAGGAACGTGAGCCTCTAAGTCAGTGGTGAGCAACCTGCGGCCCATCAGGGTAACCCGCTGGCAGGCCGCCAGACAGTTTGTTTACATTTGCACAGCCACCCGCAGTTTGCCATTCCCAGCCAATGGCAGCTGCGGGTGGCCATGCAAATGTAAACAAGCTGTCCCAATGCCCACCAGAGGATTACCCTGACAGGCCGCAGGTTGCCCACCACTGCTCTAAGTGGTACCCCAAAACTTCCAGAGACTGCCCCATATATCTTTGCTAATTTTGTTGGGGGAGAAGAGCAAGTTGGTTTGATCAACCTCCTATTAACTTCTGAGGACAGGCTGACCCCTCTAAAGATAGCTTCCTAATTTGCTCAATTAGTCTTTTGGGACTATACTGTCTCTGCTGCTTAGCAAAGCAGTAATTGTACTGACAGGGGCAGAGGGCACAGAGAATGTTTCCCCTCTTTTGATGCTATTTACCTTCCTCCCCCTCCCCAGAAAAATGACAAACTCCTTTCCCCTCCCTACCCCACACCCTCACACCTTATCCCCAGCAAAAAGAGGCAGAAGAAGAGCTGGAGACTTCAAAAAGTTCACAAGGGCCTTGCTTTTCCAATTTAATTAATGTGGAAGGTTCTCAGCTACTGGGTGGCAAGTGTCAGTATAAACCATAAGAGACATACAGTATCACTTCCTGGCCATTCTGAAGATCTTAAGTATATTAAATCTGATGCATGGGTTACCAAATTATCCCCTCTCTTATGTAATTTTAGGTTGAATTAATGGTCCTAGTTAAGTATTTGTAATGGGATTTTCCTGGCTCCTCAGATTGCCTATTTAAAGTGGCAATTTAAAGTCTAAATTATGGAATAGCTTTATTATTTTCTTTGACTTCCTTAGTTCTTTATTTTACTTTTGATCTTCTGCTAAGTTTCACAAACTGACCCCCATGGGAAATGATTGCAGTAGTTTCCTGATCACCATAATTTTTCTCTTTCTCTAAATACCTATGCAGACAAATTCCTCCTGGGGCTCCTGAAAAGCTTCCACTTGCCAACCTAGGCCTAGACCAAGACTTTTTTCCTGCATGCAGGTTTATGATAGAATGTTCCTAGGAATCAACAGTGTGATCTGACACTACCTCAAACTATAACTCTGAAACAGTTCTACTTGCAGTGTAGGTATGCAGGTGGTAACCTACTCTCAGTTTCTGTTTAGCAAGCAAGGGTTTCTTCATTGTATGTTCAGTTTTGATTAGCTTTGGGGAAACTATGTTCATGTCTAGAAGAGACACATGAGAATGCTAGCAGAATGAGAAAGAAAATATTGACATAAGCCTGGTGGCTTGTAGCAGTAAGAAGTTAAGGAGTTCTCTGCTCCTATCTGTTGGTGAACAGGGGGAAGAACCTGCTCGCCTGCTTTGTCTGCATAAGGTATTTACCTGGAATACCAGATGGATGGAAGCTTCAGAGAGGAAGAAGCTCTCTTTCTCCATCTATTGGCTAACAGGGAGAAGTATGGCTAATAGAGCTTGACTTGCCTAAGCTTTCTATCCAGAATTTCTCCAGTGACACTGTACAGTAATAGTGATTCCGCGACTCAGAGTTGGTTCATTGGGTGGTGGAAGAGGACTCCTATCTTTTGGCAAGGACTTGGTATACTGCTGGTTCCCTTCCTCTTGTGTTGTTGAGAAATGGGTCTTTGCAGAGGACAGCAGCAGAGCTGATTGAACTCTGGTGAGACTCCATCTATGCAACTACTAGATAAAGCAGTAACTGCTATAACTGGGTCCAATGGTGGAGCCTCAGGAGTGGATGCAGGCCTGCCTTGACACCAAACTGCCAGAGGAGGGTTAGTTGTTTGGGACAACAAAGTGATGTGCCAAAGGGACATCTACCTGTTGCACATTCACATCAGTGGGAGGGGAACAGAGTTAAAGGACTGGTGCCAAAGTTACCATGGGAGAGTGTTTTATTTAGCATTGATATGGACATATCCTTGGTGTGTTTTCCTGGCTGATACGGTGTTCTCTCGTCCCCTAATAATTTTTTCTCATTTCATACAGAGACTTAGAGCTTGTGAGTGAGGAAGTTATTACTTATTAATACCACCCAGGGAAGTATTTAATGAGCTCAGAAATTCTGGGCAGGGGTTCAAGCCAGTGGTATTTGTCAGCTAGGGGTCCCTGTAGCAGCGTGGAGACTCACCAGCACAGTGCCTCCTGCTGGTTGTCTTGGGAATTAGCTCTTCAGCCTCGGAGCGCCCTCTGCTGGCCGATGTCTTGCCTGCCTCAGGCCCCATGTCCCATCGGACCCCGGTGCCCCTTTCCTCAGGGTTCTGCCCCCAGCAGTACCCCCTTACTCTGGGTTTCCCCTCCCAGGGGAACCCCTGACCCTCTAAACCCACCTTGTCTCAGTGGCTACTGCCAGTCATCATCTGTCCCCCACTCACTGGGGCAGACTGCAGTCTGTAATGGCCACTCATCATTGGCAAGGGGTTAGGACCAGCTGCCTCTGCCTATTCCCAGGCTGCACCTCTGTAGCCCCAATACCTTTGTAGGCCTTCACCAAGGCCTGCAGCCTGGGGGTTTATCAGGCTGGAGCTCCCCAGCTTCTCTTGCCCTTCCCCAGCACTGCTCTACTTCAGATACCTTGCTCTCAGGCAGCTAGCCCTTCCCACTCCAGGGCTAGAGTGAGATTGTCTGCCTGCTGGCCCTGCAGCTCTTTTATAGGGCCTAGCCTGGCCCTGATTGGCTGCCTCCAAGCCTTTTCCTAGTGACTCCCCAAGGCAGTCCTTTCCCAGGGTTGTTTTAACCCCTTCAGAGCCGAAGCGGGGTGACCACCCCGCTATAGTCCCTCATAAAGCTATTTGAACACAGCCCTTGTTGAGGCTGAAAACACCTGGATTAACAGAAAACTTTGAAAAAGAGATATAAAGCTGGGGTGGGGGGGGGGGGGCGGGAACACAGTCCCAGTGTAGCTGGGCACTAGTCTTCAGCCAAGTGGTAAGAGTCTCATTCTCTTCAACAGGAGCAGGTTTGGGCCATCGGGTGAAATTCATCCCCATGCAGAGGGCTAGCACAAGGCACAGGCATCACTTAAATCCTCAGGCTAAAGAGGAAATTAAAAAAAAAAGTAATGAGAAAAATAGGCAAATAAACTGGCACTAGCTAATCTGAGGAAGGGACAAGCTTTGATGTGACACATAGGCCTAATGCTTGCCCTGTGGACAGGAGTGAATTCTACTGCAATAGAAAAAAGAAACTAAGTCCCTTTATTATTCAAATTCTTCACAAAATAATAAAATGGTGTAAAAGAGGGTTTCTATATTTTCTTTATTATGGAACATCTTCTTAACACAAAAAAACCACAAGCACCAAGATATTTACTAGACCCACTGTCACCTCTCATCACTATCACACCTACCCACCCCCACCATTTTCAACTCTCAACCAGGGATTAAGAAAGAGGAAGCACAGCTCCCCATCCTCTTCAGAAAGTAGAGGCAGAGTTCCTCCTTCTCCCCCACCAGAGCTTTCAACACACATTTGAACTAATGCTACCTCCTCCTCCATCCCCATGAGGATCTCAGGCAATGCCCCCTTCTTCTATGTACCATCCACCTTGGGCTATACGGGGCATGTCTGAACATTAATAATAATAATATTGCTAAGCCAATTTGATCCTGGTGGAGGTGGTTTTTTGAGGGAGGAAGAGGAATATATGGAGGGGGGTTATTTACAGCTAGTTACAACAGACAATACTAGTAATTCCTACATTAGTTCCTTTTAGAAGACAATGTAGTGGTTTCCTCCGTGTTAGAAATATTTCAAGCCACAGTCCTCAATCATTTATTTGTAGAGAAGCAAACAAAACAAAATAAATATTCTGAACTGAATAGCTTGGTAAACAGCAATTACAATCATTTGTGATATCTAAAGGGACAAGCATTTGACAGAACGATTTGCTTCTGAGATTGGTAATATGAGTCATGCCCTGTTTTATGTGAAATTTCGCACTCTGTGAGTCTCTGTTAGACTGGATTGTTGATAACTGACAACCTTTTAATTGTTTGAATAATCCCTCATTTGCCCTTTTTTGCTATCCATAACACTGCTTTACCCTATGTCCCCCAGGCTCGTGGTCATCTTTAACCATTTTTTTCCCTTCCCCACCGCACTGAGATTTCACCAAATCTTATCACTTCTTCCTTTGTAACATTTGTAAAGCCTATCCTTTCCTCCCTGCTAAACCCTGATTCATGCCTGGAGTCTATCAATTTATCTGTTTTCTTCCCTCCTTGTCTCCTGTCTTCTACCATCATCTCTCTCTCCATTTTAGCTAAACATCACTTTTTTTGCTTTCTCATTCTTTTCACACACAGTTCTTACCTCCCACTCTCAAACTGGCTTCCCTCTTTCAAATCCCTTATCTTACTTGCCCATTCACACCCTATGCTCTACCCCATATCCTTCCTTTGACTCTGCACCCTTTTCCACACTGTCCTTCAAATTTTGTGTGCCAACAAATCTCCTTTTTCTCCTTCAATCCCTCTTCTTTCAACTAGTTTCCTCTCTCTGACCTCCAGTCTGGGGCCCTCTATACTCCTCCTACTTCCTGTTCGTAGTTCTAAACATCAAAGTAGGGTTTGAAATGCCAAAATAAATACAAACCAAATAAATGGCCTATGCCATCTGTGCTCAGCGCTTTTCATATTATGACCTCATCTGGTGATGGCTAAAAGCTTCAGTCCCCACTCCCATCTAGCTAAAGAAAAGGAGGGGGATGGTCCCCACTCCCATCTAGCTAAAGAAAGGGAGGATGATGGTCATTTCCCAAAACTTGCCCACGCCCCTGCTGGGTTCACAGCTTACTGGTTGAGAATATGTGGCCTACATGCAAACTCTAACAATACTTTCCTTTTTATTTGTTTTATGTTGTCTTTACTTTTTTCCTCCCCACCCCTTTCTAGTTTGTTGATATTTCTCCTTAGGGCTTCAGCATAAGCTCCTTAAGGCAAAGACCCTGTCCTCTGGCTCTTCCATATAGCATCATACAGATCAATTAATCATAAATATAAATACTGAAATTACTGACTTCATGACCCTCAAGAAAAAGTTAAGTCATGTGGAGCAGGACCGGCTCTAGGCACCAGCAAACCAAGCATGTGCTTGGGGCAGCACAATTCTAGGGGTGACCCTTGCACTCTCGGAGGGTTTTTTTTTTTTTTGCTCAGGGCGGCAAAATACCTAGAGCTGGCCCTGATGTGGAGTATTGTTCAGTATACCAGACCAAGCACAGGCTACACATTTCAATACTTTTACAACTATTAAAGAGAGATCTCCTTTAAGCTTTAAAGTGAATTTAGGGTTAACTGTTGTTGCCCTGTAGACTGCGGTCTTTTCTATTTCCAAAGTCAGGTAGAGCTTGGTCAGCCTTGCCCATTGTGCCTCAACCTGATCTAGAGGGACTGTGTTTAATGAGGGTAAACCAGGTCCTCATCCATTCCATAATTGTCCTCATTTTTAAGATTTGTAGCAGTGCACAGCTGTCTACTAGGAAATGCACCAAGACCACTAAATCATATCTGAAAAGGTCTCCAAAGAGCTATGAAATGGTAACTTTATGTACCAACCCAGCTCAGCTAGAACTAAATCAGTGACAGAAGCAGGAAAAAAAAACCCATAACCTTTTCATACCTCCTCTGAGTCCCCCTAGGGTTTTTAACTTCTACAAATGATTTTTTTATCATGTTCCTTTAAGCTGATACCTTCTTTTGTCAAACAAAAGTCAATCTGCCCCGGAAAGTCCATTTGTGCAGCTAGCTTTTGCAGATTATTGTATAATGTATGTTTCTGTACCAGCCTAGTTTACAAAGCCTCTAAATCAACACTTCACAGAACAATCTGTTCACAAGAAAGCCTTGATGACCTGAAATTCACCCCGTGCAGAACTCCAGCAAAGGCCCATGCACTACTTACATGGCACTCAAGAGCTTAATTGGTCCATAAACCTTGTGCTGGCCTTCTGCATAGGGATGACTGTCACCCTAAATCCAATGATTTTTATGTAATTACTATATAAATAAATATTAGTTTTTCTAATGAGTAAGATGTTGGCCAATACCTTTCATTTTTAAAAGAATGGAACCTACATGGCAGGAAGATTAAGGAAGAATTTTTACCCAAGTTCCAATGTATGCAATAAAGCATTATAAAAGCCTTTCAAGTCAGCCAACAGCAGGAGGGTTTCTTTATGCCAGGAACAACTTTTCCTTAATGAAAGATGCATGCTGTAGTGCAGAGAAGGCATGAAAACTAATCAAAGTAGAGTAGCTTGAAAAACGTTGGATCAAAAACCTGGCAGCATTTTGAAAGAAAGAAGGCATTGTGAATGCCTGTTTAACATGCAGTTCAAATGACTGAGGAAGACATAATATAACTCTTCACTATACCAACTGAACTCAATGATATACCTGCAAATGCAAAAACAACAAGGAGTCTGGTGGCACCTTAAAGACTAACAGATTTATTTGGGCATAAGCTTTCGTGAGTAAAAACCTCACTTCTTCGGATGCATAGTCTGTATCTACAAAAACATAGGATGTTTTTGTAGATACAGACTAACACGCTACCCCCTGATACCTGCAAATGCAGTGGATCTGCTTACCGTCCTGGGTAAGAGACAATAATAGAGTGTCCTTAGTGTGAAATGACAACTGTTCCATAAGATAGCTTTACAAGTAAAGGATAGCTGGGGCAAAAGAGTGTCCAAACTTGTGTCTTAAGCATCTACACTTACCTAAAGGTTGTGAATTTTGAGGAGAAAAATGAACTGTTCAGGGTGTTGAAGGGAAGCATTAAGAAAGTGAGGACAGGAAATTCCTTAGTAAAAACATTATAGTCAACGTCAGGAACACTATTTTCCCCTCCTTTCTACAGTGGACCTGAATGAACAGTGTTATAGGGACAAGAGAGTTCAGTCTCCATGCCCATTTGATTGTTTTAATAGGGAATAGTCTATTAAAGTCTGTTGTGGGAGCTCCACCCTTGAGAATATGAAAAAATCACATACAGTAAGCCAGCTAAAACATTTGCCATGGATGAAAGCAATATTAGGAACCACATAAGCAGCACTTCTTGCCAGCAGTGTAAGGGATTCAGTTTCAGAGATTTACAGTCACTTACTATGCTACTGAAGCAGGTACTGATTCACTATTATAGAACCTTGAACATAGACACACTCACACAGTCCCCTACCCCCCTCCTAAAGAGTTTTGGAAAAGTCCAACTGGGCATTGCAGGATGTCACAGTTACAGGGAGAGCTGCACTTTAGACCTCTTTTAGTCCCTCTAGTGCACTCTCTGGGAACAGGTTTTGCTACCTTCACCCTCTCTGGGGGAAATCTGCAGTCCAACCACTCTTGGGCTTAGACCACCCTGAAATTTTTTGGCCAGCTTCCAGAACTATAGAACCTTATTTCCAGCCATTATTAGAGGACTCACAAATTATTTAAAATGATACTATCCTATTCCCATATAATATAAATCTGCTACGCTAGCAGGGATTTATCTTCTATACTACTGGCCAGACAGGCAGTACCAGGCCACAGGATAATTTTGACACCTCCAGATGATTGGTAGGACCATAAGAATGGGGTGCAAAGCCCCTTGTGGGAATTTGTTTTATACTTTTTGAATTTATTATAATTTTAATAAAAGTCTGGCTCATAAAAATCAATAAAGGTTTCAATGGAAAGGGAGAGGCTTGATGAAAAATTGTCTGATTTCTGGGACACATTCATATCTGGATTTATGATCCCAAATTTCAGAGACAATGGTCTCTATATACAGCCTTACTAGGTCACCTAGAATTTCAATGCTTTTTGTTTTATGAGGGAAAAAAACCCTACTGTATTCTAGAAGTGTTCCAGCTTGAATGTTTGCAGCTTCTAGTTCCTACTGTAAAATAAAATGGATAATTACACAGACACAAGAGACTGTTCAAGCTGGTCCAGTAATGACGACATGTATAAATATTTATTGAATAACGTAGTCTGATTTTTAATACCTACCATTTATTCAACAAAAATACCCATGTTAGTTGCACAAATTATTCACACTGAACTATTTGACCACCTCTGGAAACAGTTTTGAACATAAGAGCTAAAAATAAAGTGGCAAAAAACTTCTGTTGGTTTGTGAATTTTAAA
Source organism: Malaclemys terrapin pileata (assembly GCF_027887155.1). NCBI lineage: Eukaryota > Metazoa > Chordata > Testudines > Emydidae > Malaclemys > Malaclemys terrapin. Next base: position 50,851,992 of record NC_071510.1, on the reverse strand, counting down.
ATGCAATTCAGCATTAACTTACAGTAGTTACATTCTTTTCCCTTATAAAGTAAGTGGTTTATATATGAAATCCAGTATTACATTGTGCACCATTGGTTCCCATACACCACTCATGGGCACTTGTACTCTGATGAGTTTTTAATAAGAATTGCATTAGCCTGGAAGCAAATGTTCCATGTTTACACTATTTATTTGCCTCCCTGCAATATACAGAAGGGTATTAAGTTCTACGGAATCCATCATTTGGCTTTTGTATCATGCAGAACTTCTGTGGTGAAATTTTATAACCCATTGGCAGAAATTATGAGACTTTAAACTAGCAATAATTTTCACAATAAGGAGCAGAACCACTTAGAGAACCACTGTACTATGGAGTTTCACTTAAATTTGATTTCCGATGCTTTTCAAAATCCTAGAAAAAAGTGTTCTTGCATATATTTTCAGTTTACTGTAAAGAGACCCAGGAGATCATCAGACATCACTGATATTTTACGAGAACAAGACAGCAAAGAAACAAAATTTTTAAAAAAGTTATTAGATTCTATAAACATGGATGGAACTCAGCCAAAAGACCATTCTTATCAATGCCAGATTGTTAACTTGGGAAATGATTCCACAACCTAAGAGATCTCAGAAAAGTGTCAGACTGTCAGAAAAGTCTTCCTGATATTCAACCTGGATTTTCTTTTTCTTTATTTCATTCCATTCTAATTAATGTTCTGCATCCATGTACCACACTAATGGCTTGTCTACACTTATAGTGCTGCAGCAGCACAGCTGTGCCGCTGTAGTGCTTAGGGAAGATGCTACCTATGCCAACAGGAAAGCTGCTCCTCTCTGCGTAGGTACTCCACCATCCTGAGAGGTGGCAGCTACATCAATGGGAGAAGCCCTTCCATCGACGTAGTGCTGTCTACACCTGGGGTTAGGTCAGTGTAACTACATCGCTTAGGGGGTGTGGATTTTCCGCACCCCTGAGCGATGTAGTTATACCAACATAAGCCTGTGGTGTAGACCAGGGCTAAATCTCCAGTCTTAAGACTTATTAATGTGCTTAATTTTACACATGAAATAGTCCCATTTATTTAAGTGGAATTACTCACAGTATGTAAAGTTAAACAGGTGCATAAGTTTTTGCAAATATTTTAAAGGGTGCAGATGGCTGGGAATTTAAGCTCTGATTCTTCAGACTCTCATAATGTCTTTACCATGTTGTTGCTAAGCAAAGCTATACATCTTTTAATCTTTTAAATAAAAAACCAATTCCTCTAGGATTCTGAATACAGTTCTTACCCTTCTATAAAGGACTGAAATGTTATTTAAAACCCAACCAATTAACTTCAAGTCTACCACCATTTCCACATGCCATCCCCTTCTCATTGGGTCATTGTCTCTAGAATTCCCCTAAAGTTTCTCAGGGGCTAGGAGATGACTGTAGGAAACATAGTCCCTGAACTAAATCCCCAAATCTGAATCCTCCCACATTTAGGAAAGGGGCTCAGAACCCAAAATGAGATCCAGTTCTGAATTTTTACAGCTGGATGCGATCTCACAAAACCACACCAGACAATCCTTATTTCTTTCATTTTTTTGTTTGAGCCCACTTCCTACAGATCTAAAATTGTTACTGTGGTTATTATGAAAGTTCTGTATTTAGAGCAATGGGAGTACAAAATAAATGATTGTTTCTTTCTTAAAAGGCTGTCTGGTTTAAACTGCTTCTGACATGTGTTAAGAATGAGGACCAGACAACACCCCTTCTGAAATCCTCTTTGTATCTGTGAATGTTTCCATCAACAGGTCCCAGTTGCACATGTGAAAGAGAGAGATAACTTCCTTCTTTTTTCTGGAAGCTGGCCATAACAAGTACATGAGCTACAGCCACAGATATTTAACCAGAAGAGGGCCCTGGTAACGAATTGACGTATATGATAAGTTGAGATCACTGATATACTAACCTATAAGAGAAAGACATTCCAACATTAGTAAGGTGAGGATATGCAAATAAGGAAAAGGGGGGAAACCCATACTGAATATGCTTCAAACATGGGACATCAGCTTATCATATTATAAAAGTTGTATCCCAGACTAGGGGCAGTAGTAGAAAGAGATGTAGTCCTGGGGAGGTGCCAGAACGATGACCACTGATGATACAGGGGGAAGATGATGGTGATGAGGAAGATGATGGCTAACATTTCAGATTGTTCTATAAGGGATGACATGAGTATATGGAGGTACAGATACACATTCTGTAGTATTTCTATCTACCTTACTGAGTTGGGGTGTTTGTGACTGTGCTAAATGTATTAATAAACTATTTGTAAATATAGAAGAGTTCCTATAGTCTGAATATTGCAACTGTGCCCATCTGGGTTCTTAACTATATAATAATTTGAATAATACTGGGCCTGATCCTGGAACAAGAACATGTCAACCCTCAAAGTGATAACTGGGGATTCTTAAGTAATCATTATAGTTAATACATAATCTATAGATCAGGCTACAGATTGGCACCCCAGATGGGACACCAAGAGATGTACAAGGCCAACCTCCCTATCCAGGATAGGAACTCACTTTCAGTAAAATCTAAATTGAAATCTAATGTCTCAGTCAGAATTTAATGCCAGTCAGAAATGCTGCAACTCACCAGGGATGACTTCTTTTTCCTCAGCTGTTTCTCTTTTCTGTTTCTTTGTCTCTGGTATACTACTTTTACTTTTCTTAACTGATTAACTTTGCAATAGAGGGAAGGATATGCCTTCCAGGGGAAAATAGTAGACAAACACAAACACCACAAAAAGAAGTGCTCATGGTCTTGACCATCAGACTAACTTGGCATGCCTTGTGGGTGACTATTTGTCTCCCACTGTTAGGTTTCCATGGAAATTGTGTAAGGATCCCTCGTTGCACTCCAAGAGCATCCTCATTGGGTATTATTGACTAGTCATTGTGGTTTAGAATCTTTATACACGTGTTAAGGGGGCTTTGTAGGTTGAATTGTGTCATAAAATTGAGATGCCCGAAGTTGAAATTGCAGTTGCGTCAGGGCCCGGTGACCCACACTTTGAGGTGGTGGGAGAGTTAATTTTTTTTTGTTTTGTTTTAAATAAGCCACCAAACAGCACAGTAGTTCATTCCCCTTAGATCTCCTGGACTGCACCCAGACCAGTCAACTGCCATCTTGCCCCTTACTGCTCGGTAGGTCCGGACTGGGTAATTACCTCTCAATCAGCTAAGAGTACATTAGCCATTAAGGGCAGAGAGAGGGAGCATACACACACACGCACGCACGCACGCTTTTTCTTGGGAGTTAAGTAATTGTTGAAACCAGATAATGAGTTAATTATATATGGAGGAATGCCTCTACATATGTATAGTGTTAAGTGCTTATTGTGTGGTGTTAGAAATTATGTTTTTTCCCCCATGATGCATGAACAAACCACAAAACGTGAACAAGGAAATCAACTGTCAACTCAAGCTTTATACAGCACCCCTAAAAATAAGTGTTTACTTTTTCAGAAAAGTCAGCTGGCCTCCAAAATTGAGAGTGTTCCTATGTTTCTCTGATTGTGAACACAGTGCCATCAAGACCTCAGTTTATGAAAACCAAACCAAACCATAAACCCCACCACCAGGCGATGCATTAGAAGTGTGTTATGATCTCTGCATGCTATTTCAGAATTAATAAAGTTACATGCAATAGCCTCTAGTCACTGGGTTTGTGTGTAATACACAAATTGTGTCATCTACTTTTTAATACATGAATACTGAGCAGACATTATACTGCTATTATTTCTCTTCCCTACTTGATGTGAAATGCTAAAATCTAAAACAATGTGTGTTTCATCTGTAATATGCCATTGAGATGCTCCTTCTTATCCTTGATCCAGTATACAACTATCAGTGCATTTAATTCTTTCCTTCATCTTTGACCTATCAATTATATTTGTCAACTAAACAGCCAACGCCTCATTTTACTGCAACATTTACAATCTGTCCATATCTATAAACAAAGTCAGTTACCTTGTTAGCGAAACAAGTGGTTATTCTGTGAACAACAATGTTCAAAGCTGAAATAATGATTTGGTTAAAGAGAGACTGTCAACAAGTTAAGCCAAATTTTTAGATTCCCTGGCTCCCCTGGCAGGGAAAGTAACTAAGCAGAAGCTGGGCCTCTGCATATCTCCAACCACCACTAAGGATCAAGCTCTTCGGTTTTAATTTAAAATTTTACTTAAACTGATGGGTCAAGAAAATAGCCAGATCTACCATTATAACCAAATGAGAGACATACTTCTTATTCCTGGGGCTTGTCTGGTTTTCTGTTGTCAAAATATCCCATGTTATGGTAAATGACTTATTCATGGTACTAGAAGTAAGGAATTCTGATGCCATCTCACTGTTATTACAATCAGGGCAGCAGCATCAACAGAATTGAGGTTATTTCCTAGGATGCTCAGTGCTCTAGGCTGAGTAATACAAGAGAAGCAGTGAGAAGTACATTTGTGTGTGTAATATTTTAGTAATGCCCTATTTTATATTTCTAAATATAATACTTAAATACATTTGTTAGAGCTGGTGGGTAATTTTTCCCCCTACAAAAGTTTTTGGTTGCCAGAACACCAAAAAATGCTTAATTTGGGGGTTACTAACGTTTTGATGAAATCCCCAACATTTATGAAAACAGATTGTTTTTCTAACATTGGGTCTTCTAGTCTAGATGTTTAATGCCACCAACACCAAAACCAATACAGTACTTTACCCTTTCAAAGTATTGAACAAATATTAACTTTGCATCAAAACATTTCTATGGAGGTAGGTAAGCACATAAGCAGATGGATACAGGAGAAGCACCAAATACCAGTGAGACAAGTATGATCAGTGTAATAAGCAGAACTCACAGAGCATTATGAAGCACCATTTCAGAAAGTATTCTTGGCCCCACCAAGTGTTGTCACAATAAAATGCCCCCCAAAATGAGGTCCCCTAAGTCAGCACCAGCGTTATATATTGCTAACGCCTTGATAGACATTAAAAAATATCTTTTAAAAATTAAAAATATAAATATAAAATAAAAAATTCCTTTGCAAGTTACAAAAAAACAAACAAACAAAAAAATTAACTCAACAATCCAGCTAAGCCCAAAAATAAAAAACAAAACTGCAGCCCAAGGCCAGCACACACAAACAAGCTCTCTGCTGCCAAACAGCCATAAGCCTGTATCTCAACTCTGGACAGCCATAAAAAAAAAAAAAACTAAGCCAAACAAAACTAGTAAAATTACAAAAATCAATAAATTAAAAAACAACAATCTCGCAACCCTGAAACCGGTGTGTTTTGGGGAAACTAAAAAAACTGCAAAAAGCTAGTTCGAACTGGTACCAAAAGCCCGGAAAACAAGGGTCCCTGGACAAAAATGTCTCTGGAAGAATCCAGGGCTTAAAACCCTCCCGAGAGCTGATGCAAGCTGAAAATTTACAGCGGACCCTAAACGACCTGTGCATAGGGCAAAACTCTCATTTACCCTCCCCCCCCTCTTCTTTTACGTTACACCCAGGCTTGGCCAGCCTTGGGTTGTGCATGTGTAAGTGTGAAAGTGGGTTAGGGCTTGGGCACTAATAGTTCTTTACTCCCTCTAAATAATGTGGAGCGTACCCAGCACTCACCGCTATTAATTAAATAATAAAGCTTTAAACTTATTCACTTGGTGTGCTCCTTCATCTCCTGCCCTAAAAATCCTGCGGCCTCAGCCTAAACACCTAAAGCCCCAGGCAAATTGGTAACATAAATCTGTCACAGTGTCAAGATTGCTTTACACAACAATAGTAAAAATATTTGTCCTGTCCACGCTAGGAACGCAAAACATTTTCAGCCTGAGTTAGTATAGATGGGGGTCTAGGACTCTCATATTTATATTAGTGATGCTCTGAACAGAGAAGCCTAGATCTGAATTGTACAGCTGGCTCTTCTTTTTAGCAGGCTGTGCCAAAACTCATGTCCCTGAGTTTTTGCAGAGGTGGGTTGTATTTAAAATTGAGCAGGAACTGAAATTTTCATTCCATGGAAAAATTTGCAGTTTTGAAAAAAGTTAGTTCTGAATCAGAACGAAAAGCTGGAATAAAATCCTGTCCCAAATTATTCAGGTCAATCAGGTGGGGGGTATCTGTCTCTGACACGAAGCTGACATTTTGTGCCCACTGACTGACATCATTGCAACTTTGAGGGAGTCAAAGGAGCCTCCTGTCACTATCTTCTTGGATACTGAGAAGGCCTTTGACTATGTATCCTAGGATTACCTTCTTTACGTTCTTGCTAAATTCAGATTTGATAGTCAATTTATTTCTTGGATTAAACTTTTTTATATGAACTCTTCTTCCAGGATTGTCACCTGGGACATCATTTCAGAACCATTTCCACTTCACAGGGTTACAGGACTGAATTGCTGCCCCCCACCCTCTGCCTTTGCTGTTTGACCTAGCCCTAGAACCTTTAACTATTTCTATTTGTACAGCATGGATTTGGACACAGACTGGCTAACCTAGTGAGGAGGGCTTTAAACTAGGTTCGACGGGGACAGGTGAGCAAAGCCCACAGGTAAGTGGGGAACATGGAGACCGGGGAGATGGGTCGGAAACGAGAGGGAGTGTGGGCTATATTGGCAGAGAGAAAGGAGGGTCAGGACAAAACTGGGAGGAAAGATCAAACCAGTATCTTAGATGCCTATATACAAATGCGAGAAGTATGGGTAATAAGCAGGAAGAACTGGAAGTGCTAATAAATAAATACAACTACGACATTGTTGGCATCACTGAAACTTGGTGGGATAATACACATGATTGGAATGTTGGTGTGGATGGGTACAGCTTGCTCAGGAAGGATAGACAGGGGGAAAAGGGAGGAGGTGTTGCCTTATATATTAAAAATGTACACACTTGGACTGAGGTAGAGATGGACATAGGAGACGGAAGTGTTGAGAGTCTCTGGGTTAGGCTAAAAGGGGTAAAAAACAAGGGAGATGTCATGCTAGGAGTCTACTACAGGCCACCTAACCAGGTGGAAGAGGTGGATGAGGCTTTTTTCAAGCAACTAACAAAATCATCCAAAGCCCAAGATTTGGTGATGATGGGGGACTTCAACTATCCGGATATATGTTGGGAAAATAACACAGCAGGGCACAGACTATCCAACAAATTCTTGGACTGCATTGGAGACAACTTTTTATTTCAGAAGGTTGAAAAAGCTACTAGGGGGGAAGCTGTTTTAGACTTGATTTTAACAAATAGGGAGGAACTCGTTGAGAATTTGAAAGTAGAAGGCAGCCTGGGTGAAAGTGATCATGAAATCATAGAGTTTGCAATTCTAAGGAAGGGTAGAAGGGAGAACAGCAAAATAGAGACAATGGATTTCAGGAAGGCAGATTTTGGTAAGCTCAGAGAGCTGATAGGTAAGGTCCCATGGGAATCAAGACTGAGGGGAAAAACAACTGAGGAGAGTTGGCAGCTTTTCAAAGGGACACTATTAAGGGCCCAAAAGCAAGCTATTCCGCTGGTTAGGAAAGATAGAAAATGTGGCAAAAGACCACTTTGGCTTAACCACGAGATCTTGCATGATCTAAAAAATAAAAAGGAGTCATATAAAAAATGGAAACTAGGACAGATTACAAAGGATGAATATAGGCAAACAACACAGGAATGCAGGGGCAAGATTAGAAAGGCAAAGGCACAAAATGAGCTCAAACTAGCTACGGGAATAAAGGGAAACAAGAAGACGTTTTATCAATACATTAGAAGCAAGAGGAAGACCAAAGACAGGGTAGGCCCACTGCTTAGTGAAGAGGGAGAAACAGTAACAGGAAACTTGGAAATGGCAGAGATGCTTAATGACTTCTTTGTTTCGGTCTTCACCGAGAAGTCTGAAGGAATGCCTAACATAGTGAATGCTAATGGGAAGGGGGTAGGTTTAGCAGATAAAATAAAAAAAGAACAAGTTAAAAATCACTTAGAAAAGTTAGATGCCTGCAAGTCACCAGGGCCTGATGAAATGCATCCTAGAATACTCAAGGAGCTAATAGAGGAGGTATCTGAGCCTCTAGCTATTATCTTTGGAAAATCATGGGAGACGGGAGAGATTCCAGAAGACTGGAAAAGGGCAAATATAGTGCCCATCTATAAAAAGGGAAATAAAAACAACCCAGGAAACTACAGACCAGTTAGTTTAACTTCTGTGCCAGGGAAGATAATGAAGCAAGTAATTAAGGAAATCATCTGCAAACACTTGGAAGGTGGTAAGGTGATAGGGAACAGCCAGCATGGATTTGTGAAGAACAAATCATGTCACACCAATCTGATAGCTTTCTTTGATAGGATAACGAGCCTTGTGGATAAGGGTGAAGCTGTGGATGTGGTATACCTAGACTTTAGTAAGGCATTTGATACGGTCTCGCATGATATTCTTATCGATAAACTAGGCAAATACAATTTAGATGGGGCTACTATAAGGTGGGTGCATAACTGGCTGGATAATCGTACTCAGAGAGTTGTTATTAATGGTTCCCAATCCTGCTGGAAAGGCGTAACGAGTGGGGTACTGCAGGGGTCTGTTTTGGGACCGGCCCTGTTCAATATCTTCATCAACGACTTAGATATTGGCATAGAAAGTACGCTTATTAAGTTTGCGGATGATACCAAACTGGGAGGGATTGCAACTGCTTTGGAGGACAGGGTCATAATTCAAAATGATCTGGACAAATTGGAGAAATGGGCTGAGGTAAACAGGATGAAGTTTAACAAAGAGAAATGCAAAGTGCTCCACCTAGGAAGGAAAAATCAGTTTCACACATACAGAATGGGAAGAGACTGTCTAGGAAGGAGTACGGCAGAAAAGGATCTAGGGGTTATAGTGGACCACAAGCTAAATATGAGTCAACAGTGTGATGCTGTTGCAAAAAAAGCAAACATGATTCTGGGATGTATTAACAGGTGTGTTGTGAGCAAGACACGAGAAGTCATTCTTCCACTCTACTCTGCTCTGGTTAGGCCTCAGCTGGAGTATTGTGTCCAGTTCTGGGCGCCGCATTTTAAAAAAGATGTGGAGAAATTGGAGCGGGTCCAGAGAAGAGCAACAAGAATGATTAAAGGTCTTGAGAACATGACCTATGAAGGAAGGCTGAAAGAATTGGGTTTGTTTAGTTTGGAAAAGAGAAGACTGAGAGGGGACATGATAGCAGTTTTCAGGTATTTAAAAGGGTGTCATAAGGAGGAGGGAGAAAACTTGTTCACCTTAGCCTCTAAGGATAGAACCAGAAGCAATGGGTTTAAACTGCAGCAAGGGAGGTCTAGGTTGGACATTAGGAAAAAGTTCCTAACTGTCAGGGTGGTTAAACACTGGAATAAATTGCCTAGGGAGGTTGTGGAATCTCCATCTCTGGAGATATTTAAGAGTAGGTTAGATAAATGTCTATCAGGGATGGTCTAGACAGTATTTGGTCCTGCCATGCGGGCAGGGGACTGGACTCGATGACCTCTCGAGGTCCCTTCCAGTCCTAGAATCTATGAATCTATGAATCTATAAATCAACATATAAATGGCAGTAAGATAGTCCAAAGAGAGCACAGGTTCATGTGATATACTGACAACACTCTTGTTCATGTACCTAAACCTCAAGATTCTGTTCCAAACCTATTCAATCTAATTAATGAATTTGGATCCCTCTCCAAAAAATCATTTGAGAAAAGTTGGAAATACTGGGCATAACCAAACATGCTCATAGGCGTATCTATGGTAATTGTTTGGGTTGCCACCTACAATTCCAACATTTAGGAATACTCATCCCCCAGTGAGTTAGAAAATCTGTTCAAAATTAATCTAAAGCTCATTTTACCCCAGATACAGAGAAATGTGGACAGAGAGATAATATTAATTTTGCCCTTTAGCCTTTGGGGCAAAATTAATATTATCAAAATGAATGTACTTCCCCAAATATTGTATATACTGAGTGGTCCCTCAATTACTATTCTTCATTTTTGTTTTAGCAAAATTAATGAAATTTTTAAAATATTCCTCTGTGGGGAGCTGGGAGGCCAAGATTGGCTTTGTGTAAATTACAACTCCTATTTCCCCAACTTGCAGCATTATCATACAGCCTTTATCCTTAGCCAGGCAGCTGTGTGCCTCCAGAACATAACAGGGCCCGGCTGCTAATGGAACGGGAGTTGGCCCATCTCCTTCCATTGGTAGGAATACTGGGTTCAGACTATAACCGTTTGTATCATAAAACGTCCCATACAATATTGGCTACCAGACACTGGCTATAAAATTTAAATTCCATCACCTCTCACACATTAATGCTGTACTTTGGAGCAACCCATTGTTGAAAATTGACAATAAATCATTAATGAGAAGAGAAAGGATGCACAAGGAGATAATTTGGATCTCTCAATTGATCCCAGAGGACCAGTTTCTGCCAGGATAAAGCACTCCAACAGTATAGCCTACCTGGACTAGCTGCATGGCATTAGCTGCAGCTTAAGTATCTCTTGAAGGACATATTTGGATCTGATGTGCTGGGAGCACCACACACATTAGAATTGTTGCTGATGTGGAGAATGCTCCATGGGTTCACCCAACCAGCTGTAGCCTGTTATAATGCCATGGCCCAAAAGACCCTCCCTAATATTGATTGCCTGTGCCAGCCCTGGAACAAAGATGCGTGTATATCCTTGAACCCTAGGCAAAGGGGAAGCGCCTTGCCAAAAAAATTAAAAATTCTACTACTGATTTGTGGCTAAGGCTGATTCGGCAGAAAATTATATTTCTTTCACACTGGTACGCACATAAGTTACAGTGCACGGACCTTCCAAAGCAAACTGCTGCTGGAAATATGGGTCTCCCCAGAGCCACTCTCTCTCTCATAGGTTTTGAGACTGCCCCAGAATCCAATTCCTTTGGCTAGACATAGGCAGGAAGATCATCATGATACTGGACACCCCCTTTTAAAAATTATTGCCCAGAACTGTGTTTTGGGATGTATCCCATCAGCTTGAAAACTCTCCATCTTGTGGAAAGCTTGATTCTCTAGCCAAGAAACCCATATTGCATAGAGGGAAGAGTGGGACACAAGGTTGGCACAGCCACTTGGCTGATCTGGCAGTTAAAGATTGGGTAATATTTTGGAGAAGAGAGACCTCAGACAAATTTGAAGAGATTTGATCCAACATTTTAGAAAGCTTTGATTAATTCCTAGTAGATGGTAACCAAGATGTCACTCTCCTGCCTCCTTCCTACCCCCTTTCCTTCCTTTCCATTTCTTTTGTTCTTTTTCTCCTCCCTTTATTTTTTGGGGGAAAAAATCAATAAAGTATAAATTAAAAAAAGACAATGGGTTAATTATTAAAGAGGTTTCTAAAATATTTAGCTAAGAAGTGTCTTTTCACACGATTCTCTTCAAGTTATCTATTATTTGAAATCTCATGTGCAATGTTTGATATCCAAGGAGACTGCAGTAAAAATCTTTGTGTGTCACAGAACATGCTAGCTCAGGGATTCCCTCAAGATACATTCAGGTGAGAAAAGATGCTGGATCTATTACTGGTTTCCCCAGCAGTAGTTCACTTTACTGAATAATTCAGGTTGCATAATTATCTTCCTGTCAGGAAAACGAATCATGTTATTACAGTGCCAGAAAGGGTGATTAAAAATTGATTACCATAGCTGTCAAATTTCCTCCAAAGCAATGACAAAAGATTTAGAATCAAGTCCTTGAATTTTTCTGTTGTGACACTTAAAATGCATGAAAATAAACTATACAACATTATGAATCTGTATCAGGTCTTTTAAATATCCAATGCTGATCTCATTTATAGCAGAATTGCTATGCTAATTTAGTTTGTTAAATGGAGGTGTTATTTTGCTGCTGAAACAAGGGGTGAAGGCAGCATTTCATTTAAAAAGGCAATAAGTGTGCCGACATTGCCTGAGGCATGCACAGGCTATGAAATCTCTGCTGCTTCAATTACAAAATCCTTTCCAGGCTTATGGAAATATCGCTCAGCCATTTGATTAAGTGTCAAACACAGTAATCTGTTTCTTATCAGTTTAGTTTACTTTTCATGATCACTAAAAGGATGCTATATTAATTTGGTTTCTTTCCCTGCAGCTGGTGGAGCACTGAAAGTGCAGGATGGCTGTACATGCAGCCTAAGCGAGTAAGCCAAATGTATACATATGTGAAACACTATCAAATGGTTGAGAAAACTGTAAGCAGATTTCTTGCAAGAATATTGCAATGCCTGTATTCTGCTGCAGATGGAACCAAGGATGCACTGCAACTTTCTGCATTATACTTTCTGTCATACAACCCAACACTTAAGTTCTCATCTTAATTTTGGTGCTAATGAAATTGATAAGCGAATTGAACTGGCTAGCATTTTCTGGAAGGAAATAAAGGGCACTTTTCTGAAAAATTCAGAACAAGCTAACTTTTAAGGACCATCCCCCTCACTGGTTTCTTCATGGCACAAAAACACTTGTATGGTCCTTTACATGATTGTGTAAAAACACACTGTTCATCTGCTCACATTTTTCAATCATTCCTTATTGATTAGAGTCATGGAAAATTAGGCATCACACACCAGGGACTTCCCTCTAAATGCGGGAGATGTGTTGAAGAGAAAGCCACATATTGTAGACCCACACTGTACAAAGCTTCTCTGCATGATGCAGTGCAAGTCTGGAGGAAGCCATAATCGTTAGTACAGGGCTTCCCCAGAACATTACAAATCATTCAGAACCAAATTATAGTACATGCATTTTGGACTGTACTATTCATTAACCTAAAACAATGACATGTCATTTCTGACCAACCAAGATTTGAACCTGGATCTTCTGAAGTGGGAGCCAAACATCTCATGTTGTACAGTTCTGGTGTTGTGTAGCACTTAAAATGTTGAAAAACTAATATGGCAGAACAAGTATGAAGTTCAACAAGCCAAATTTAGCTCTGGAATCAAATCTACTGGATTCGGGGTAGTTACAGCAGAAATTAGTTTGCCTCATTATGAGACTATAATATACTTCAATATTTGCTATGACCTTTGGTAAACTGAAATGACTGTTGGAAAAAATCAAAACTAGATGTTTCAGCTAAATCTTGTGATCTAAAATGAAGAAAAGGATAAACGAAAAAGGAAATTCCTATTTCTTATCATCCAGATTTGACATCTCAAGAAAAATAGATTTAAAGATTAAACTCATTTTCAGTAATATATTAAATTACAAAAATACAATATTTAATAAAATGATTGTTTTACTCAATTTCAAATCAAGTAAGACTCTAATCTGAAGCACATTATCTAAGGGAGTGCAAGATAAAGCAGCACATGACAGATTTGCTGCCAGAAACCAAACTGACTATTATCAGATTATTTTTGTTGGATTTGAAGGTATATTTATTACAGGTCTGCAGCAAGCTGTGCCAATGAAAGTCAGTGGCTGAGAATGCATGACAGATGTTCATCTCTGTTTCTCTCCAATTATTTACAGTTCTCCTTTGCAAGGACATGGGGCATCATACCAGCTTTGGGTTTTTGTTATTATTAAACAGAGCACAAAAATAATATGTTGCTTTCAGAAGGGGATGTCATTTATAAACAGTTGGTAGATGCCTTTCATAAAGAGATATATGGTTAGTTAATATGACATCTATCTACTGCGGAATTTAAGACATTTGAGAATATAATAGAAATCTGTAAAATATTGCTGCAGGGGGTGGGATACCAGTTTAATTTTTTGAATAGGTCTAATCCTACAAGAGACATCCCTTTAATGAACATACATTTGTTTTCATCCATGGAAAAACTGCAATCCTTTTAATGGAAGTAATCTCGATAGACTACTCTCAAGACTAGGATTCCAGGTTACTCATAAGAATATGTTACAGGAGGAGGTCTCCAAAGTCACTTTTAGTAATAGGTGAACCTCAAAAATTTTAGAGTTTGGGCTTGATTCAGTTCAGCACCAAAAAGTCCAGATGTTTCCTATATGAAAGTCTTATAGAATTTTATAGTGATAATACCAATTAACTGCTATAGAAATTGCTCAAAAATGCATAGAAGTTAATAGAGAATAAAGTCCTTCCTGTAGAAATTTAAAAATACTTGAAATGTAACAGAGTTCTCTACTAAATTCTAGGGGACTTTTGCATAGGAATCTCCTGAATGTTTTGGACTTCTCTCTCACAACAAGTTCTCTCATCAGATTTCTGGTGCTGCCTATTTGTAATCAAGCCAGAAATCCAGAAGAATGGCTTTCCAGAAGCCTCTCTGCAATTTTTTCTCTCTCCTTACGGGAGCCCAGAAAGGCAGAGGTGCACATAAATGAAAAATTAACCAAACAAGCAATTAGTTTGGAGTTTTGAAAAAAAGATTTTTAAGAATATTCAGCTAAAGTATAAACACAACAAAGAGTCTGGTGGCACCTTAAAGACTAACAGATTTATTTGGGCATAAGCTTTCGTGAGTAAAAACCTCACTTCTTCGGATGCATAGCTAAAGTATGAATTAAAAGACACAAAAGTGTTGGCGTGTGGGTGTGGGAAGACAAGATGCTACCTTAAACCAAACTGTTGATACAAGATCCTGAAACAAACAAATAAAAAATGACAGCTAAAAGATAATTTGTTATTTACTGACTTGCTGCCAAGTACATTATTGCAGGATATAGGCATTTTTAAAATCCTTTGAACAACTTGTCTGAACTAGGCTCCTGGAGGGCAATATCTATTTGCAATGTGGAATATGTGATGAAGAAAAGCCATTACATTTTCATTTATTTTAAGGACCAGCACAGCCATAGACCTTGCTGTCAGTGATGATTCTAGAACTCATTACTCAGTGAGATTCCACATGGTCTGTCTTGGGTATGTAGGAAAGCAATGCTAATATCTTGTGTGTCTACATATATAAAATGTCAATGTTAAATGAGGTTAGCAAGGATGCACATTAATAAGAACTAATGAAGTAACATTTTTCTCTTATCTTATTTCTACTGTCTAGAAAATTAGTCAGCTGATTAATCTAAATTCACAAGCACATTTTTATATTGATCTCACTGCTTTCAGAGTGTATGTATACAAACCTGAGAATGCTCATTTTTAAATGTTTCAGTACAATGTTCATTAGACAAAATAAACAAAGAAATAAAAGAAAAAAACACAGTAAAAACAAGACTCACCTTTCCTTTCAGCCACTCCATTGGCTGCCATGTGTTCATCATTTCCCACCTACTGTATGGTATGATTTTTCATGGTTTAATTCTGGGAAGGTGAAGTTCCTTATTGCTAACCTTATGCACATGGAGGCATGTGCTGATGAATGAACCTATTATTCAAGGGACAATTCACTGCAGCTTTAGCTGAAATCTCCCACTACTGCCAATGTGGTCTTTTCATAATCTTGCTTGGCTTCAGTTAGCATCACTTCACTATGTTTCCCTTTCTGTTCAACCAATCTATAAGAAATTCCTTTTACCATATTAATTTTGAGTCATTATGTTTCTAATCACTTAACAAATCTCCGAAGGTTTTTAAAATCATACTAAGGCCCTGATCCAGCAATACATATAAGCATGTATATAACTCAAAGCACTGAAGTAGTTCATTGACTTCAAGGAGACAACATATGTACTTAAGAGCTTTGTTGGATGTTACTAACTTTCTTTTACATATAAGCCTACCTCTCTCCCTTTCCTCTAAAAGTGTACCTCAATTTCCGCCCTCCCACTGACATGTTGTTGTCAGTTTTCTAAAAAATAAGCTTTTTTCTTAAATGAATTTTGATGTGACATTTCATCAAATGCCAAAGTAGTATACATAGGGTCACAGTCTATGCTTAGCCTGCATAAAACACTTATTGACATTAACTTAATATGACTTGTACTATAACAAGAACTGGGCCCTTTGTTTTCTCTGACAGGAACAATGGCCAAGAACTTCAACAAGTTAATCAAGATCCCATCATAAGCTTCCCTATTAAATCTAGGCTGACAAACCTGAAGAGGTAGCAACAATGTGTTGCTAAAAAGCACAAACAATGCAGCACATGTCGTTTCCCTGAAGGGAAAAAAAAAAGAGGAGTGGGAAAGAAATGAGGGTAACAAGTAGAACGTATAGGATAAAAATTGAGCAACATTGAAAAGGATCAATGAACAAAGGTAGGCTTGGACATGGGCAACAGATCTGAATGCCCAAGAACTCTGGGGAGTTCAGATTCTAACTCCACAACTCAGGCTCATTTCTACTTAGAAACGTAGCTGAGTAAGACCTATCAGGTTTGTTATGCCAAAGAAAAAAGCATTTGTAAGATCACTGAGCAAAGAGAAGTTGTTTTTAGTGCCCCTCTTTTCCTTTAATTGCTTCCCTCAGTCAGTCCCATACAGAAACCCAGATCCACATGATACCATAAGAGGCACAGGAGAGGAGAGCAAAGGCTCATGGGTGGAATTCTAGCTGGCTTTTTGGGCAGTCTCTCCTCTTTGCTCTGATATTGTGTTGCTGGCCCCGGATTATGCCATCTGACATTAAATCAAGCATAGATTACATTATATTATATTTAGAAATTGGTCCTAGCCCATTCCTTCCACAAAACACATTTTGCAGAGATCACACATATTAACTTGAAATAACCTTCCTGATGAAATCTGGAGATTTGGTCCTGAATATCACAAAATCAACAATATTCAATATTTGAAGTTCATATCAAGACACACTTCTCATAGCTACAGTATGTCTTAATACGTATATGAATAAATCTCAACTTCCTTACTTCAGTCTCATTGCTCCTGTCCTTATATTCTTCACAATTATTTATGATGCACCAAATTCTGTAATCCTAACTCAGGCAAAACTCCCATTTATTTCAATAGAAGCTTTACTAGAATCAAGGACTACTGAGTTTGTCTGCAGGCTTTTATAAATTTGTGTATTATGTATGATCTTGTTAAAATATATTATTTTGGATTATGAAATGTGAAATACAAGTTCCCTGCACTTCTGTACACTTTGCAAGTTAATAAACTAAGCAAGAAGTTGTGATCAAATCCAATTTCCCTTTTGTTTTCAGCAGATGGATGAGGACAATGTCACTAGAGATGCAGGGGCTCCAAGGTGGGTGAAAAAAGAGCTTATGTTTGTTTGGCAGCATTTAAGACATGGATGGTCATAGGTTTCCCTCCCATTCAACATTTTAGTCCTTGAAAAAGGAAAGCTCAAAATAACAAAAGAATACCAAACAGAACTAGATGGACCGAAATGAGACACATTGCTTCATTCTATTCTAATGTGATCCTGGAATGGTATAAGTGATAGAGAAGAACAGGGAAAGTGAAATGCTGAGAGGGGACACAATGAATATGAAAACACTGAATTATTCCAGCACAAAACACAATATGGTGAAAAGTTTCTCTTTCTGGTGTAATGTAATGATGTGGTATGGGCTGTATTTACTGTACTTGGTAATTATTTTGAAGCAGTTGGATGTGAACAAACCTATACAGTGGTTTCCACATTAGGAAGTAGATATTTGCCAAGTTATCACACAATGGGATCTGAGACACCACAATTCCCCCACTACTTGGAATGAGAAATAAGTTTGATACCTCAGATTCCACTGGATGGTGTCTGTTGGCAAATGGCTTGCTAAAGGCCACTGTTGCAATCTGCATGGAACTTAGAGGGAGGAGCAGAGGTTGTAGGACAAAAGCGTTTGGAGGAGGCACCAGAACATCAGTCTGTATATGCATGGATAGAATTCTAGCTGCAATATCTCTGCATATAGATCTCTTAATAAAGAACCAGTTTACTTTTAGAAGCATGGAGGTATTATGTTATAACCCAACACAAATTACAAGAACAGTCATGTAAACATGTTTCTCCTTTTCTCCATGGAATGCTGTAAAAAGTGGGTGAGGCTCAGTACCACCTCTCCAACCTAGCTCCTATACTAAGAAAAGTGATGAACTTTTATAAACAATGCAGTTGGATGAAATACATGAATGCATTTAACCAAAACTGGTTACTGAATACATACTGTACTCCCATGCTGCCCTCTTGACATAGAAATGTTAGGGAGTCTCAGCTGCATTATTCATTTCTGTTGTGTGTAATCAAGACCTATTAGACTTTTATTATTGCAGAAAAGATGATTTTTCTAAATGCTGAAGAGCATAAAATTCTTTCCTGCTGCCTGTCCCGTCCATGATTAATGCAGGATACATGCCAAAGCAGATGTGAGAATACAGAGCCTCCAATGTAAAATCATCTGTGGTGATCCAGCTGGTAAAACATCTCTAGCTAGAAGTGGCAGCTGTACAAAGTGGCAGACTCCCTGATGCACACTTCAGTCACTGTTGCAGCTATGGAAGCTACCAAAGGCATTAACAAAATGACACGTAAAAATCCAATTTATATTGGGAACAGATTCTTATAAGTGATGTTTGTCATGCAGTAGATGAGTATGCGCATGGTGGCCAATGTTTTAGTGCGCTGCCATGAAGCATAGCTGGGCTGTTTCCTACCATAATTGCTGATTTGCAACTGCACTTTCATGGGGATGATTGAATCTTTGTATAGTTAAATTTTAAATGGTGCTGGCACTCTCAAGTGAATGAATTTAATTTACTGTAGGCTTCAAATCTCAAAATAGAATACTTCTACCGGAAATGTCACATGAGGGAGAAAATTAATGATCCAAAGTCAAAGAGGAGCCAGACCTGCAAAGAGATGAGCTCTTGAGAGGTGCAACACACCCTCTATTTGGCCTCATTTGAGGGAGCTCATCATTTCCCAGCACCAGGCCCCAGGTTTGGGAGTTCAGAGGTACAACACTGACTTTTCAATGCATATCAACTAAAATGTCAAAAAATTGGATAGTTTTCCATGAACTTTTTTTCCCCTGTGTTTTTGTTGGAAAACATTTGAAAATTTCCAACCAGCTCCAATATCAATCTCTTTGTCCTGGAAATTATGCTGTAAATTTTGCAAGACTGGTCTCTCCCGTGAGATTCCCAGTGAAATATATCATGGCACAATAGCCTTTTCCACAACATTATGGTACTTTCAGTGCTAGTAGAAA
Organism: Malaclemys terrapin pileata; assembly: GCF_027887155.1. Lineage (NCBI taxonomy): Eukaryota > Metazoa > Chordata > Testudines > Emydidae > Malaclemys > Malaclemys terrapin. The sequence goes on along the minus strand of NC_071510.1, from coordinate 50,832,869 downwards.
TCAGAAAGTGCAGCAGTGTGGAAAGGGAGGGGGAGTAAATAGCTAACTCTTCCATTTCAAAGTGAATTCAGACTCAGGTCCTACATACATTTAAACTCATGGAAGGAGCTGGATTGACTGCCTTGGACACTGCTGTAGGACAGGTGACATCACACCCATATTGATCATGCATGTGCCTCAAAATTTGTTCTGATTCAACTACTTCTAGCAATTTGAAACTGAATATCTTCCAACCCTCAGACTGCACGGACTTCACTAAGAGCTAGGAGTGCTTGACACTATGCAGATTTCGCTCTTTATTCACCATGCTTATTTAATCCTTAGCTTTCTATTGAGATAGCAAAACAAAGTGCCACCTGTGATCTGTGATGATGGTCTTCCCCTCACCAGCCCCCAATGTGCCCATGAACTGGAATGATACACCCCAACTTATTTTGCATAGACCACAAAACATTCACTTGGTGGTAACTGTATGACCACTGTTCATGGACAGTTCCATCTATAGACTTTCATTCTATGTGGATCAGTTGTCCCTTCCAGTAGTTATTAGAAGTGGAGCTAACATCTTTTAGTTTACTTTATTCTCATCCAGACTGACAAACTCCTCCTAGATGTACCAATACCTCTGTAAGAATAAAGTTCACATCATCTGACAAGTCTGCTTTATCAACACAGACCTTCTGACAGTGGCACTATTTCCAAGAACAGCTTCTCTCGATCCTCTGCAGTGCAGGGTGTACACCACCAGAGCACTTTAAAGTTTGTATGGTGAGGGGGAAGAATATATGCAGGCGAGCATCTAGGACTCGAGTAGATCCCATTCAGTCCATCATTACTATGTACTTGAAGTGTGCAGGATTTCAATAACACAAAGAGCCTATAGGAAAACATGAGGAAGGAAACTGCATAAAGCCAGATTAGACTATCCAGCATAAGAGTTGTGGGAGAAAGAAAATTCACTCAGATCTGCACCTTTGTCCTTCTATGACCTCCACTTTAGCTTATAGGCTAATATAGTGGTTACTGCTCTTCACTCCCTGCGGAGGTGGAGTTAAGTCATTGGATTCATCTATGTGTAAATCAAGTGATCTTTCCTCCCAACTTACTGTGGAACTACCCTCTGTAGAAGCATACTCAGAGCCAGCACAGAACCCACCTCTTTAGCATGGAAAGGGCAAACAGGGTACCTTTCCTAGCTATTGCCAGTATCATCCCGAGCAAGGGTACAGTAGGGCTGCCACAGTACAGAAAGCCTTGCACAAACTGTTTTCTAATGAGTGAATTTCACCTCTGATTAATTTGACCTTGATGGATTAACCTGAGTGTATTGAGCTTAATGGCTCAAGATTCATTCTGACACTGATCACTCAGTGTATGGCACCCTGGGACGATGACTGAGAAATGAAAGCTTAAGTCAGTATTTTGTGTGGATAGATTGCTGGCACCTACATATTATAATATGCAGTATTCTGTACCACTAGCGTAGAGTATTCTAGTGATTTCATTTGTTTTTGCTTATTTCTTCTTGTAAAATCAGGGGGAAACAACTGGCCTATAGGTTAATAAGTCAATCAGAGGGTTCACATGGAAAGAGTTTAGAGGTGGAAGAGTCCATCACCAACCATAGGTAGCACAGGCTAGCTGCATTTTATTACAAAAATCCAGAGGATTAAGATTTGGCAAAAGTATTTTTCCAGTGAACAGCAACATTCAGTGATTGAGGAGCTTGTGACTAGTGAAGGCACAATCACTTTAAGTTTGATCTAGAGTTTATTTTTGCTAACTTTTTTTTTTTTTTTTTGCTTAAAAAAGCAACAGTTATGGTTGCTTTCTCTAATATTTAAATCATACTGTGTATCACAGATCCAGCGAGGAATGCTAAAGAAAGCACAAATGTCCACGACAAGATGATAAAATCATATCTGTTCTTAGAGAGATTCTACTGCTGGTAAGTGCTCTGTGATAAGATTTATCTTGTTTAAAGAGGACGAGCATGCTCATTTTTTTCAGACATTACTGCATTACAACTCTAGATAACACAGGCAATAAATTAGCACACAGCTACAGGGAACATTTATAGTTGGTCTAGAGGTTACAGCAAGGAAGTGGGAGACAGGATTCCTGTGTTTTATTCTCACCTCTGCCACTAACTCACTGTGTGACTTTGGGTAAGCCACTTAACCTCTCTGTGTCTCATTTTACTCATTTAGGAAGTGGACCTCTTACTTAGTGGTACCCGACCCACAGGAGATACTGAGAGAATGGAGCTGAGGAACAACACAGGATGGTGGAGTGGGGTGCAGCTGAGGGATGGCTGGCCCCTCATTCCCCTGCTCTGGAACCAGCATAGTTGACCCTTCTATTGGAGGTCAATCTCCACATACAGGGCAGTAGGTTGCTTATACCCACATTTCCCACCGCATGGGCCGAAGGAGGAAGAAACTCCTGAGTCAGCCCAGGAGCAAGTAAGCAAGTGCGTGCACACGCATACGTGTGCATAATGGGAGCACTCATTCTGAGCCCTCCAATGCGTGGTCATCAGACTTCAGTCTTTCAGTTTTGATACCTGACATGCTATCTCTGCTGACTAGCTGATTGTGAGGGGAGAAGTTGGAACAGTCTCCTCACTGCAGCCTCACAATCCTTGCATCTCTCCACCCCATCTTCCTATCACTCCTCCTCCACTCAATATGGCCCTTCCCTGCCCTATGGCCACACTCCTATTAACTGAGCCCTTTTGCCACTCCTCCATACTCCAGTATATTAACACACAAAAACTTCCTTGTGAAGCAGTTCAGTTTGCTACATAAATATGCCTCTCACAAACCCACAGCAACAAGGAAATGAAAAGTTAAGCCCCATAGCAGAACATATCCTCTACTCCTTCACCAACAAGCATAACCTATACCATTACCATATCTATTGGACACCACAGACCTCACACCATACACTTACCTCTGCCCCCTGTTACCCTCCACACACACACTTACCAGTTTTTCCCCACAATCCCTCAGCCCCAACACTAGTACTCGGTTGTGTCGGGAGATGAAGCATTCGCATTCCTCAGGGAATTAGGGTTGTGGTGCATGCTCTGTGGTGTACACTATGTAACACCACAAAAAAAGGGGAACAAGACATTTGTTAACCATCGCTCTGCTCACATGTCTTATCTTTCCCCTCCCATCTTGTGTATTTATATTACAAGGTTTGAGGGGGGCACCCTGATCCTGCAAGCTGTTCCAGAAAGAGAGGAACCTGGTTCTCATGGACAGTCTCACTGAAGAGCATCAGTTTGCAGGATCAGGGTCTGGGTATGTAAGGACCTAGCACAATGGGGTCCCAACTCTACTGAGACCTTTGGGCATTACTGAAATACAAATAAAAATATAATATAGCAGACATTGTTAAAATGGTGATATTTACTATTTGAAAGTAATTAGTGTTACAGGTTCTCTAATCTTGTTTACTACTCTAGCACAGGAAATACAGAGTTCCGTAGCCCACAGTGGAGTAGATAATAGAAATAATACCTGTAATATCCTAATAATATTAATTACTCAGAATAAATATTGATGTGTTAATGGCATCCATTTGTAAAGTACAAAGTATTATTAATGAATGTTTAAGGGATGGGTGATACACTATATATGCAGTTTCCCACTACTGTCCTACCACATTTCAAAATAGGTGACACATTTTTATCTATGCTCTGTTACAGCAATTTAGCTAGAAGGAAAAATATGCAAATTCACATTAGTTGACTGGCACCTATGGAATTCCTTGGGAGCACCTCATTAAATCCCCTTTCTGATCTTAAACTGGGTTAGACCAGAGAAGCCAGCTGCTTTATTCTCTTAGGACCCCATTTAACTGAGTAGGAGGGCAAGAGAGAGTTAGTGCAAGCAGAGTAAAAATTCTTTGGGAGGACGGATTTACGATGGAGGAACCAGATTATAAAAAGTTACACAGAGAGTATGTCAATGTTTTTAGTGTTAACAGTACAGCAGGTGTCTATGTAGGGAGAGTGGACAGAAACCACCTTACAGCAGAGAAAGTGTTAGACGAGGAGCAGTGTATTGTTATAAGATGAGCTTTTGAACCACTTGCCATATCTTTATTAGTGTTTTAAATCCTTGCATTTTTTGAAATGTGATAGTATATTTTCAGATCATTCAGAAATAGTCACTCATATTTCCTCCTGCCCAACAGCCTCAGACAGACGGACAGATACACACACTCTCTCACTCACTTTCTCCACCCCTGCAGAGCAGAGCGCATGTGGAACTGCACCAGATTTATAAAAAAAAAAAAAAAAAAGGCAGCTTTTAGCAGTGACATCAGCCACAAGGCAAAGGTTGCAGGCACAAAAGGAGGCTTCAAAACATTGATTGTTTAAAGAAAAGAGAGGAATGGGCAAATGAGAATAAAGATTAAGATACAATACTATCAGTCTATTTTTGGCTATGTCAAGTGGTGAGTCATATTTAATAAGAGAATGCCCTCAGCATCAAATACCTTTTTAAGGAAGAGTATTAAAAATTCACCTGCCCTTCACGCTGGCTCTTTTCCCTTACTTGTCATTTCAGTTTCCTGACTCACTCTCACATCTCTGCACTTCCTTCTTCTCCAAGAACTCATATCTTTTGAAACCATTAATGCTCTTTGTTTTAGTGTTTCCCAGTAGTTGCTAGATATAAAACTATTTCCAATTTAGATAATAATGGTAGCAAATAAGTTAGACATGCTGTAAAATCATTTTTTTCTGTAAGACAAAATTGGCTGAATTTGGCCTGTCCTATTACACACACAATTACATTAAAAGAACATTAAGGTTGCAAAGTCAAGAACTCAAAATTTAGGAAATGCCAGACATAAAATTGCTTTTATTCGGCCCCTTGTGAGCAAGCATTATAACAGTCTGCAGTTACATGATCACATAGGATTTTTCCACGGGAGCCCTGCCTCTTTCAGTGCACAGGATGAACCTGCATTGTGGATGAATCACAGTTGTATAGTAAAGGAGGTTGTTGTCTGGAGCACCCCTGCCTCATTTGTTACTGAAGTTGGAAGGTGTGTCATGAATGAAGATTTCAGGAAGAGAAGTCCTTGTGGCACCTTAGAGACTAACAAATTTATATGGCATAAGCTTTCGTGGGCTAAAACCCACTTCATCCGATGCATCTGGGGTTTTAGCCCACAAAAGCTTATGCCCAAATACATTTGTTAGTCTCTAAGGTGCCACAAGGACTCCTCGTCATTTTTGCTAATACAGACTAACACGGCTACCACTCTGAAAGGAAGAGAAATGAGGGTCTCAGGATTAAGGCAGTTGAATGCTGTCCAAGGGAACTGGATTCGATCCCTGCCACTGCCACAGAGTTCCTGTGTGATGCTGGACAAGTCACTTAAACCAAACTCTTCACAGCAGGTCATGAAAAGTGTGTTCCTCATTTTCCGGGTGGCCAACTTGAGAACCTTGAGTCTGATTTGCAGAAGTGCTGAGCACTCACAGCTGCAACTGAAGTCAATGGAAGCTGTGCTCTGAGCATACAAAGTACTCTGAAACATCAGGTCTCAAAGTGTCTCAAATTGGAAACCCAAAATTAGTGAACATTTCTGGCCTTGAGCTCTGTGCCTCAGTTCCCCTTCTGTAAAATGGGGCTAATACTATCTTCTTACCTCAAAAGGGTGTTGTGAAAATAAATTCATTAATATTTGTGAAGCATGCGGATGCTATAGTGATGAATCCCACAGAAAATCCCATGAGAAAATTCATATTTTTGTCTTCAAAGCTGAGTTTGAATAGTATGCAGAAAACAAGGTATTGGGCCATCCACTGAACAATGAGGAGAAAATAATGAGTAGCTATTCAATATTTTAAGTGCACTGAATGAGGCAAGAAACTTGTGGATCATGTAATTAAAGATTGTATCATAATGCAAATGCACAAGGGGACTGAATTAAGGCTTATGGGGCAACCCTAATTCCGGCATTTCCTGAGTGCTTGACTTTGCAACATCAATAATGGTCTTTTAATGTAGTTTTTGGCTGGTCAGTTAACATAGTATTACAAACAATGTTCTTAATTGTTGGGTCATCATGCTGAACTGTAAAGCTCTTTTTACAAGAGAATGTGAATGTTGACCTTGATATATTTTTGCTCTTTTTAACAAATATCCCAGCATTTTGAGCTTCCATTTAGAACTTTGGGAACTCATTTTTGAAGGGGCCTCAAACCTGGTCCCTAATTTGCCATCTTCAAATTTTATGAATGCAATCAACAGAAGGTACAAATGACAGAGTTAAATTTTTTTAGTTGTAGATACAAATACTAGTTGCACCTGCAAGTCAGGTAACATTTGCATTCACAATTGATAGTACGTGCATCATGGTGTGGGAACATATGTAAAATTAGAATCTGTTCCTGAGAAGTAGACCCTTGGGGATAATTTTTCCTTCAATTCTCTGTGTAAGTTTGATTATCTTTAATGGTAGCTAGATGCCTGCACCAAAGCGACAATAGGGTGTACAGTGATAGTTTAATATGAACATATTACACTATATTACCTTGTAAAATCATCAGCAGCTGGAATGTAGATATGCACAGCAGATGATTTCCTGTAGGTCATAGACTATCATATATGAAATCACCCTGACAGACTACCTCGATTGACAGTTTTATCCTAGTGCATAGTAGACTTGGTTATGCCTGCACACAAGTAATTGCTCTTTATGGATGGAAATATTACCAACAAAAAATATTACCTAGCTGTAGACCCTAACGGTTCTACTAGTTAATCATTATTTATGCTCAATTTTTATGTACTTTACAAAGAAAAATATTTTAGGAAATATTCCATTTAAGTCACAGCACACTGACATGATGTTAACCAGCATCTTGGAAGATGCTCAAATGGCCTGAGGATATGGCAGATCCAGGTCCAGGATTTTGGAACAACCAAACTCAAAACCCCCAAAGAACCAGTCTCAGAACATGCAATTAGGCATTTTTCAGTATTGTGTGAATACTCATGCAGTGCTGATGTGGTAAATAAAAGCAGTTCTGTATCTCATCAGGTAATCTCAATAACTTTCCTGAGGGACCTCCCAATAACTGAAGACCCAAGGGTTACTATCCCTTTCAAGATATTTCTAGTACTGAATAGTAACTTTAGTATAGTTTTGTGACCATTTTCACCAGCATCTCACTCTCTTAGGGTAAGTCTTCCCTGCAATCAGTAGCGAGACTCCCAGCCTGGATAAACAGATTTGTGCTGGGGGCTTAAGCTAGAGCATTAAAAATAGCAGTATAGACATTGGGGCTCAGGCTTTCAAGCCTAGGAGGTAAGAATAAAAATTACTTTTTGAGGTGATCAAGTCATGGTTGTCCTCGTAGTTTTTCTACTCCACAACTCTAGCAAGAGTTTTGTATAATTCTATTCAGTGAACAAGATTAGCCTTCCTTCTCCAAAGGCTCTTTTAGCACTTTCCTCCACTTTTACAAATTAAAAATTCCTTCCTTCACCTTGCATAACTACTGTAAAAGATACCCGTTTGAACAAGCCTGTGATTTAATTAGCACGACTAAGAACATAAACCAATATGCACACAGGTACATCCTATTTTATTAGACATTTAATCTGAGGTAAGTCTGTCAGTGGAGCACATTTATTCCTGTTGTAACTGCTTTGACATCAGCAGAGTTATTTGCACAAGGGACAGAGTGGGCCCCAATACATTCAGACCAAAGGAGATAAGTGCTACTCCCTAATACACATTTCTAAAGTGCATTCAAAGAAAAAAAAAACTCATTTCACAATCCATTTAGTATTCGCTGGACTGTATATTTGGAGATAAGTAAAAACAAATGTTTAGCAAAAAACTGATTTTTTTGGGTTGTTTAATGTACCGTTCTGTAGCTGTGTATGTTCAATAAATAAACCATTAAAAATACCACCACTGATTTTATTAGAAACATTCAGCAATTGACAGTGTTTCTTACTATCAATAATATAGACAGCTTTTTTGTAAACCTAGAGGAATGGGTATCTCCAAACAAAAATAAAAGGAATTTAACACTAAATGAATCATGTGCCAATAAAACGTGAAGGTTCTCAATTAGGGATGGTTTTAGGAAGGCTGGGTGTGTTTCTCTTACTGCAGGCCATGCACAGAGAAAAAGACTGCCACGTTATGTAGCATGCCTCAGTTAAATGGCAAGATTCTGCTCTCAGTTACACCTGTGTCATTGCATCGCACATCATAGGGCAGTATCTGGCAACAAGTGTACATAATATACAGTATGTACAAGCAGACATTGGCCTGAACTGGGACACTGTATTCAAAATTTGATGAAATTGAAAGTACAGCTCATCTCCACTGCAAAATATCACAAGGGCTGAAAAAAGCTTTAAAAAGAGTCAGGCACATTTTGGCTCTGTTTTCTCTTAACTGCTGCCAAGTGTTCTGAGTAGATTGTGTCTACTAAGAACAGAGGCTCCAGGAAGGAATTGCAGCAGAGATGGATTTTGCCATATCAGCATTCCTCAAATGAGTTTCACAAAGGACAAAACAAAACCAAAAAAAGGCCTGAAAAAGTCTGCAATTAAACCCATAGTTTCTTTTCCCCTTGTTCTTTATAAAGTTTATCAGCAAAATGTAGCATGGTGAATTCTCTCTTCACTGGAAGCTGGAGCACTGTTAGATGGTTGGACATAAGTCAATGCATCCTTTGTTCATTTAGGGCCTGATTCTGCTTCCAGTAACACTTCCATTGGATTCACTTATGCAGAGACAAGCCCCTCGTTCCTTGGTTATGTTTCAGAGGGCACAAGGTGTTCAATTTTGAGCTGCAAAATTGAATCTGTCTCATCTCCCTCCACCCACGAAGTTTAACCCATTGGGACTGAAATGTCAAGCTTCAATTTGGATTCCAAACTCTTCAGAAGTTAAAGTGTAACTTAGATGTGGTTTGAGCCCATAGGTAGTGTCTATCCCTCCAGCCCCCTCACACTGACTGCAGAAGTTTCAGTGAATGAAGGTGGGTTTATTGAGAAAGTCCAGCAATCAAATGTTGCATTTTCTGGAAGTGGTAAGGGTGGAGAGAGGGTGATGAAAAGATGGGACTTTTTTCCCCTGGAAACTGGAAAGTAGTCATTGAATTTCCTTGTTGTTTTCTTTGCATTCTTTTCTTCTAAATCACTTTTCCATATTTTCCCAGCCCTAGACTCTGATTTTGCATTTCTCACACAACAGTGACTGTGCAGCCATTTTTGCACATACAGCATGGAAAACCAGGACATCTAACTGCCTTATTTGTTTTTGAAAAAAAAAAAAAAAAGGAGTGTGCATCCACTCATGGGCAAAGTGAGCTGTGCTTTTAAAACGGGGACGGATTGAGACTGGCTGAAAAAGGAATTGTTTATAAGACCTTTATGGCTGTTGTAGTTTAAATAGGCTGGGCTTGGGTGGCTTTATTTCAAATGACTAATTGATTTTGATGCAATTTCTATATTGTTTCAACATCAGAAAGTAATGCAAACCATACTCAGGTAAGACATTGTTATTTGTTAGCTCTCAGTTGCAGTCCTGCTCCTTCAGAGTGCCATCTTGCACTGACCAGGAATTGACAGGCCTCACAGTCCTGCTTGGGCGAGGCTGATTGTGCCTAGAAGAACTCTAACCCCTTCTTCAGCCCATAGCTGCCATGTCTTTACCATCATAATTCCATCATACTTAATACCATGCCATCCCATACCATCATAACTTAATTATGTGTTCCTATCCCACAAATTTCCTTCATATAAGCACATTAAGGAAAAAAATCGTGTGCCCTCACTATATGGAAGTATTCATTCATCACCAAATATATAGACTAGACTAGAGCACATCCTACTTGACACCTGTGTTAATTATAACCAGGCCTTCTGCTTGCTAGTTCTGCACCAGAATTTCATCCAGGCTGTACTTGTGAATTTCAAGTCCTTTACCCATCTGACTCTGCCTGAAAACTAGCCCCTCTATAAATACCTTCTAAAATCAGATGAACTCTCAGGAGGAGACTCTGATAGAACTGAACCTTTTGCTTATAAATTATATATGATGTGTACTTGTAAGGACAAAAGTGCTAGTAAAGCCCTCAATCTCAGTTGTTTGAAGGATGGCTGTTGATTTCAATTGATTTGCGGCATTGCTGGCCTATGTACCCTTTACTCCATATTAGAAAAGTATTTTATCACTTGGCACTCAGATTTAAATGAAATGCTGGTATTTATAATGGTCTCCTTTTGAGCACAAAAGGCTCTTACTTAAATTCCATATGAAATGCTGATTTATGACAGTATGTAAGCTATATTTCCCATTTTCATAACACAGTTCTGGCAAATGCACTTCACGGGTCCCTCAAGAACAAGCTAAGAAAACACAGCAAACAAAATCCATCGTGACATGGGCAAAGCAATGGGTCATGGTCTGTTGAACTGAAGTTCAAAATCCTCAGAAACTCAGGATATGCCACACTGGAACAGACTATTATCCATTCTCTAAAGTAGCCTCCGGTGGAGGCTACTAAAGAAGCATAATGTACCTATTTGTGCAACATTATATTATAAATCAGGATTGGAGGGAGCAGGGAAAATTCTATCTGACATCAGTTGGTGAAGTTAGATAGGCAGAAGGTTGGATAGCTCTTGAAATTCATCTCTGAGATGTTATGACTATTTGTATAAATATCTTATTTCCTGGGAACATAGGTTCCCAGACTCCTTTTTATCCATCTAAGCACAGGTTAACACTAGTTATGGTAATTTCACGTATGATTTCCTATACTACTTTTGGTTTTCTTCTCCAGCTGACACCACCTGAAATGAGCTGCATCATTTGTATGCTCCAGTAACTTCTTAATATCCATATTGACTACTGTGCATTACTTTGATGCATCTATACAACTAAATCTATGCTATTTGTTAGATGTGCTTATTTGCTTCATTAATATTCCATAGTAGCGTGTTCTGTAAAATGATGACTACTTCTGCCTACTTTTAAAAAGGAATGGGTACCCAATGTTGGGCTCTTGAATGGCTGGATTTTCAAGAGTGCTGAACATGTGGCAGCTCCGGGGTGCCCAGCACTTTTGAATATCAGGTCCTTAATGGAGCAGGAGGCCAACTTTACATGCCGTTTAAAGTCTTAGCCAAAATATTTAACCATTTTTAAATTTGTTATCTTTAATTTCATTGAAAGCTCTGGTGGTCAAATGAAGTTAAGAGAAAATAAAAGACAGCCTTCACCAGGCCATAAATATTATCTCTCTTCTTGCTTTTCTCCTTTATAAGCCAAACAATCAGACCTTTTATACCTCTCTTGTATTTGGTGGGAAGCTTTTACATACACCCTATTACTTCTGACAGTTTTCCCTGAAGCTGTTCAAAGACAGGACACGAGCTGAGCTGTCCCCTGACAATCCCTCAGGTAAGCACAAAAATGACTTAAAGCCACCTTTTCCCCCTCCCCCATCTCCACTGATTAGAGCTCTGGCACAGATGAGGATCTGACAGATTGAAAGGTATGGGTAAGAAAGAATCCTAGTTAGACTTTTTATTTATTGCTACTGGAGTGCCATCTGCTGTCACTTCCCTTTTTACATTTCTTGAGTTTTGTTTTGGCAGAGAGTGTTAATTTTGACAGCCCCAGTTTTTTTCCGTAATATTCCAATTAATAATAATTTATCCAAATACAAAAAATAGCCCAACTATCAAAATGTGGGCAGCTCACAACGGAAATTCAAATCCCACATCTGGAGAAGCCAGTTGTCAGAGGAGTAAGTTACCATTTTGTATACTTACCTGTTGAGAACTCAGGGTGGAATTTGGATGCTCTACAAGGAGCCCATGACTGAAAGCTGCCCCCACAATTGGTACAAAAGAAGAGTTATATTGGCTGTTATGGTTAATAATATGGTCACTCTGCTGATGCAAGATGATACTGACCAATCCTAAGCTACATTTAAAATTAAAACAGTACTTTATATATATGCAATACTTAGTTCATTTCTTCTCTAAGTTAATGTCACAGTAAAGATCTTTTTCCTGGAGGGTTTACATTTTTCACCTCCTACACTAAGTATAAGCTCATATTCCTTTAACAATCACTTTCATTCAAGAACCCTAGGGCATTGGCATAAAACAAGATATATACATAGAACTTACAACAACAGTCTTTCATTTGAAGAGTGAAGCTGAATGCAGTGTAAGTTGAACTAGTGGCACTTTATTAAACCCTGGGCACTGCTCTGGCTAGGTGCCTGAGTTGTTTCCAGCCTAATTCTCTGTGTTCCCTGTTCCACTAGTGTCCCCTCAATAACAGTGCCTCAAGGCCCTCTGACTCTACTCCAACTGATCAAGATAGATCTTTCCTAGTTTACAAACATTTTACTATAAACATTAAAAACAAATAATTGATGAGCAAACCCCACCCTGTGTCGGTTACTAGTACGTAGCCAATTTGCAGTCTTATGTTTAAAAAAATTTAGGTCGATGTACCTACACAGCTCAGGGGTGTGGAAAATCCATACCTGAATTACGTATATGCCAACATAACTCCTGGTGTAGACACAGCTAAGTCTATGGAACAATGCTTCCATCAACCTAGCTACTGTTGATCGTGGAAGAGAAGTTCCAACAGCAACAGGGAAAAAACCCCACAGGAATCGAGAAGACTCCACAGAAAGATTTCGCTAGACTTGGAGACAGTGATGTCCCATCAAGAATTGTTCTACTAGGGAACATGTCCTCTGACTCCATTTCAGCTGATCGTGATATAAATAGTTTCTCAGGATGGAACAGAACAAATAGATGTAACGGTCACTTAAGAACTCGGATACAGTGAATGTTATATAAAGCACATTCAAGCTCTGCACGGCTATGGCCTAACAAACCTCCACACCTAACCAGTGAACTGCAACCCAAGATTTCTAGCCCAGTTTTCTAAATTAAACAGGTTTTGGATGAAGCTCTTAAGCACCATAATTTTTGGTGCAAACAAGAAGCAAACCTTTTAAGGTTGACCCATCATTGCCTTTACACATCCCTAAATCAAACACCTTCCCTTTAAACATGAAAAAGTGGCATTCAAGGCAGTTCCGTGCATGTGTTTTCTGCACATAACAACTGCATTGTACCACTAGCAGCTATGTTTATATGGTTTAAAACTCCTCTACCTTTTTTAAATTAGAAGACAGGATAGAAACCCACCACCCCAAGTACAGACTATTGCAAGAGAAGCCCTCTTTGCCAGATTCTGCCTTCATACTAGTAAATGACTCCAATGTTAGCCACTTTGGGAATGAGTGAAAGGGGCTTAAGAGCAAACTACTCCCCAGTAGGCAATATGTAGTAGTGGCATCTATTGTGGGGCTTGTGGATAATTTAAATGAGAGAGAAATGCTTGGGCATTGTATATTCAAGCTATCAGTTGACTTAAATGAGAAAAACAGCCTCCTCCTCTAAGGGAAAAAGGCTATCCAGGAAGAATAGCCTTCTGATTAATGCACTTCACTGGGAATCTGGAGATCTGTCTTCTGTTCCTATCTCTACTACAGAATTCTTGTAAATTTGTGCAAGTCTTCTAACATCTGTGATGTTTACTTCCTTTTAGGGCAGGGATGCCATGAGGATAAAATCATTAATGATTGGGAGGCACTCAGATCCTACTGAGATGAGTGCCAAAGGAAAGCCAGCAAATAAGTGACTGATGCACCTCTGAATCCAAATAATGTTAACAGGCCAAAGTCAGAGACATACTTGTGGTTGTCATTTTGACAGAGTATGGCCTGCAAGTTCAATAGCAGCAGCATCTGGTCTCTAAGCCAAAACAATGCAAAGTTCACAGTGAAATTTCTGAAAAGTCTTAGGGTTTACTTGATTCTTTGCCCCCTGTTTTCAGGGATGAAAGTAACTTAAAGGACTTACCGGTAAGCCAGAGTTCGGGGGGGGGGGGGTGGCCTCAACCGGAAGAGACGGGGCCTTTAAATACCCGGGCCTTTTAAATCAAGATTTAAAGGCCCAGGGGCCCTGGCTGCGGCTGGGAACCCCGGGGCCTTTAAATCACCCCCGGAGCTACCAGCTGCAGAGGCAACTGGGAGCCCCGGGGCTCAAGGGCAATTTAAAGGGCCCGGGGCTCTGGCTGCCGCTACCGCAGCGGAGCTCCGGGCCCTTTAAAGTGCCGCCCAAGCCCTGCTGCCAGAGCCCCGGGGTAGCGGCAGCAGGGCTCCAGCAGTGATTTAAAGGGCCCGGGGCTCCCTGCAGCGGTTGGAGCCCCAGGTCCTTTAAATCACCCCCGGAGCCCTGCCGCTGCTACCCCGGGGCTCCGGCAGCGGGGCTTGGGAGGTGATTTAAAGGGCCTGAGGCACCAGCTGCTGCAGGGAGCCCCGGGCCCTTTAAATCGCCAGCCTGGGGAAGCCTGTATGGTCCGGCACGGCATACTGACTCTTGCTGGTACACCGTACCAGACCATACCGGCTTACTTTCACCTCTGCCTGTTTTGCAAGTGTTGCATATTCTACTACTGTAATTTCTAATTGAGGTAGACAGCTGTGTTCTTTGCTGACGCCTAGTGGCCTTATGCAGAACAACAAGATGGAAGAGTTTAAATAACTGATGTTTCTTAATAAAACATTTTTGCATAGACTTCTGGACATAGTTTGGGATTCAGCTACACTGAGTTTCACATGTGCCTCATCTATTAGTCTGTAAGAACTAGTTCATATAAATAGAGTTATAGTTTTTGGAAAGCATGGTGATATAATACAAGCCCTAGGGAGACAAATCAACCACCAAAACATACTCCAGTAACTCAGATTTGTAAAGCCAATTTTTCAAAGATGCCTGACCTAGCTTCTAAAATTATACCTACTAGTTGTTTCCATTATCTGCATGCCTGTTAACCACATTTGCGCATGCATATCAGTTTTTGCATGTGTAGTTGGGTACCTTGTTACTCAGTTTATTTGCTTAAGCACAAAACTGTATTGCCCGAATATTTGCATGTGCAATTGTGCTCTTATGAAATTGGAGGCAAATTTTGGTTTAAAATACTTTGTGAAACCTAGGCCTATTGACATTTTAAAATGGGGGAAGGCAAAGAAACTGGAAGTCTTAGTGATTAGTTTGGATTATTCAAGGATGACAGAAAGCCTTTCAAGACAAGATAATTGGTTCATGGGTTTCCCAGATCACTGTTTTGTGGCCTTTGTGAAATGAGTTTGATAGTCTCAGTGACATCTGTAGCAAAACGAAGTCCACATTTTAGACACAATAATTAAAACTACATTGATCCTTGTTTAGCAGAGAAGCCCAATATGGAAAGACTATGAAGATCTAACCCACTTTCTCACCTCTGCAGTTGGTACCCCCAGGATATTACTGAAGCTACATTGGCAGGACAGTGTGAGGAAGCTTACACTGCTGACTCCTATACTGTACTTGTTCTGGAGATAAATAGATTTAATCTCTTCACCAGCAACTCTTTGAATTCAATCTTCAGTACCAAACTGAGCATAACCAAAGAACCAATTTGGTTTTCACCTCCCTCATTAGTGAAATACAAATCCAAACTAACCAACATATTCAGGACACCAAGCTGGTATATGAAATAAGTTCCTAGAGAAGGTGTTTTTAATCTGCAGTGTAAATTTAACACTGGTGGGATCTATGATGCCACCATCATGATCATGAGAAACTAGCATATTTGTCAACAGTGATTTCTAGGTAGAATTTTAGAAGCAACATTCATTGTATGCCCCTATATCCAGCACATTTGAGCATGAGTGTATCTCCACTGAATTTATAAGGGAATCCAGGATGCAAACTTCAGGGAAAATCAGGTCTCATGGAGGACTAAGGTCTCAGAAAGAACATATATTAAAATTAAATAATTCTTTGGAAAACTTTACAGTCTGGAAATCTATGCAATGCCACTTCATAGTGATTCTTTTTTTTTTTTTTTTTTTTTTTTTTTTTGTATATTAGCCCTCTTTTGTTCTGTGCTGATTTTTCTGGCTAAACATGAACATGCTTTTGATTTGTCCATACAGTTCCCATTTATGAAATATGGGAGAGAGGCCAGTATGAGATCTTTACCGAACTGAAGACTCACTAGAAGTGGAAGAGATAATTATGAATGGAAAAATTAATCCAGGCTTCTTTAAGTGGGTTAAACAATAAAAACCAAGTGGGTTGTTGTAGACAATGTCACACACACACCAGTCTGAAATAAATTGAGCAGTTAGATCATGAGAAAGATAGTAATAATCGCCAGTAAAGATATGTACTGCAAGCTGTCTGTACATCTATCATCATTTGAAGATTACCCAACAAAAGTAAACTGTAAATTAACACATAACATCTTTGGTAAAGAAGTTGAGATGCTTTCTGGATGAAATGTGACCTACATAAGAGAATACATTCATCTAAAACCTAGTGTTTATTTCATTTTTGTTACATTACGTTTGCTCCCCAGAAGAAGATATGCATTGCTTAGAGAATGCTGTCAGATCCAAGATATAAAGTCATCCAAATGTGGAGGACAATATTATATATCTATTCTGGGTTAATGAATTCTGATACTAGATTTGTATGAAAGCTGCTCTCTGTTTTTGTAATCTTGTGTCCACTGAGCTTCATGGTTGAACCCACACAGCATTTTGGTTTTGCAAAGAACTGGTGAGTTCCCATAAACTGTCACATACTTGTCTGAGATCTGAATTGGGGACCAGCAGACATCTTTGAATATAGTAGTTCCTTTGACTCTGGGTGTAAGGGACTGGGGCTTAGGCAGTCTGGCCTAGTGATCACAGCTGGGCTGGGGTCCACACATCAGGGATGGTAGTCAGTGAGCAGGGATCAAAGGAATTGCTAGAGTTGTGTTCAATAAGCAAGAGTTGAGGTCAAAAATCAGGCTGGAGTTGGAGACTGGTGATCAGAGGTGTACCAGGCCAGAATCAGGAGACAAGAGTCAGTCTGGGGTCAAAGACCAGAGATCAAAAAACAAGGTGATGTCTTGAGTTGCAGTGGGCCAGAAGTCTGTGTGGTTGCCCAGACAACTTCCTGGGGTACCCTACAGGGTTAAATAGGGTGCTTGGCCAGTCAGAGGGGTGCAGAATACTGTCACTCTGGTTCCCCGTGGGTGGAACTTCCTGCTGCGCCTACTTTCCACAGTGCTCCCTGGGTGTGGCTCTGCATGGCCTTCTGGTAGCACAGTGGGAACGTCAGCCATCACAGGCTCTGCAAATTTGGGTTCTAGTCTATGGAGTCTTACACTGAGTGAGCACCAGATGTTCATGAAGGTGGGAAGGCCTGAGAGACATCTTATATCTAACACCTAGAACTTTCATTTTCAGATTTTGTTAGCACATTGCACTTTCACAGCATTTTCATCTATGGATCTTAAAGCATTTTACAAGCCTGGGGAAGCATTGTTAGTCCCATTTTTACAGATAATGAAACAGAGAAGTCAAGTCAAGAATTCCCAGTTCTTCTCCCAGTGTGGGTTATATGCCAATAGAGAGAGACTCTTGTAGGTGCTTTCCCTCCCATTTGCTATTGTGAATGAAATGGGAGGTAAACTGAACAATCACGACATCTGGGTCAACTACAGCAATTCCTTGCATGACAGAGTAGTGTGTGTAATTCTTGATGCCAACTGGCAGAGGGCACACAGGATTCACAGAGAGATCCCCTGGTTCATACATATATGCATAATAATCCATCAAAGAGTGGCATGTGATGTCTCTAACAAAAGCCAGTAGCCCATTGGTTGTCAATCTTTGTGAAAGGTACACATGGATAATATTTAAGGAATTACTTATTTATCCTGAAAAGTATGTTAATAAGATTTTGGGATTAAAGCAGGTCACAAGGAGGGAACATACTGTAGGAAGGCTCCTTTCAGTCAGGGTGATCATAGACTCTGCTCTCTCTATTTGGTCACATGTTTCAGACATTGTATGTCTCACAACGGATGCCTGTTTGCCTACTGAGTTAATCAAGAGATTGTGAAATCTTCAAGAGAGGAAGTTTACAGGAAAAAAACAGCAGAAGGGGATCCTGTTTATGACTAAAGACAATGGATTGTTGGTTTATATATGGGGGTGCAAAGGTACTCCCTGAATCCTTCTCTGAGGAGGAATGCCAAAGATACGTTTGTCTTATGAACGGAGGATCACAGCCGATCTGGCTGTAAAATGCGGCAGGATTTTGGGTGAGTTGCTGTATAAGACAGGAAAGTATGTAGTTAAGTAAGTCTAGGCTCTAGAATGTATGTTATGATTTTATTTTGCATGTAACCATTTGTTTTCAATACTTCTACTTGCTATCACTGGAATCACTATACTTTGTTCGAAAAACTTTTACATGTTTTCACTATAAACATATCCAAGTGCTGTGTATTAAGTGGAGTGGTGATCTGAGTGTAACTGATAAACTGGGGTGTACTGCTTCTTTAGAAGCAGTGAATCTGTGACTACTGTAAGGCCTAGTCTATGCTAGGAAATTAAGTTGTTGTTTGTTTGTTTTTTACACCCCTGAGCGACACAGTTAAACTGACCTAACCCCTGGTGTCGACAGCACTAGGTCAGTGGGAGAATATTCCCATCGACCTAGCTGCCACCTCTCAGGGAGGTGGAGTACCTACAACAGGAGAAGCCCTCCCATCAGCATAGGTAGTCTTCACTGAAGTGCTGCAGTGGGACAGCTGCACCACTGAAGCATTTTAAGTGTAGACAAACCCTGAGCCTCCAGTAGAACAGAGGCTGGACACGCCAGGAAGATGCTCAGAGGGCTTGGGGTCTGCCTATCGCTAACCTGTCAAGAAACAGCAGGGTTTTGTAAGCCTAGAGAGGAGTGCCTGTGCCGCCCATGGCCAGCGCAGTCAAGGAGCTGACCCATGGCAGGCACAGACAAGGCTTCCTCACACTAAGGGCAAGTGGTAGCGAGGTGCCTCACAACCCCCTGGTAAACACCACACTATTAGAGAGATGGAGATAAATCATTCTCAATCAAGGGAAACAACTATGGAACATCTTCCAGAGGAGATCAGTCAAATCCAGAGCTTGACTATCTTTAGGAAATGTTGCAAAACCTTCCTCTTAGAGAAAGCCTTTCCACCAGAAGAGATACTCACAATATGAACACCTCCCTCTATTCCCACACTCCTACTAGTCTCCCCTAAAACAAAGCAAAACCCTACCACAAGCAGAGTTTTGACCCCAAAAAGGGAAAGATGCCAGAGACTCCATGAGGTCCACTAGAGACTTCACTATTGCTGTTGATTTTGTATGGAAGGCAAAAGGAAAGTATGTATTTCAGTTGTCTTTAATGCAAGAATATTTGGCTTTTGGGTAAAAAAAGAAATGATAGTCTAGTTTTGCTTTTCACTTCATCTCCCTCTTCGACCTGTCCAGTTCCTCTCCTCCCTTGTTGCCAGGAAAATTCTGTTCCCCTGAACATACATCCCTGCCACTTATTTCTTTTTCCTCATAGACATTCCTCTCCCTTTCATTGCTAGATGCTCCAGACCCCATATCTTTACCAGTAGAAGCAGCAGGAAAGCGAGGAGAGCTAGCATCATGTGACCATCTTTCGACAAAACTAGTAAGTATTCCATGGACCATACTACGTTCAGTGATATCCCCCTTGTTAGTAAGAAATGTTGTGTTGGTATTGTTTAAAGGTGTTTAATTAGCTGTTTTAATAGTGTGTATAAGGTAAAGGTTATGTAAATGAAATCCAGTATGGAGTATATCATCTGAGACTCTTGGACTCCATCTCTGTAAGCAGACTTGTTTACTGTTAAAGGCACTGGATTTCCCTGGCTCAAACCGGACTGAACCAGTTTTTCCCACCAAAACCAGCCCCCAACATTTTATTCCCTCAGAACTTTTCCCTCCAAAAAGTCTATATTAGAGCCTGCTCAGTGCCTGCGTGGGGCTGTCCATTCCAGCGGCAGCACGTGTACCATCGGGTCTTCCTACAGCTCCAGAGCTAGAGAGAAGAGTACCATCTATCCTACAGCAAGGTTGAGGAAGGAGAGGCCTGTCATCACTAGGGTGGCCAGACGTCCCGATTTTATCGGGACTGTCCCGATATTTGCTTCTTTATCCCGCATCCTGACCGATGTTCGGTCGGGACACTGGACAAAAAAGCACATTTGCCCTCCGCTCCGGCACTCACGTCCCCACCCTGCCCTGACTCCGCCCCCTCCTTCACCCATTGGATCCCTCCCCAAATCCCCACCCTGGCCCCGCCTCTTCCCCAAGCACCAACCCGCATTTCCCCTCCCTCCCAGACTTGCGCACCACTGATCAGCTGTATGGCAGCTGCGCAAGCGCTGGAGGGAAGCCACCGGACACCAGCGTGCAGTGCTGTGTGGGATGTGAGGGGGATGGAGGGAGGAGGATGTACGGAGGAGGTTAGGAGGAGGGATGTGTGGAGGGGGTATGGAGGGAGGAGGGTCAGGCATCTACCAGGAGCACAGGAGGGGAAAGAAAATTTGCCGCGGCTGCCGGGAGCTAGCTGGGCATGACCCGGGCTGCGTGCAGGCAGCAGCCAGGGCTGGCTCTGGCCCGGGTGGGCAGCCTGGCCTGGGGTCGTGGGCCGCTGGAGACATGCAACGGAGAAGGGCTGCGGGGGCCAGGCTTGTCCCAGGCAGGGCGGCCGGCGGACAGGGTCAAGGAGGCGGTCGGGGTCCCCGGCTCCCATGAGCCGCCGCTGCCCTGCGCCCAGCCCCGGACTTGGGGGCTCCTGCAGCCACTTCCAGGGGAGAGACAGTTTTGTCCCCGCCCGGTCCCGCTACGGGGCTCTGCCTCCTTGTGCCCATCCAGCCTGTGGAGCCATACACCCTCACCCACCCAGACTCCTGTGCTTCCCAGCGCCTCCTCTCGGTCCCCTCCGATGCCCTCTTTATCCCCAGCCCCCTCTGCATCGGGGCCACCTTTTGCCCTGGGGTGGGCCGCGCACGCGGCCGGGGCATTGTGTACGATCCGGCAGCACGGCTGGGGCCTGGTAATGCCCCCCGCCCCTGCGAAACTGCTTTTTTTTTTGCTCCGCTGCCATTTTTTTGCTCCCCTAGTCATCACTATCCCTGCCACAGCAAACTGAATCCATTTTACCTGTGGAGGGTCCTGCTTTCCTGGTGCCCATCATCCCAGAGGGTCTCCCCGCCTGTGACAAAGTCCAGCTGTCATCGGGACTCCCCAGTAGTCCTCCTCAGCCGGAGAGTAGAAGGTCCTGGGCTTCACACCTGCACACTGTGTCCACTGCGCCTAAATCACAGGAAAGGTTTCTGTATTGGGGTTTCTTTCATTGTTTTTCTAAATGCCAAGGGAGGTTTTGTGGGTCTGAGCTTCAAGCTCCTAAAGCCAGTCACTGAATCACTGTATGGTTAAGTTTGTTTTTCTTCCCCCCCCATTTTCCCCAGTTTTTTGTACCTTTACCCTTAATATACTTACCTTTGTTTACACCATATTACCTTGTCTCTCTTTATTTTTATTATATCACACAGGGAGGGAGGGACACCCTTATGGTACGCTAAATCCACTGGCGACAGACACGGAAGGGACCCAAGTCTGCTCTTCTGAGAAAAGGGGCTTTCCTTTTCTAACTTTCCCCCTACCATTTTTCTAGTATTTTCTCTCTGAAGCTTTACCTTACTCCTCTTGGGGTAACACCCTGGTCACTCAGTGAGTCACTAACAGAGTTGAAAATATATGTCAGGACCCCCCAACCACCAGCTTTCAGAATTCCACTAAACCACAGGTGGTCTCTACATCATAGAATTAGATTTCACAGTTTAAGTCTTAACTAGAGTAAAGTTTGTTAAATTTTTGGCGTAAAAATGTGGCAAAGGCAATGGGGCATGAAGAGGATACAACAACAGAGGAAAGGGCTAGTTAAGATGGAACATTAAGGCTGCAATGTTTGACCCTTCACACTCTAGTTAATAAGCTAGTTCTAAGGCTTAGTAGTATTTCCACTTTGCTCTAGCAGTGTCCTCCACACCATTAGGTAACCTGCAGGCTGTGCAGCAAAGAAGTCAGAAGCAATCTAAAGTCTAGTGTCAGTTACATCACCCAATAAAACGTAAACGGCACACATAAATGTGGGGATTCTATTGTGCAGCATCACACACTGTCAACTAGTATTATCAGCTCGTAGGAGAAGAGGGAAAGAGCTGTGCAACAGTAAGAGAGCCATTGAAAAAGAAAAGGATGCTTAAATGTGAA
Source organism: Malaclemys terrapin pileata (assembly GCF_027887155.1). Classification (NCBI taxonomy): domain Eukaryota; kingdom Metazoa; phylum Chordata; order Testudines; family Emydidae; genus Malaclemys; species Malaclemys terrapin. Next base: position 50,810,593 of record NC_071510.1, on the reverse strand, counting down.
GGGCCATTAATAAAACTGCAAACACCAAAGAAGTCTTAGGCAGGAGACTTGAGGATCATGTTTCTTCAGTGGGAGTTTGTCTTCCTCTCCATCTACAGGGCTGCTTCAGACCCCTCTGCCCAGGTCCCTTAGAGCTACAATCATTGATGACATTTTCTGGGTCTGCTCTGCCATTACTGGTATTCCTCCTCCACAGCCACAGTTCGCACTGTGAAAGCATCCCTGCTGCATACAGAAAGTGCCAGGCATTCTACTCCAGTCTCTCTGAATTCTTAGGTCTAACAAGAAGTGGGGCAATATACCCTACCCATACAGTTCTATACTGTATAGCATCAATGTAAGTTGTTCCAGCTACACCATGAAGCAACCTGACAGAGACCAAATTACTAGAACTATATGGAAAAAAAACACCTCAACCCCTATTCTTGCCATTTTCCTGGGAGATGGTTGAGGCTTCATGAGCAGAGTCTCAAAACGGCATCTCCTGAGGAAAACAGGAAACTTAACAGGTCTGGAGATGTAGGAGAATATTCACTGGGGCCACAATTCTTGTTGGACTCACCACTCAGCCCTAGAGTGGGAGAACAACCTCCACCCCACAATGCCACTAGCCTGCACATGCAGCCCTTGTGGAGGAGTGATGGATAATAGAGCTAGTTGAGAAATCTGCCCTCCACCCTGCAGAAATTTTTTTAATCAAAAAAAGTTTAAAGGGAAAGTTTTCAATTAATTCTAATGAATATTTCAGGGCTCAGCTTATGGGCTAGTACTATTGAAAAACATACCTCAGTATCATTCTTAACAGCACAGTCATCTTTCATGACTACCTCAAGAAAGTAGCCTCCGAAGCGAAGACCTGCGTCAACATTGTCTAAAAGTTAGCAGGAACAAGCTTGGGGTCAACTGCCCCAGTGCTACAAATATCAGCCTTGGCACATTCAGTTGCAGAGTGCTGTGTACCAGTATAGACAAGAACCTGCCATATCTGTGAATAGGCAGCTGAATCAAATCATGCAAATTGTGAACCAGAGTGTTCATGGAGCAGCCCTGACAGGAAATGCCAAGGTCAGGGCAAGCTGCAAAAGGGAGAGCAGATGTCCACCAGTCTAGGGAGTAACACTGAAGTTATTCTCCTCAACCAGTCACAAACTGTGCTTCTGATTCCCCACACTGGTTATCAAGAAGGAAAAAAGAAACCACACAGTCCCCTTTTTGCATTCCAGTTCTCTGGCTCCCAATCAACACCTAGATCCAGTACAGTGAGAAGTTATTTTAAAATTCTACTCACATATATAAAATGTTCTTCTGACCTGAAAGGGTCAGCCATGTTACCAGATCAGTATAGGTTTGAATCTTACCCAAAATACCACGCTGCCAGCCAATCCTTTAGTGTCTAAAATTAAAGGTTTATTATAAAGAAAAAAGAAAGAATAAGAAGAGAGATGTTAAATGGTAAAACAGTCACATACGTACAAAGACTTCTAAGTCCATATATCAGGTTCCTAGCAATATTGGTGAGTTTTCTGGCTTGAAAGTCCCTCTGGAACACATCCACAGCTTGGATGGGTCATTCCATCCTTTGTTCAGAGCTTCAGTTTGAAGCAAAGTTCCTCCAGAGGTAAGAAGCAGGATTGAAGACAAAATGGAGAAGGTACTGCTGCTTTGTATAGTCTTTTGCCATGTGGCCTGTGCTCCCTTTGTTTCAAACAGAAGCTGCCCAGCACATGGCTTGGAAACCTTTTCTGTCCATAGGCATGCTCAGGCATGCCTTGCTGAGTCATGAGGTGTATCCTCTGCCTTCTCTCAATGGGTCAATTGTATAGCTGATTGTCCTTACTGGGTCATCAAACAGGCTAGGCAGTGCTGCTGCCAAACTGTCTGGTGGCATCACCCAGAAGCGTACCACAAGTTTTGTAATGCAGACATATATACATATATATAATTCATAATACAAAAGTGATACAAACATATAAATGAGATCATATTTGGCAAATCATAACATTTTTGCAGATATCTTACATGGCCTATCTGGCACAACTCATTGTCATTTTACAATATTAATAATCATAATATCCTCAGGTGTCCCCCAGATTCCATATAGCATCACAAATCATCACAGAAACTTTAAAACTACCACCTTTACTGTGGCTTTCTGTATTAGCAAACACTGAACCTCCAGCTATCCATCAAAATATAGCCACAGCATGAGAGCTTAAATGTGCTGAAGCCTACCTAAACTTCCCATCTGGTGGTTCTGGACAATATACCTCAATATTGCCTGAAATTGTGAAAGGCACTATGGACATACAACCACTTCATGTCCCTGGATCCAGCCAGGGAATGACAAACAAGCACATTATCATTGACCCAACAAGCTGGCCTCCCAGTTTTGACCTGCCACGCAGACTTTGGACCAGGCTGAACAAACTACATCTGAACAAATCATTGAAGATGCTGCTACTTGATGTACAAGTGGAAAATCAAACACTTCCCTTTATGCAACTGTGGTGAGACCATCCAGACCATTGAACACATCATAAAGCAATGCCCCAAATATAGATTCAAAGGTGAAATGGAGGATACCCATAACATCACAGGAGACCTTGAAATGACTTATGAACCTACAACTACATCTATAGACTGTTGCTCTGTAGACCCCATGTGCATGAGAGAGATGGTAGAGGGAAGGAAGAGTTCTACTTCCAAAGAGCTTGGGTGGAGGGGAACACTCCATTTCCCCATATCCAGTTTTGTTGAGAGCTATTAAGGAACCTCCTTTTTTCCCCACACTATTTGGCACGGTGTAGTATAGTCTTCTGTTCATCTGGCCCTTTTGATTGTCTTTAAACACAGCCAAGAAGAGTGTGCTTTGGTCTACTACTTCAGTCATCTGGGGACAAACCCAATCTCCAAGCTGAGACATCAAGGGACTTACTCATTCCCATGAGCACTCTTATTGCCATGTATAGTCAAAGAGCGGGGCAGAGTCAAACTCCAGCTCTGGAAAAAGGGTGTCACCTTATGTGACATAATACCTTTGGGAATGGATTTTTCCATCTAAGATGTGAGAGAAGCTTCTAAAGCAATCAGATAGAAGCACCTCATCTCTGTGACACAGAACAAGGTCAGATGTCATTCCACCTTTCCAACCTAAAATGCAGAGCTGACCAAAAGCTGGTTTATTTTAAAAACCTGTTTGCTCTTTAATTAATGGAATAGTGACCTAAAAGCTGGAAAAGAGCTATACGATCATTATTTACTAAATCTGATTTTAAAAGTATAAGTAGGAAAGTCATGTTGTTGCCTTTAAAAAGACATTCCTGTGAAGTACTGTTAGGCATGGCAAACAGTGCTGCTGGAAGAGATGCTGAAAAATGATGCAGCTGGAAATACTGTGCAGAGCAGAGGAAAAATGCTCTGCCCTCCCCCCTCCCCCTTTCCTCTAACATCAATCCTGTAATACCTGGCAGTGCCTAAAAATGTAATTGCTGCTGGGAAGATTTGTTTGTGCTGGGAACCTGAGTCACAACTGTTCAGTCAGTGTTCTTTCAGAGAGCTTGCTAAGAACGGGGAGGCGGGGGGAAGAGTGGAGTGCTGTATCAAGTATTGTCAGCTCAGAAGTAGAGTCATCTTCCTGGAGCACTAATGCATATATAATAATTTCAGGAATCAGTCAAGAGGAAAGTAGGTGTTTGCTGGAAGCCACCCAAGATCCAGTAAACTCACACTGTGCTCTGCTGGAGTTCATTACTAGGGAAGGTTTTCAGTAAACATGAACAACGCGTTCAATTTAATAAAAAGGTTAGTCAACACAATGACTAATGATGAGCAAATTTCAGTGCATAAAGATGAAGCTATATTTTTGTGAGAGGAGTATAGGTAGAAAGGACCAAATGTTCCAAGGGAATTGTGATGGGATGCAGAATCCCTCACTTCCATGCGACAGCCCTGATTTAATCCAAAACTCATAGTGAATGCAATCAACAGTTGTTAATAATTTGACAGGCTGTCTGGCGGTCTCCGTGAAATGAGTTCATTCATCTCTATCCATTCCCAGGTAATTGTATTACAAGAGACACCATGACAACTGGCACCATTAGTTGAGAGACATCAGCACAGAGGTGCAACCACTCTCCCCACTGGCAAGGCAGAACTACTTAATCATTTGGTAATAGCCTCATCTCTTCAGATTGTTTCATCATCAGACATTCCCCACACAGTATCTACAGAGGGTGACACAGGAGCAACAGGAGCGTCATGCACAATTAAACCCAAGATGGTTCATGAAGGGCTCATAGCCAGATATTTGGCCCCTGCCCTCTTGAGCACCATAAGGACAGTGTTCGCTACCTGTGATCTGGCTAGTGAACCCCAGGTCTTTTCCTAGCATTCTGTCCCTCCATGAAGTGCATCGCAGCTTGCAATTGTCCCTTGCAACCCAATGCATGGGCTTCCTCGAGTTATAAAATCCATGTTTCATGCAGCAGTCCTATTCGTGGAGATGCACCCTCCAGGTGTGGTCCCACTAGCGTTGAGCACAGGTCTGCCTTCTTCCACCAATCAGCTGTGCTGAGATACCTCCCTTTTAGGCTCCCTCGTTCAACTGGAGCATGTTCAGTAGGCCTGCTTGGGCAGGGCTTCCTGAACCAAAAGTTGTTTCTCTACCCCTATCTCCCAAGTGTAGGAGTATCCATCTCATCACAGAACTAAAGACGAATCAGAAGGCCTATATCAGAGACATGTCCATACAAAAGATACTGAAGCTGCTTTTGCAGAAAGGAATTTCTCAGCAGAGCCTGGCATCTTTGAAAATGCTGAAATGGCAGCTGTGAATCAGGAACAGGAGGGAATGGAGACTAATATGGAGGAGTGGCAAGACCAGTTTACACTAGATGTTGCCAGAGGGGTACCACTGTCTCAACTTTGAGAGGCTTATAGTAAAAGAAATTTTTTATTAAAACAACATCAGAATGACAAGAATAGAACTTCATCTCAGCCCGTGAGATTTTTTCTTTACAGGACCCTCAAGCAAAACACCACAGTATTTAGAGAAAAAGAATGCTCGCTAGTCATGTTTTTATATTACAAAAACTCATTTTAGGATGAACTATCCCAGACTGCAAATTAGACCTCACCCTACCCTGTTATCTTTTTTCTGTACCTTCTCGTGGCAGGATTAGAAGTTATTTTCACTTTCCATTTTTCTTGCAGATTTTTGTTCGTTTGTTTTAATTTCTCTGGCAGAAAGGGGATTGCTGAAAGGAGATAAAGATGTCACCTTTAAGTCTGAAAGAGGGAGGGAAAATCATAGCCTGGCTGGTGGGAACCTAAAACTCTATGGGCCACAGCGTGGGACTTATTGAGTATATGCAACTTCTATTGGCATCAAATGCTACTAAGCAGGTGCTCAGCACCTTTGACCAGCAGGGATTTGTTCTCCCAGTTCACAACCAAGGGTTCCCTGATGCTCCAAGTTGCATCCAGACTCGGGGGGGGGAGAGGGGGAAGGCGGGAGAGAGGGGGGAATTGAACTAATTGAGAATCCCAGAATTTTATTCCCCTCATGCCAGGTAAGTTAATTTTTTGTAGAAAAGTTTCACTGAAGTATTAATTTATAATTAAGGACTAGGACCAAGGTGTAGTATTGGTCCAAGATGTGGAATCGACTATGGGTTATCATCCCATGTCTTTTAGTTAGCAAAAATGGTCAATCTCTTTGCTAACTGTAATTCGTGTAACAGTCTCTCCACTGGATGGCAGAAGAATCCCACTGTTAATTTCAGTCATTTGTTGTAAGTCTTACAAAGGAAGATACGCATAAAATAACAGATTGCATATAAAATGTAGTGTACTTTTTTTCTGCATGAATGCAAATGGATGCTAATGTTACTCAAACAAAGCAGATAAATCCAGAGTATAATTCCATGAGTTTCAACTCCTACCTTATTTAGATTTTTTTTAAAAAAGAGCACCTGGCACTGGCAATGATATTGAGAGGGGAGAGGGTTTGAAGGAAAGAGCAGCTAAACAGTAAAGTGTGTTGTTCCATGGAACATGCAAAAAATTCCAATATCTACAGTGTCGTGTTAAACTCAGATGGATCTATTATCCTCAGTGCTTCATCACTTCAAGAGAGACAGTATTATATATTATGTGAATTGTGCTAGTGCCTGTGAAGGGATTCATTCATTGCAGAATCACCTCCTCATGGCCAGGCGTGGAGTCACAGCCATCTCCTCATATGGCGCCCCTGCCGATAGTTGCTCTCTTGCTGCAGTGGGGTCTCTTCCCACAACTTGGTCCTAGGGCCAGGTTACATTTTAGTACATCCCTTCCAGGGTAACAGAGTGCAACTAAGCTATAGTCCAGTGACCTTGCAGCAGGCCTTTCATTGGTCTCTGGGCTTCATGGTCCTTACACCCCGCACCTCAGGGGATTTTCCCAACCCTTCCTTGGTGACTGATAGGGAAACACAGACCCTCCCTTTCCTCTGGGTTCTGTGCAGGAACCCTCTAACTGGCAGCCAAGATCCAATCCCTCAGACTTCTGGCTTCCTCCCTGGACTGTTTTCTGTTCCCCCTAAGAATGACTACAGACTCTATCCCTACAACTCCTTTTTGCTACAAACTTCCTGGCTTTATAATCACCATAGGGCCAGTGTGGGATACACACCCCATCACAGTGCCTAGAGGCCCCAATCAGGGAACACGTGCTTCACACTGTACAGACACAGACAGTCCCTGCCCCAAAGTTCTTACATTCTAAGTACGTAACCTTTCACATTAGATTAATAAAAAAGAGTCAGCCCCCTCCAAAATACATAGGATTTATAAGTATATGCTTCCAAATATCTACATCCATTTACTCCACACAATAGATATAAAGTGACAATTACGGAAAATTAGTTATACAGACACTTGCCTTTCTTAATGCACAGAATCCCTTCTACAAACTTGGTGACAGCTTTCCAGACTTTCTTCATCCAAATTCCATTTATAAGCCCACTTTTTCTGCAATGCCCTTAAGAAGCAAATGTTAGTTTATTAAAAATACACACACCTCTGACCCACAACAATACAAACCTACCACATGATACTCTGGATTTCCTAGTGTACCTTGCTATCGATGGCTTTGATCCTGGCATCATTGATATACATCAAGGGGAAGTATGCCATTGACTTCAATAAGAGCTGGATCAGACTTTATATGTCTAACTTCTAGATTATAAATTCTTTGGGGTGGGGCTGTCTAATACACATTTAACTTAGTGCACTGGGGAGCGATAAACAAGTCTCACAATAAAAAAAAATTCACAGCAGCATCTAACATGCAAAGCCTTTGGGTGAGTTTTATGTGCAATCATAGAGAACATAGGAAACAATATGAAGAAATTCTGCAGTGACTGCTGTACTAGATTTTTGGGTGATTGGGAGAAGGGAGGAAAAATCATCAAACCCACTAACATTACTGGAGAACAAGATCGGCGAATGACAAAGGTAGTAGTGACATCTAAGTCTGTTGCAGAGATAAAGACACTCCTGCCAAAATCTGATGAGGCATTGTAGTGCGTTGAGCACTTCAAGTACCTGTGCAGTCTGATTACAGGAGATGCTAAAACACCACTTAGAGATCTGACATAGAACTGGACTCAACTGCTGCTCTAGCAACACTCAGCCATATTTGGAGAAGCAAAAGATGTTACCATAAAGTGTAAAATAAAATTGCTGCTGTCTCATCTTCAGCATCTTGCTATATGTATGCAAGACATGGACACTAAGAAAACAGGACACATAGGGTATGTCTATACAGCAAACACCTGAAGCTGGCCTGGGCCAGCATCGGGCTCATGGAACTGTAAAATTGCTGTGTAGACATTCGGCCTTGGGGTGGAGCCCAAGCTCTAGGACCCTGCAAGGGGGAAGTGTCCCAGAGCCTGGGCTACAGCCCAAGTCCAAATGTCTTCACAGCAACTTTTACCTGCAGCCCAAGCCCTGCGAGCCCAAGTCAGGTGACTCAAGCCAGCCTCTCCATGCTGCACATCTTTTAGTCCAGTGTAGATGTACCCTGAGAGCAGGGGTTCTCAAACTGGGGGTCATGAGGTATCAGCTCCATGGAGCTGGCAACTCCCAGCCCCCATTAAATTACCCCCCCTTTTTTTAATGTATAAGAGGGGGGCTCACACTCAGAGGCTTGCTTGTGAAAGGGGTCACCAATACAAAAAGTTTGAAAACCACTGCCTAAAAGGCTTTCTGCCTTTGAATTCAAATGCTACAGGTGATTGCTGTGCATTAGCGATACCTCACACATTACTAAGAAGGAAGTAATATCAAGATAATCAGATAAAGAAAACTTGAGTTTGTGGGACGCATGGGTCAGATGAGTGGAGGAAGATTGCTGAAGAAAGGTTTTCAAGGGACTTGTGCAAGGCACCAAGGGCACCTTCAGCAAGTATGGTTTGATGCTGTGGCTGAGATGGGATATGGTACGCCACGCTTCTCAAGGCTGGGTGAAGACTGAAATGTAGAGGAAGATTGCTGGCCAATGACTTCAGTGTGCTGTTTATTGTTCATTGTGATTGTGACTTTATGGTGCTTTGCACTATGAGAGAAGATATGTACGGAATGACCAAAACACTTTAGCAGCAATGATCCAGACACCCTCTGATATTAACATATGCACAAATGAAACAGTGTTTGAACATAAACATCTATGAATGGATTTTAAAATTACATCTCCTAATATCACTGAAGAAAATGTTCCCCTCTTATTTCAATTCTCCAGGTGGTGTATAGAAAAGCAAGACTGGCCCTAGGTTTTGTGGAGTCCTACATGAAGGAACTTGATTTGATCGGGGCCCCAATCAATCAGATTCACTCACCCTTATGTTCAGGTTGCACTGGTAGCTCAGCGGAAAGCAGAGTTATGGGGGAAGAGAGAGAGGTGTATACTAGATACTTTTAAATTCTGGGAATCATCAAATACTATTCATAAAATATTATCATAAAGTAGAATTGGGCAAACAATTCATAGAATACAGTTTGTTCTACAATTTTCACCTCTTTCTGGTCATGAACAGACACAAAAGTCTCTAATTTCTTAATTTGCAGTTATTCACAAGTGTATTTAGTGAATGATGTTAAGTTATTTGATTATTCATGACCAGCTCATTGTGAATATTCAAAAGATCACATTGTATCACGTGAGCACGTGAGCTTGTTTGTGTTCCCTAACTGGAGAACTTCTATCAATCAACCGTGAAGTTTGAACTGCAAATTTTACACTTGACTATGAAATTTCAAGTTTGCTTTTGGTGACTATTTAGGCTCAAAGTTAATTTTCCATGAGCATTCATACTAACAAAGCTTGCTCACTAACAATATTTATTGAAAGCAAACACACAAGTGAGCAAATGCATGAATGTAAAAAGATTAAAAACAAACAAAGTTATTGGAATATTCACACATCCCACATATAACGCATGCATCAAGTCAGCCACTAGTAAGGTGATCCTATTTGTAAGCACTAGTCTTAAAGGGTCACCTGAGAACAACCTGAGGCACTCTCTCCCTATGGGCAGTGAGCATGGTGGGGGGAAATTATTTTTTAATAGAAATATAGTTTTAGCCTTCATTGAACCTCTTCATTGCTAATTCTCCCAATAAAATATTTTCTACTAGTGTTCTGATGTTCCACCAGCACAATTTAGTCCTAGACTGTGTGCTCTGGCCTTTGCACATATGCACACACTATCTTATCCTGTGTCACTCCAGCGGACGGTGACATGAGTCTGGCCGGTGTTAGGAGTTGCAGGAGGTTGGTGTGGAGATGGCAGACAGAAGTGTGTCATATCCTATTGATGTATGATCATTCTTTGATTTGCTTACTACCAGTCTAATATAATCAGATTTTAAAAAGATGTTTCATACTCCGAATAGGTCCCAGCCTGGTACCCTGATACTGCAGCCATTTGTTGATGTGCAGAATAGGTTCAGAACAGGAAGCAAAAACAAAAGTGCAGGTTTCCTCACATGGTTCCACCAGTCGGCATCAGCTCAGGATTGATAGGTACCACCCCAGGACCAAGGTCTCCATTCCCATGCAGTCCTCAGCCACTGTAAAGGCTGCAGACAAGGGTGCTAGTTAGGTATCTCTCAGAAATAGCAGTATCCACTGGAAGTTGGTCTGAGAACATGTTCACATCACATGCCCCAATAAACAGCTGGCCGGTAACAGTATCTGTCAAGGTGGAATTTTAAAATGATAACACAGAGGTGAAAGTCTCCAGCATGCCAATTACCAATACTGTGAGCCCTCCAGCACAATTCCTTATTGGATACTATGGGCCTGATTCAGCACCCTTTGAAAATCATCTGCTAACATTCCTGTTAATTTCAATGAGATCAGGAACAGGCTGTACTTTGGAAGTAGTATTTACTGTACACAGCTCAAATAACCTTTCTTCTATCAGCATTATACCTTCCCTCTGCCATGGAGAAACAAAGCACTGGAAGATACTTCAAAGATTTTCAAGGGAGGCTGGAACAAACAGGGAATATTTATAAATATTGTTGGTAAGCAGCCACATCAACCCATCCAACCTTAATGCATCTACCTAAAATTTGTGAAAAGATGAAAATAGCACGTTACTAGGAGATTTTGGGAAACTGATCTCTAGAATACAAAATGGGATTTTATATTCTCCTATGGATCAATTGTAACATTACAGTCTGCCTTGAGAAGGGACAGTCATAGCTATACCCCCTCCCTCCCGGAACAGACCACGAAAAAGAATTGTGACTCAATCACAATTCTTCCCCTGGTCTGGAAGAGAGGGCAAGATTACCTTGATGTTTTTTGTGGTGTAGCTTAATTTTCCCTGTGCACCTGGTAGACACTTTGGCCAGCAAATTAGGAGGGTGGGGAGAGAGTAGAGCCAAGACTTCTTCCTCTCCCTTCCCCAATCTGTAGCCACCCTGCCCACAAGTAGGGTACGTAGGATGAGGAATCCCTGCCTGCTCTATCTGAACAGGCCTTATTCACTTGAGCAGGGGAATAAAGTGGTAAGGGGAAACAGGGTTAGTCTCCCTTTTACATTGTGAGGCAGAGGAGTAAAGGGGTGAGAGTGTCACATCTAGGAATTGGTTATTTGGAACCTTGTAGATGTTTTGCATGCTTTACCATCCAACATTAAGAGGGAGTGAGCAGTTAAATTGGATGAGGTGAAATGAGATAAGGATGGAGTATTGGCCCAGAGGAGCCGATTACTGGTGATTTCCAGAAACACTAACTAGTTTGGTTTTTTGAAAGTACAGAAATTGGTCAATAATTGCATTGTTTTGGGGTGTTGGCTGGACTCCACTGAAACAAACTTTCCACCATCTGTCCACTTTTAAAGGAGGGGTTTTGTTTGTAATTTTTATAGAGGTGTGTATCATAGACATTTATCAAACTACTGTATAGGTAATTTACAGTCTTTATTACAGTATAGGTTATGTATGCCCCTGTAAAATAATTTGCTCTTATAGTGAAATAAAGAAGATACTTGCCTTATTTTGTTCCCTCTCTGCATTGTGTTTGTGATAATGCTGTTCAGCTACATATTGTGGCTGTAGGATTTAAAACTGGAGCAGGTGGAGATGAAAGAATAGAGATGAAATCTTCTCTCAAATGCAACAGCCAAACCCAATGGAAGCATTTCTCTATGACATCACTGGGACCCAGTGGTTATGTGGGCAGAAAGTGTACTTGCCCTGAAGGACTCTCAATATTAAGTTCCAAAAGAAGCTGGAGCTATGAGAGTGTCAGAACAAATGGACACTTGTGCTGAAACTTTTTCTCCCTGCATAAAAGTTAGACTTTATCTAAGTTCACAGACCAGAGAAGGAGAATCAGTCTCTGAGGCAAATACTCTCTACCTTGTACCAGAAGAATCAACATTACGGCAGTGGGGGCTGTGTCTTTAAGGGCTGAGCTTCCCAGATAGACAGTCTGGGTGGAGAGCTATGAAGCTCCTGTTATCATGCCCAGCCAGGTGGAACTGGACACAAATCATGACCACCACAAAACACCACTTGTTTTGGAAATTATAAGAGTCAGACAAAAGACAAGAGGGCTGACATTTTTTACTTCATGCTTTTGTAGTTAAGTAACACTGGGTTTAACACTGTATTCATCTACACAAGCATGAATTGGGAGTAACACCTTTGCCTTCACAAGAGTTATTCCTCATTCACAATGGTGTTGCTAAGAGCATGATACGTTGGTGGATATTATGATCGTTACTTGACAACTGTTTTACATAGAACTAATCCAATCATTATAACCCAGACCAATCTGGTGTGTGTTGCACTGTCAATTCAAAGCTTGAATGTTTTGAAAAGTTAAAGTCGCAAATGTGAGGTGGTGCGAAAGCCATTCATATTTAGGCTATGTGGAGACAGATATCATGAAGGATTCTAGTTCATTTCTGGTTAGGGAATGGTTTCCCTTAAAGAATCTGACAACTCCAATCAGATGCCGGATGCAAAATACCACCCATCACCCATACAGCTGTTACATCTTTGTAAGAATCAAGCAGTGTCACTCTGGTCAGTAGCAATGGGAACTAAAAAGCTCTGTCTACCAGCCCAATTCTTGGCATACTTGCAGAACATACTCTAAAAGTTAGTCCACTCAATCCCCCTGTTTAATCCTCACAGCGCTAATGGCAGATAAAGTGGTTCATTTTAGCTCAATTATCCTTAAAAATTTGCTATTTACAGAAAAAGTCCAATTTGAACAATTTTCTTTCTATGATATTTATGATGAGGTAGGGTGGAAGGATATTAGTTGTGCTTTTAAAAAGGGGACTTATATTTAAAATTGTCCATATTATAGCAATGTTGAGAGAATGGGGAAAGCAATGGTGCTTAGGGCTTGCCAACACAGTTTGTGTACTGATTTTAACTACATTGATTTAGAAACCAAGATAGGTGAACTGGTGCAAGCCCCTGGTGTGGATGAAGCTATACTAATACAAGCAGTTTAAAAAACCCAGTAGATCTCATTTCTGTATGTTTACAAGTGATCAATGATTAATTATTAGTGATTAATGGGAATAATGGGTGAGCAGTACATTAAGCCTAAGTTTCAGGAGACAATGGATCAAGCCCTAAATGTTGTACAGTAACCTCACAGATCTATATATCAGCCAGCTAAGCAGACATTAACATCCTTAAGAAAAAGGTAGAAAAAAAAAGGTGTAAAAGAAGAGAAAGTGGGGTAATCTGACATACACCAATTAATTTAGTGATTCAAAAAACTCCAGTCCTGAATCTTCAGAGATCAAGGAGAAAAGGGGAGGGATATTTAACAATACTGGGGTAAATAATTAAAGGACTTTATAGAAGTTAGAGAGAAAGTCTGTTATAGCAAACAGATTTTACTGCTTTAAAGAATGTATTTCTCATCAAATGGTGCCCACACTCAAAGGAGAGAGTAGATCTTTTTCAGAATCCTCCGCTCTGCGTTCCCCTGAGACATACTAATGTGCAAACCTCGTCAGGTATTATTGTTGTGAGTCAGTGAAGCAGTCACTGTGTCACTCAGAGCACCAGCTGTCGCTGTACAATAGCATTCATTCCATTGAACAATAAACTGAATCTCCCCCACTACTAGCTGTAGTCTACTCTGTGGCTTACTGTGATTTAACACATGTTACTCCACACTCTGTCTGCATTTGGAAGCTCAAAGCTGATAATACAAGCACATGGAATCACACTTGACAGTCTTTGTAAACTGTTCACTGTGGGTTCTCTATTTAATATTAAACTCATAAGCTTCCTTCCTGGTGAATGAGATTGCAGGTAGATGAATGAGGAAGGAAAAAAGACCTAGGGAGGTAATTCTGCTGTCACATTGTTGCTCATGCAATTGTTATTCTCCAGTATTTCTTGATTAGCAGCTCTGCCATGTCTGCTTTGGTGGTCTGTACTTTACTGGAGCCCTACTGATAAGGTATCCACCATCTTTTTTTTGGTGGGGGGACAGGGGGGAGGGAGGTGAAAGGGAAGAGCTAGAGAAGGAAATACATGTTTTCATTCATTTAATGATTAAAAAACTACTTTGCATTAAAGACAGTGTGACATTATTCAGTTTAGAAATCAGGCTCCTGAACGCTGGTTGGATTTTAAGGTATCTGAAATGATAAAGCAATACGTTACAGATTAGAGACCTGGATATTCAGCTATCACTAAAGATTTGCTTACGACTCCCAAAACGTTGGATGCCTGCCTTCCTCCTCTTATTGTCCAAGCCGGCCATAATCACAGCTCCCAGGGGTATCAACCATCTCCTTGACCTCACAGGATATGTCTACACTCCAGTTAAAGACCCACAGCTACCCTGAACCAGCTGACTGTGGCCCATGGGCTGCATCATAGACATTCAGGCTTAGGCTTCAGCCAAGCTCTGGGACCCTCCCACCTCACAGGGTTCTAGAGCCCGCGCTCCAGACAGAGCTCAAATGTCTACACTTCAATTAAACTGCCCCTTAGCCTGAGCCCCCTTGAGCCTGGGAGTTATCTGGCATGGGCCAGCTGTGGGTGTCCAATTGCAGTGTAGACATACCCAAAGAGGAGCACACAGCTCAGTCCCTCTCCCTGACCGAAAGCAGGCTCCCCAATCTCAGACTGAAAGAAGAACAGGAGTACTTGTGGCACCTTAGAGACTAACAAATTTATTAGAGCATAAGCTTTCGTGGACTACAGCCCACTTCTTCGGATGCATAAAGTGGGCTGTAGTCCACGAAAGCTTATGCTCTAATAAATTTGTTAGTCTCTAAGGTGCCACAAGTACTCCTGTTCTTCTTTTTGCGGATACAGACTAACACGGCTGTTACTCTGAAACTTGTCAATCTCAGACTGACCCTCAACCTCCCAGTCCCTCTCACTGGCCCCCATTAGAGTCTTCAACCCCAACTCTGTGTCACGTTCTGCTTTGTTCAACTGTTGTGTGCACTGAAGATCCCCATGGTTAGAAATTTTCCACACTGTCTCTCAGACCAGGCCCCCTTTCCCCCCAGTAATCTGAAGGCAAAAGGTAACCAGACAGCAACAATCCTGTTCTAAGCAAAAATGGATTTCAGCAAAGTTAGGGGATGGGATGGTACATACTTGAACTACTTCAAAAAAGGTTAAGGTTAATTTTTGTTCAAGATTTGGAGGAGGCTCAGGTTTGTTCTCCTCCCTCCTCCTTTTTGGAATAGGACTGCCTGTCTCCAAGAGGGGAAGAAAGCAGCATGGAATACAACGTTTAGCGGTAGGGACCACAAGCCCTCCCAAGCACTCTCCAGACCAACTTTATTCAACATCATTACTAAAAGTTGCAACAAAACACTAGTCAAATCTTTAAGATTCAGAAGCTAAAATAACTAACATTTTGCATCCCCCAGTCATACACTAAGAATGAGATTTCTGATCACAGTTTCAACCCAATGAAAACAGTACAAGAAAACTCATAAGAAAGCTTCAAAAAGGGTCGCCAGCCATGTCTTGCAGATTCAAGAGATCTGAAGAAATCACATCACAAGTAGAACAAAATGCACAAAGCCGTGAACTAATGGGACTGGTCAAAAAAAACTGAGCAAAGCATTTTCCTGCCATAAAATGAGGTTTTGTTGAAATCAAAGTTGTCTGCAGAAAAAGGCAGATTTCAATAGAATTGTGTGTCCAGAAGATAAACAAAATAAAACATGCGAAAAAAATAAATTCTGCATTTTTCATTCCACAACATTTTTGCTATTTTCACTTCAACCAAATTCAAAGCAAAAACAAAAAAGGGCAAAATATCAGAATTTTCTATGGGTGTTGGCTTGATCAGCTCTGCAGACCAGCAAGATCTACAAATTGAGTGCGACAGTCTTTGAAAGAGGTCATCTCCTTCCCCTCCCCGCCACACACGGGTCAACTTTCTGCATCTTGCAGCACCAATTTGGAATTATGAGCAACCTTGTAAGTCTCTCATCCATGAATTCGGCTTTTCAAACAGAACAGTCCTCTTTTGTATGGCACTTAACACTGTTTATTGGCATGGTCCTAAACAATAACCAGAATGTTGGAATAATTAAGGTTACTGCTAAAAATGTACAAAACTACTGCGACACTGAGTGATCATGCCTAGAGCTGATTGAAAAATTTGATAAAACTTTCTGTTGCAAAAAGCTGTTCCAGCAAAATGGAATTTTTTTGCAGAAATGTATCAATTTCAACAGAAATTTTGCAGAGAGAGAGAAAGAAAAACAGACACACACACATGCTCAACTTCCCACCCCCTCCCAAGAATAGTTAATAGCTTGGTAATAAAAGAACTCACCTGGGAAAGTGGGAGAGCCAAGTTCTCAAGTCCTTACTCCAAATCCACAGCAGGGACTTGAGTCTCCTACATCATAGGTGAGTGACCTATCTACTGACTATTGGTTATTCTAGGGTGAGAGCGTGTCATGTACTTTCTTGAAAAATTCCCAGTGGGGAATGAAAGAGTTTCAAAACCTCAATTTTTCACAAAACAGAATTCTTGCTTTCTGACCAGCCCTTATCATGACTGAAAGGTTAAGTTTAAATGAGTATTTGCATATTATGAGACAGGACAAAAAAATGTCAGTACGCAGAGACCGCGTCATGGTCCTGCAAGACTTGAACTTGATTTTGTGAAAATAAAACAGAAAATCCAGGAGTAGTTCAACTCCAGGTTCCCTTTTATCCAAAATGCTAAAGTTCAATTGAAGGTCTGGTTTGGGCCTATTTCTTTTTGTAAAGCATTCTGAAGACAAAGGTCTACATACGAGTAACTATTACTGCTACTAAACAGGTCTGTTATCTAATTTGTCTGTGGGGATTTTTCTAGCCCCTCTGGTTAATAAATATTTCAAAATGTGCCTGTCTTTAATAAGAAATAGAGGCGTACAAATACATTGGTCATCATTTCAAGCCACCTAGGAATGTTAGAGGCAAAAAGATCAATTTTTCAAAGTTCCCATATTTTATATTTAAGTTAACTGTCACATGTAGGGACAGATTGATTTCGACTGCTGTAATGGAAAGCTAGCCTCCAGAACAAGGAAGAGAACTGCTTCTGTATCTGCTGAAACTTTTCATAATGGTGTTTTGAAAAAAATTATTTCCAATTCCCGTTACATCATTTTACACTAACGGCCAAAAAAATAACTCATTGTATTTTGATAAAATGAAGGGCCCTAAGCTTTGGGGCCTCTTTTCATGGATGGAAGGTGAAGCTTCCCCAGGGGGAGGCTAGCTCCCTGTCCCACCTCTTCCACCCATGGCCTCTCCCACACTCCATCCCTGCTCCATCCCAGGCCCGCTCCCCATGTCCTCCTCTCCGCCCCCTCCACCACTCGCAGGGATGTGGCGAGCAAACTCTGGGGGGCTGAGGAGTGGAGAGATGGAGTGGGGGGGGGTGGAGCAGAGAAGATGAGATGATAAGAGACGAGAGACTCACCAGGCAGCGGCGGGCAGTGTAGGCCTCAAGGAAGGTTCTGAGCAGGTAAGGGAAGAGGCAGAGAGCAGGCTGGACCCTTGGGCCGCGGTGGCCCTGACATTCGGCAATAGCTGCACGAGGGGAAGCTTATCCTCCCCTAGCCTATTATATCCATTGCCTCTGCCTATTTTTGAATGTTTTTTCATAGATACTGGAAAAGCATACTGTTGCATGTAAAACTAGAGGTTGGTTTGTCCTTCATGCTTCTCTTCTTTAAGACACCTTAGTCAATGTTTGTAATTATTCTTCACAACATTCAAAAGGTAGTTATGTTGTTATCCTCCATTATACAGATAGGGCAAGAGTCAGAGAAGGTTGGTCAGTAGCTAGAGGCAAAGGCACAGCGATGTCAGGACCAGGGTAAGAATTCCACACAAGCCACTAGACCATGCTACATAACTGATCCTGGATTTCAGTTAATTATTGTACACCAGATCAGCAAGTGCTCAGTGTCCCTCTGAATTATGTGTTACTAAGTTATTTGATCTACCACCATACAGAGCAAGAACCACCTAAGTAATATTGGCCAGAGAACACCATACCATTAGCAGTGGCTGAAACTTCAGCTATGTGGTGCACTCCCCTCATGCTACAAACTGGTGCCTGATTAAGGTATAAGATAACTAAACTACAGCTTAGGGCCTCGCAATATGAAGGGCCGCTAAAAAGGTAAAATGACTCCATTTCAAATTTTATCAAAATCGGTTGATAAAAGAGATATGGGAAAAGGACTATTCTCTCTAAATATAGACATTTTTGTTCAAATATAACAAAATTATACATATCTGGCTACACAAATACCCATTCTCTACCCTTACTCTTCATTAATTGTTCATTATTGACAGGCAAGAGGCCAGGGCTGAGAAAAAAATGATAATTGCACTTGTAAAATTAGTATTTCTATGAGTAAGTCTGCTCTCAGTCTCCTAAGGCAGCGTTTTGTTGGCCAGCTGCTACTGTAAAATTCTGAACATGCCTTCATAACAAGAAAGAAAGATCTTATTACGGAGAAAAATTGGGGAAAATGTGAGGTTGGAGACAGCAGTGTCATGAAGCAATCCTGCCAAGCTCATACTTGTATGTTAGTGTGTTCTTTCTTCCTTTGATTGGTACAAACATACAATTGTGTATTTTCGTGCGCACGCCACTTTCTGCTTCCTGGGCTATGCATGCTTCATATGATTGAGTTTGCAGGTGATCATCTTATGGACTTGGGTCGAGTGGATCTTGAAAAGGATACATTTTTGTTGGCTTCCCTCTGTCAGTTTCGGGAACCTTCACAGTAAATTTCGAAGAGTGCTGACAAAAGGATAAATAGAGGGTTTTGAGAGAAGTGAAGGAAGATGTACATATATATCAAAATATTCTGAGTACTTGGTGAGCAAGTTATTTCAGACTATGTGAATATATGATTTATAGGCTATTAAAGCCTATAATATTCATTATATTTGCTTGAATATAGGCTGTTTTTTCTCACTTTCTCAATACCTGTCTAGAGATTACTCATCTTTTTTCTGGTAAAATTCTTTCTTTCATGCATATAGCTTGTTGTCATTCTGTGTGTCCGAGATGTTTACTCAAGATTAATTAGTGGTTCTGGGGGAGACAGAGGATAGAGAAGCAAACACAAAGAGATGTCTGCCTAGAAAAAAGACCGGGATTTTTTGCTCACCGGGTTTGGAGCGTACAAGATAATATTTTATTATAGGTAATATGCTATGTAAAAATTCATATATAGATTTATAAATCGCATCTCATATGCATAATACATTGTAGTATAGCAAAATAAAAGTCCCAACAATTCATTGTTTTGTAGCAAAAATTAAATCAGAATAAATATTTGTAAATATATATTTATATATAGTCCAGATTAATTTTGTATTTTCCTAACAAAATTAAACATTTTTTCATTTATTCATATAAAAAAGAGAATTTTCCTTATTCATGGTGTAAAAAAGATTATATACTCTTGTTTTCCTGTGAGAACATAGATAAAATAGCACTAACTTTCATAGAAATATTCTGGTAAAATAACAGGTTCTCTCTCTCTCTCTCTCTCTGTTGTTGCATAGATATATAAATCTCAATATTTATAATATAAAATTATTTTTTACCTGTTTCAATAAAAGCTTTCTAATACTCATTTTAGTACTAATATTAGGTAATTCAGCATAACTTTCTACAAAACGAAACAATGTATTAGAAAAATACAACCAGCATGCAATTTTCTGATGGTTGGCTTATTACCTGCGTGTAATTCAGATCAATATAACTAATAGTTGAGCTTTAAGCTTGTGGGTTATCCACATTCTATATCCTCTATTGCCTCTTATATCCTCTATTGCCATCTTATATCCTTTAAGAGTCTCATTGCATATTCAGAAAAGGAATTCCACAATTTAGATGCCCCAACACAGAAGAAAAATTTCCTGAGAACACTTCTAGTAAATTATATTTACTGTCTTTTTTATTTTCTATTGTATAGTTTACTTCTACTTTACTTACATACACAATTAGTATATATATGCAAATATAAAGCTTTCATGTTTATATATGCAATGTCCTTTCTGTGAAAATAATAAATTCTTTTTTTTATGGTATGGGGCCTCTCACACTTGACATAGCTTAGGGCCTCAGAATGTCATAATCCAGCCATGCTACAAGCCCTCTTCTGAGGTGGCAGTAGGCATGCCATGCCATGCCATGCCATGCCAACACCAACAGACACTCAGAAGCACATTGTAAACTCTCACAGTATGTATTAATGAGAAAGCACCTTTCACAATTTGTTAGGCACAAATATAACCCAAGACACGCAGGAGTCAAAACTAGAAACCATCAGAAGGGTGTAAACACTCAGTTTGGGGCAGCGGCGGGGGGAACTATTTAAGTACAAACGAGTATAAGTAGTGGTAATGGGATGATATTAAAAGGAAATGTTAAGATGGATGGTTCATCAGAAACTCTCCTGATAGTCTATTTCATACATTTTATAGGCCTCCTAAAGAGCATATGCTCCACTGCTTGAGACATTTTAAACTAGCACTGTTAAATGTACCATAGAGAACAATCTAGCACTGTCAGGGGTGGCTCTATGTATTTTGCCGCCCTAAGCATGGCAGTCAGGAGGCTTTCGGTGGCATGCCTGCGGGAGGTCCGCTGGTCACACAGATTCGGCGTACCCGCCGCCAAATCCGCAGGACCAACGGACCTCCCGCAGGCATGCCGCCGAAGGCTCCCTGACTGCCGCCTCCACAGTGACCAGCAAGCCGCTCCCTGCGGCTTGCCACCCCAGGCACGCACTTGGTGCACTGGTGCCTGGAGCTGCCCCTGAGCATTGTCAGGGCCTAAGTGACCTGACGGGAGGCAGAGTGAAGAAGATCTATGATTCTGTGTAAGTAAATACAAGTTACAGTGTTGCTCTATATAAGTGAGAGGCAGAGAGATGTGGGAAGAGGAACCTTTCTAAGGGTTTGTCTACACGGGTGTTTTCAAACTAGATCCCCTTGAGTTAATCCATTTTGAAAATGCTCATGGATGCACAATGCAACCCATCATTGTGCACCAGCTCCACGTTTTATCAGGAACTCTGGAGTCCTCTTGAAAAGTGGACTATGTTTGGTCTTTTGTTCATGTGCACACAATTGCTGCATACCACTTTTTGCATTCTGCCAATGACTATCCCATAAGGCTTTGCAGGTTGACATTTACTGACCTGTCCATTTACCTGTGTGATGTCTCTCTCTGTCCTGGCATCAAGTTTTCAGGATGATCCTTCTCCTCTTTAAAAGGTGCACAGAGACAGATATTGCCCATTTGCTCACGGATACCAGTGTATCATTAGTTTGACAATAGAAGCCCCACAGCATACCTTGTGCAGCTGCATGGAGTCATGCTGAATCTCATTGCCATCTGGGAAGAAATGTTGATTCAGGAAACTATTATAGCCAGCCACCGAAATAAGAACCTTTTTGTGGACATTGTAAAACAGAGGTCCGCAAGGGGTCATGACCAGGATACCAACCAGTGCCAGGTAAAGAGCAAGCCACTCAGGAGAAACAAGGGATAAAAAGACAATCTGGTAAGGGCCATGTGATCTGTGCATTTTTTGATGAACTGGACAGGATTCTAGACAATTATAGTATAACCTGTTCCAGGCACTATCGGAGCCTACTGCCTGAACTCTTCCCTACACCGAGGACAACTAGCTAGACCCATCGTAGAATGAGCAGGAAGATGCCAGAGGGGAACTGCCCCCTGAAAGCCAGGATCTTTTTGTGATGCAGGATCCTGATGACAGCCATCTGGAAAGCCAGCCCCAGTCCTGCCCTGCTCTGCTCTAACACACTGTGGTTGGTTGGAGCTAACAGCATGAAAGTAGACATAGTAGACTGATATCTAAATGCACCCAGCACCCGCCATACACACAGACAACCTCTGATGTTTCCTCAAGAATGGGAAAGATCGCTAAAGGTGTGTCTTCTAAACTGCAATTGAAAACCTGCTACTGGCCTGTGCTAGCTGACTTGGGCTAACGGGTTGTTTAATCACAGTGTGGACTTCTGGACTCAGGCTGCAGCCCAAACTCAGGGACCCTCCCACCTTGCAGGGTACCGAAGCCTGGGTTCCAGCCCTGACCCAGAAGTCCACTCCGCAATGCAATTAAACAGCCCCGCAGCCCAAGCCAGCCACAGGGGTCTAATTGCAGTGTACACAGTAAAAAAAAAAAAAGGCTATCATGACTTGCCCATGATATGAATAATAAGCAAATGTTCCCCCAACCCCCAGTTCTCTTACAGCCACAGCACCTGTAACAGCCAGACCATCCAGGACAGGGCCTCTATGAGCTGCTGACAGAATGGCCAATCTCCTGCTCCTCCCACTCCCATTTTGTTGTACTTGGAATGTTGTTACTGTTGCGCTTTGACTTTTGTTTGCATTGTTGCAGTAATTAAATCTTTGTCTATAGCTGGTTACTTAAGAAAATTGTATTTGGAAATGCATGTAATGAATCAAAGACATTTTTCGATTGTTTTTAGTGATGCCTTATTTTTTATTGTTGTTTCATAATAAAACTGTTTACAATACTTCCATTATGGATCTTCATTGCATTTATTTAAAGGATTCTCTGTGTTAAAACTAAAATAATTCATAGGGTTTTGACAAAAGCACATAGGGAACATTAAACTTCAACCATTAAACACAATGCCCAGTGCTCTCATTGTCTGGATCCCAACATCCTCCTGTTGCCTGCCCTAAAGGGCTCGAGGGGACAACAATGGTCCGTCGCCCGGTGTGCTTGGCACTAATAAAGACACCGAGGGGAGAAAGCAAGCCAAGTTTATTTCAGAGCTCTGAAATGGCACTAGGAGACCAGCATGTTTCAAATCCAGTGCAACAAATACAAATAACTTTTACTTTTTATATTTTAAACTGTTTGCATACATCTTTTTGTCTGGCTGTTCCCCCTTACCCCTCCCTTCCAGACAACTGTTACAATAAGCTCTACATAAGCTTGTGAGAAAACTTTCTCAATTTTTGCGACCTTGAGTTAGACGCCTGCAAACTATTTACCCCGCTTTTTATTTTTATTATTTCTGCTAGTGTGAGTGAAACTGCAGCCATTTGCTAAAAAGCTGACATTACATTTCTGCTTCAACCTACTTCAGAGCATGTAAACAGTTAGCATAGAAGTAGGTAAGAGT
Source organism: Malaclemys terrapin pileata (assembly GCF_027887155.1). Taxonomy (NCBI): domain Eukaryota; kingdom Metazoa; phylum Chordata; order Testudines; family Emydidae; genus Malaclemys; species Malaclemys terrapin. The sequence goes on along the minus strand of NC_071510.1, from coordinate 50,787,356 downwards.
TCCCAAGATGGAGTTTGGGGGTTCAGATAGGCCCAGAGCAAAAGAGCTTCATCGGCACTTGTGGCCTTCCACTCTCCCGAGTTACCTGGTAGCTATGCCTAGTGGACTCCAACAATCCCTCCTTTGAGAACACTCAACAAACCTTTGTCAGAGTTTTCTCATACTCTAAAGACAGAATGCGATTAAGCTCCATGCAATCAGGATCATCAATGAGAGGGTATAAGGGAACTTCTGGGGTATGGGAGGTACAAATTTTACGTATGAGCACATTACAGCAAATGAGCAAAAGAACAAGAACAAAACATATTACCACACTTATGAGCAAGATGCGAACAATGCGTCCTCCTATATCCCCTAGTTCTCCTAAACTAGGTATCCAACCCCAAAGGGAATCCAAAATAGTGGGTTCTTTTTTCTGGGCCTTCCACTGGTTAAAGGCCCGTTCAGCTGACAAGATGTGCTTGTTAATGTCTTGTGAAAACTCCGGGACATAGGTACAACACTTTTTTTCAATAAGGGCACAGACAATTACAACAACCCAAATGGCCAGAAGATAAGAAGAATTGTTGACACTAAACAAGTCAAAAAATAACAAGACCAAATACAGAGGCCAGGACGGCCTTCTGTGAGAAAATAAAACCAATGCTCAGGGTTCTCTGAAATAAACTTGGCTTGCTTTCTCCCCTCGGTGTCTTTATTGGTGCCAAGCACACTGGGCGACGGACCATTGTTGTCCCCTCGAGCCCTTTAGGGCAGGCAACACTCCCCACAGGCTAACATGGTCAGGCATTCAACAAAAAAAGGGGAACAGTAGACATCCCTGACAGCATTCCCCGAGCTGTTTGTTTTCTCTGTGGAACATCTTGCTGGCTGGCTGTTCAAACCCTCCAAGCAAGTCTCTGCACCTTGGCCTCACACCCATTGGCAAGGCTTTCCCCCTTGCTCTCACAAATGTTGTGCAAGACAACCTACAGTTAAAATGGTTGGAACATTTTTTTCTGCTGCTTCTAACCTAATCCACAAACAGCACCATGTGGCTTTCCAACAGCCAAATGCACTCAGCTACCATTCTACAACCGCTCAGGTGATCGTTAAAATGCTCTGTCCTTCTGTCCAAGCAGCCTGTGTGGGTCTCCCAGAATAATTGGACCAACCTCCATACCATTAATGTTCCCAGTGCTCCTGAAGGCAGTTTTCTCTCCATTCATTTAAATAGTACCAAGTTCCCAAAGATCCTAGCATTGGGGACCCTCCCGCCCCTCCTTCCCCACACACACACACAATTGAGCCAGTAAACCTGCAATAGGGGGCCACCAATCCTTGGAGCAGAGTGGAGAAAAAAACTTTTGTTTATAAATTCTGTGCCCTGGCAGCAGCAGGAAGAGCACAAACAATAAGCAGATGGGTTCCATGAATTGCCCCAATACATTTTGGGAACACTGTGTGTGCAGGGCCATCAATACTCTCCGAGCATTACTCAGCTTTGTGACCCAGTTAGACAGCACTGTATCAATGGCCTAGCAGATCTGCCTGGGAATGGCCCCAATAGCTCTCCCCATGCTGAATTGGTTAACTATAGATCAGTAACATTTGCTCAGTGGCGCAATGGGCAAAATCCAGTGCCAAATTCATCCAGCTCAGTGCAGTAACACAGTCCAACCACCCTGTACATATTTTCACTTGTCACCATAGCAGCATGGAGCATTGTTGGGTCGTGCTGGCTGACAGCAGTTTGGAAGTGATGTGAGCCAGCCCAGAAAATCTGGGGCAGAGACAGCAGAAACATGGGATTCAACAAAAAAATTCAGAGTCACCTGCCATCCCCCAATTCACAGCTAAAACATTCCCTGGATACACATTGCTCAGCAGTGCAATGAGGGACAATGGGATACCCCCCAGAGAATGTTATGCCCTGAATCTGCAGCGACCTGCTGCCATGTGTTCACATGATAGAAAACTGAAAAACAGGTGTTTGTGTGCACACTGTTGGTGTAACTAGCATACTGCAAGTTATCTGAAGTGTATTAAAAAGTTTTGAATTAATACCTCCCCCACTTGTGTAGACATACCCTAAGTTTTCCAGAGTAGAAACAGGAGAATGCTTATACAGGATACTGGACTAAACAAATTACTGATATGAACCAGGATGACAATTCACATTGACTTTGTCCTTCAAATTTATATGCTTAACTTTAATAAATGGGATTACTCACAGAAGTAAAATTAAAAACATGCCCAAGTGTTCCCAGGATCAGGAACTAGGTTTTCAAAATAACCATTAGTCTCACATATCAGGGGGTAGCCGTGTTAGTCTGTATCTACAAAAACAACAAGGAGTCTGGTGGCACCTTAAAGACTAACAGATTTATTTGGGCATAAGCTTTCGTGAGTAAAAACCTCACTTCTTCGGATGCATCCGAAGAAGTGAAGTTTTTACTCACGAAAGCTTATGCCCAAATTAGTCTCACAGGCATGCTCCATTTTCCAGTGCTGGTCACAGTGTTAACGCCAGCCTAGCCTTAACCAAGCCCTGTTGTTGTGCATTTAGTTTTTATAGGCCCAAATAACGGCAACCAAAATCATCTGATTACACCACATTATTAGTTTGAGGCCACTAACAACATTTTGAGAAGTTGAGCCCCTAATCCAAGAAGTATATGTCAGATGAGAGTGGAGAAGAGAATACCATCCCTGGGAAGAAAAGCGAGTATCTTTCCAGCTAGGAGAAAGAATAATACATGTAAAGAAATCAAAACTCAGGGCTGGCCTATAAAGGGCCTTTTTCCTCTTGATGTAGCTATGCCAGCGTAAAACATTTGTGCCAGGAAAAATTGCATCAATACCTGCCCTGCTTTACACCAGCACAGCATATCTACACTGTACAGGGTGGAACCAATGGAAAATCCCACAATATAAGCAAGCCCTAAAATGTAAAGTGTCTTAATGTTTTGTAGACTACAAGAAAGCAAGAGATAACATCTTTAGATTGTAAGATATATAGGTCCCAGAATAAGTGAAGCTGCTACCAACTTTTCCTCTTCATCTCTACTGCACACCAAAGAGAGCTGCAATCCTAACATGTCTTTATTGAGCAGTGTGGCATCAGAGGTTTGTAATTTGAGCATTCTTCCTAACTCACAAATTGAAGTACTACACTTGTATAAAAATGATTTGATCCCTTACTGAATTCTCTTTGCCTACTACATTCAAGAAACAGCCTGCACTGAATTACAGCAGATACCACATGCAAAGCTACATAATTAATACACTTGAAAATTAATTAACCTAGTGCTCACTGAAGAGATTTCTTCTCGGTAACATGATTCTGAATAATCACTTATCTCTTGCATTCAGTTACCAAGCAGTCTGCAAGCATCAGCAGCTATTGCAGGCACTTACATCACTGATATGTCATTCTTTCATGACCAGACCATATGGACAATAATAACTTAAGTGGATGCTAGCAGATGTTAAGCACATAGTGCCTGGCTTGGAATGCATGGTTAGGCCCAGACTGTTTGGATAATGTTTTAATTGAGATGTTTTATGCTAAACATTCTGTCCTACCACGAAGAGATACATAGATATAGATGCTGTGTTTAGACACAAAGCAGGGAGAAACAGATGGCACTGCACCACAGTTTTAGGGAGTTAATTGATTTTTCGCAGACTAACAGTACAGCCATTCTAAGGAAGAGGTAGAGAAATTATGAACTTTAATAGCTTTAGTGTTATTAATGAGAATTATTTTTTTAACTACACAGAAAATTAAGTGTCTCTCCTTCTTTGCTGCATGTGCTCCATCAATTATTTATTCCATGTTCAGTGCAATTCTTGCTTAATTGTTAGGTCTTAAGAAACAGGAGAGCCAATATTCATTTGGAAACACTCCATTTTTACAGTGGTGTTGCTCAGGATAAATTATCCCAGGATGTTTTTTCAATTATCAATGTAGCTTCTGATTGCCTCCCCCACCCCTCTTTTTTGCCAAGGATGGTCCCCAAAATGAACAAGTGGTACAAGAGAAAATTTGGCACTAGACTTTACCAATTCTCTTAAACAAAAGAACTAATGCCCCAAAGACTGATCTGGTAAATGCCTACGCTCCAGAGAAATGCAAAGATAAGTAATCACTATCAGGCTTACCTCCTGAATACTATCATAGCAGCAGAAGTCATAGATGTATCTGGTGTAAGCTCTCAAAATCTATGTATTTCATACAATATATACTTGGTTATAGGAATAATCTACTGTGATGACTAGTGTGTTCAGGAGCACCGCCAGTTTTTCTGCCGCCCTAGGCGGCGGAAGGTCCTGCCCCGAAATGCCGCCCCCCACAGAGGCAGCGGAAGGTCCCGCCAGCGAAATACTGCCGCGGTCGCCGCCCCCCAAATTGTAGCACCCGAGGCGACTGCCTAGGTCGCCTATGGGTTGCGCCGGCCCTGAGTGTGTTAAGTAAGGGTATGTCTACACTACGAAATTAGGTCAAATTTATAGAAGCCGGTTTTATAGAAATCATTTTTATACAGTCGATTGTGTGTCCCCCCCACATAAAATGCTTTAAGTGCATTAAGTCGGCGGACCGCATTCACAGTACCGAGGCTAGTGTCGACTTCCGGAGCATTGCACTGTGGGTAGCTATCCCACAGTTCCCACAGTCTCTGCCGACCATTGGAATTCTGGGTTGAGATTCCAATGCCTGATGATGCAAAAACAGTGTCGCGGAGGGTTCTGGGTACATGTCGTCAGGCCCCTCCCCCTCCATCAGAGCAACGGCAGACAATCGATTCGCGCCTTTTTACCTGGGTTACATGTGCAGACAACGTACCATGGCAAGCATGGAGCCCGCTCAGCTCAGCTCACCGTCACGATATGTCATCTGGGTGCCGGTAGACGTGGTACTGCATTGCTACACAGCAGCAGCTAATTGCCTTTTGGCAGTAGACGGTGCAGTATGACTGGTAGCCGTCATTGGCTATCTGGGTGCTGGCAGACGTGGGGCTGCATTGCTATACAGCAGCAGCTCCTTGCCTTTTGGCAGTAGATGGTGTATTACGATTGGTATCCATCATCGTCGTATTCCTCAGTGAGTTCGGTCAGAGGCACCTGGGCAGACATGTTTTGTCTCCTGGAGACTCAGTCCTGCTGGCAATCCTGTTGAACTGCCTTGACGATGATGGCTAGCAGTCGTAATACAGCATCTTCTGCCAAGCACCCAGAAGATGCCGATGGCTATCAGTCATGCTGCACCGTCTGCTGCCAGCCTAAGATGTAAAAGATAGATGGACCAGATTTGTTCTGTATTCATTTGCTTCCTCCTCCCTCCGTGAAATCAACGGCCTGCTAAACCCAGGGTTTTGAGTTCAATCTTTGGGGGGGGCCATTCTGTGTGACAGTTGTTTGGGTTTCTCCCTGATGCACAGCCACCTTTGTTGATTTTAATTCCTTGTAAGCCATGTCGTCACTCGCCCCTCCCTCCGTCAGACAATAGTTTTGCGCCTTTTTTCAGCCCAGACGCCATAGCACTGGGATCATGGAGCCTGCTCAGATCACCGCGGCAATTATGAGCACTATGAACACCACGCACATTGTCCTGGAGTACATGCAGAGACAGAACATGCCAAAGCAAAACCAGGCGAGGAGGCGATTGCAGCGCGGCGACAAGAGTGATGAAGAAATTGACATGGACATAGACCTCTCACTAAGTACGGGCCCCAGCAATGTGCAAATCATGGTGTTACTGGGGCAGGTTCATGCCGTGGAACGCCGATTCTGGGCCCGGGAAACAAGCACAGACTGGTGGGACCGCATCGTGTTGCAGGTGTGGGACGATTCCCAGTGGCTGCGAAACTTTCACATGCATAAGGGCACTTTCATGGAACTTTGTGACTTGCTTTCCCCTGCCCTGAAGCACCAGAATACTAGGAAGAGAGCAGCCCTCACAGTTGAGAAGCGAGTGGCGATAGCCCTGTGGAAGCTTGCAACGCCAGACAGCTACCGGTCAGTCGGGAATCAATTTGGAGTGGGCAAATCTACTGTGGGGGATGCTGTGATCCAAGTAGCCAAGGCAATCAAAGACCTGCTGATATCAAGGGTGGTGACTCTGGGAAATGTGTAGGTCATAGTGGATGGCTTTGCTGCAATGGGATTCCCAAACTGTGGTGGGGAGATAGACGGAACCCATATCCCTATCTTGGCACCGGAGCACCAAGCCACTGAGTACATAAACCGCAAGGGGTACTTTTCAGTGCTGCTGCAAGCCCTGGTGGATCACAAGGGACGTTTCACTAACATCAACGTGGGATGGCCGGGAAAGGTACATGATGCTCGTGTCTTCAGGAACTCTGGTCTGTTTCAAAAGCTGGAGGAAGGGACTTTCTTCCCGGACCAGAAAATAACCACTGGAGATGTTGAAATGCCTATAGTTATCCTTGGGGACCCAGCCTACCCCTTAATGCCATGGCTCATGAAGCCGTACACAGGCAGCCTGGACAGTAGTCAGGACCTGTTCAACTATAGGCTGAGCAAGTGCAGAATGGTGGTAGAATGTGCATTTGGACGTTTAAAAGCACGCTGGCACAGTTTACTGACTCGGATAGACCTCAGCGAAACCAATATTCCCATCATTATTACTGCCTGCTGTGCGTTCCACAATATCTGTGAGAGTAAGGGGGAAACATTTATGGCGGGGTAGGAGGTTGAGGCAAATCGCCTGGCTGCTGATTACACACAGCCAGACACCAGGGCGGTTAGAAGAATACAGCAGGGCGTGGTGCACATCAGAGAAGCTTTGAAAACCAGTTTTGTGACTGGCCAGGCTACAGTGTGAAACTTCTGTTTGTTTCTCCTTGATGAACCCTCCTCCCCCCCGGTTCACTCTACTTCCCTGTAAGCTAACCACCCTCCCCTCCCCGCTTTGAGCACCGCTTGCAGAGGCAATAAAGTCATTGCTACTTCACATTCATGCATTCTTTATTAATTCATCACACAACTAGGGATAACTGCCAAGGTAGCCCGGCAGGGGTGGGGGAGGAGGGAAGGACAAGGACACACTGCAGTTTAAAACTTTAACTTTTATTGAAGGCCAGTCTTCTGCTGCTTGGGCAATCATCTGGAGTGGAGTGGCTGGGTGGCCGGAGGCCCCCCAGCGCGTTCTTGGGCATCTGGGTGAGGAGGCTATGGAACTTGGGGAAGAGGGCTGTTGGTTACACAGGGGCTATAGCGGCAGTCTCTGCTCCTGCTGCCTTTCCTGCAGCTCAACCATACGCTGGAGCATATCAGTTAGATGCTCCAGCAGCCGGAGCATTGACTCTTGCCTTCTGTCAGCAAGCTGACACCACCTATCCTCTTCAGCCCGCCACTTGCTCTCTTCAGCCTGTGATTCAGCCCGCTACCTCTCCTGTCGTTCATATTGTGCTTTTTTGCACTCTGACATTGACTGCCTCCACGCATTCTGCTGTGCTCTGTCAGCATGGGAGGACATCTGGAGCTCCGTGAACATATCATCCCGAGTCCGCCATTTTCTCCTTGTAATCTTCACTAGCCTCTGGTGGAGGAGAAGGGAGAGGTGGTTAAAAAAGACGCATTTTAGAGAACAATGGGTACACTCTTTCACGTTAAATTTTGCTGTTCACATTACACAGCACATGTGCTTTCGTTACAAGGTCGCATTTTTCCTCTTATATTGAGGGCCTGCCGGTTTGGTGTGAGAGATCACTCACGCAGTGCCAGGCAACAGATTTCGGCTTGCAGGCAGCCATGGTAAGCCACAGTCTTTTGGCTTTTTTAACCTTCTTAACATGTGGGAATGGTTTCAAACAGCAGCGCCCTCATTTCCCATACCAAGCACCCATTGTGTTGGCCATTTAAAATGGGTTTGCAATGTAAAAGGAGGGGCTGCGGTTTCCGGGTTAACATGCAGCACAAACCCAACTACCCGCCCCCCACCCAATTTTCTGGGATGATCACTTCACCCCTCCCCCCCACCGCACTAATAGCGGGGAACATTTCTGTTCAGCCAAGCAGGAACGGGCACCTCTGAATGTCCCCTTAATAAAATCACCCCATTTCAACCAGGTGACCGTGAATGACATCACTCTCCTGAGGATAACAAAGAGAGATAAGGAATGGATGTTGTTTATTTGCCAGCAAACACCGGGACCATACGCTGCCATGCTTTGTTATGCAATGATTCCAGACTACTTGCTACTGACCATGGCGGACGGGATAAGCCAGCCCTCCCCAGAAACTTTTTGCAAAGGCTTTGGGAGTACATCAAGAAGAGTTTTCTGGAGATGTCCCTGGAGGATTTCCGCTCCATCCCCATACACATTAACAGGCTTTTCCAGTAGCTGTACTGGCCGCAATTGCCAGGGCAAATTAATCATTAATCATTAAACACGCTTGCTTTTAAACCATGTGTAATATTTACAAAGGTACACTCACCAGAGGTACCTTGTGCACCCTCAGGGTCTGGGAGCACGCCTTGGGTGAGTTCGGGGGTTACTGGTTCCAGGTCCAGGGTGATAAACATATCCTGGCTGTTGGGGAAACCGGTTTCTCTGCTTCCTTGCTGCTGTGAGCTATCTTCATTGTCTTCATCATCATCTTCCTCGTACCCCGAACCCGCTTCCCTGTTGCGTGATTCTCCATTGATGGAGTCAAAGCACACGGTTGGGGTAGTGGTGGCTGCACCCCCTAGCATAGAATGCAGCTCCACTTAGAAGCAGCATGTCTGTGGCTCTGCCCCGGACCTTCCGTTTGCCTCTCTGGCTTTGCGGTAGGCTTGCCTTAGTTCCTTAATTTTCACGCGGCACTGCTGTGCGTCCCTGTTATGGCCTCTGTCCTTCATGGCCTTTGAGACTTTTTCTAATATTTTGCCATTTCGTTTACTGCTACGGAGTTCAGCTAGCACTGATTCGTCTCCCCATATGGTGAGCAGATCCCGTATCTCCCGTTGGGTCCATACTGGAGCTCTTTTGCGATCCTGTGACTCCATCATGGTTACCTGTGCTGATGAGCTCTGCGTGGACACCTGTGCTCTCCATGCTGGGCAAACAGGAAATGAAATTCAAAAGTTTGCGGGGCTTTTCCTGTCTACCTGGTCAGTGCATCTGAGTTGAGAGGGTTGTCCAGAGCGGTCACAATGAAACACTCTGGGATAGCTCCCAGAGGCCAATAACGTCGAATTCCATCCACACTACCTCAAATCCGACCCAGAAAGGCCGATTTCAGCGCTAATCCCCTCGTCGGAGGTGGAGTAAAGCAACCAGTTTAAAGGTCCCTTTAAGTCGAAAAAAAGGGCTTCATCGTGTGGACGTGTCCAGGCTTAATTCGATTTAACGCTGCTAAATTCGACCTAAACTCATAGTGTAGACCAGGCCTAAAGTGATTTAACCTCTCTCTTCTCTGTCATGTGAAGGTACTGTTGTCCCAAGTAAAGAAGAGTATTTCTCTGGCAAAGTAGATATGGGGTGGGTAGGGAACTAACCCTATATTAAAAACTTTCAGCAGCAGAAATCAAAAAGCTGCAGATGGCAATGGGGTTAGCACAGGGATGGGAAAACTACGGTCCACGGGCCAAATCCGGCCCCTCAGGGCTTTGGATCTGGCCCGTGGGATTGCCCCCAATGGCACTGCGGGCCCTGCGCCACTCTGCAGAAGCGGCCAGCGTCACTTCCCTGCGGCCCCCGGGTGGGGGGCCAGAGGGCTCTGTGCATTGCCCTGGGCTTCAATCACTGCCCCCCGCAGCTCCCATTGGTCGGGAACCGTGGCCAATGGGAGCTTCGGGGGAGGTATCTGGAGGTGCAGCAAGGGCAGCGCATGCAGAGCCCTCTGCCCTCCCTCCCCCAGGGGCCGCAGCACTTCCTGAAGCAGCGCGGCATGGGGCCACGGCAGGCATTCACGGAGCCTGCCCTGGCCCCGGTGCGTGCCGCTGCCCCCTTGCCCCCCAACTCCCTGCCCTAAGCCCCCTCCCACACCCCGCACTCCCTCATGCACCCCAACCCCCTGCCCCAGCCCTGCATACAATTTCCCCATCCAGATATGGGGCTTGGCCCAAAAAGTTTGCCCACCCCTGGTTTAGCACCATGTTCCCAGAGAGCAAAGAAGACCCTTCCATGACTAATTCAAGTTTTGGACAATCTTGGGAATTTTTAAAACTTCAGCATCAAACACAGACGATCTGAGATACAACTAAGAACAGGTTTTAAGGGTCTCTTCCATTTTGTCCTGGGCTAAAGAGCTCCAACTTCATAGTCATGGTCTTGAAGGGTTATACTTTCTTGTTATACAATTATAAATAGTTAGTGTAATTACTACCTTTTTAACCTGTGAACTCAGTTTGAGTTCGATACCAAGTTCAAGTGTTTTACTACTCTCTCAATATACATACAGCAAGTAGTATGATAAGTTTTTATATCTACATGAATTTAAGAGTGCAGCCAAAGAAGCTAAAATAGATCGAAATGAAGAATGAACTGTAAAGATTACTGCTGCAAGTCAAGAGATAGATCAAGAGATGAACCCAGAAACTCTTACAGTCAAGTAAAATGACGAGTTGTTTCCTTAGGCAAATTGCAGTGTTGGTTCATGTGAACTCTGCTTAGAGACGTTCAACGAGGGGAAGAAAGTTACTGCATAGTGTGAGCGTTGTTGTATCTAACATTAGACTCTTTCTGTGAGGAAATTTAAAGTCCTTCAAGTAGTGGCAAAAGCAGTAGCCTTCCTTGCCCCCGCCCACACCCCCACCACCATGTTGCAAAGCTGGGGGAGGGGGTGACAACCATCCCACTCATATGACTACTTTCAGGACAGAGGTTCATTGCCATGCCCTAAATACTGGAGATGAGTGAAGGGGCCACTCCATAAGGTATGGATACAAGATCAGCAGGCCCACGCACATGTGCACACACTTGATAAGTGAAGGGGTACCTGAAACCTGCTGTGGGCAACATATGGTGGGCTGGTGTGTTGAGTCAGAGATCTGAATATCATCTAATCCAAATATCAGCCTCTTTGACCCTCACCAATGGTGCCAGATTAACAATACAAGAAAGCCTGACTTTGTTTTTGTGCAGAAGTGCCACAACAATTTAGTGTTCCCAGCTCATGTGATTTTATGGAGACTCTCACAATATGGCATTTTACTAAAAGCTCTAGTTCCTGGAGTCATGTGATTATGTGAAAAACCTCAGCTTTCATTAAAAAGAGTTAAGCGTCTCTCAGTTTTGTGGAGCCCAGCTTGAGAACATGAGTGCTCTGACACCAGATGCTCTGACACCAGAAGGCAAATAAATAGAAGTCAAGATTCCGACCTGATTCAGTTTCTGAACACATAACATTGGTAGCATTGCAAGTCTCCCCCTCAGTGGGCTAAATTCAATAAATACAGATATACAAAAATACAGCAAAATCAGCCCATCCTTATAGACTTCCAAAATAAACATAGGAGCAAACTTCTGAAAGCCACCCCCCAGCATTGTCAATATACAGACTTTGCACCAGCACAAAGGAAACCAATCCAGCCTGTAGATACATCTAAAGGTATGCAAGAAAACTGCCTAAACACAGCAAAAAATGGTGCTCAAAAGTAAATCAGCACCAACATACTGCAGCAAAAATTCACATAAGAGCATGCCACAACCCACCATTGATATTTCAACGCTATGTATAAAAAGCACCCATAAGCCAGGGATCCCTGTCCATTGTCAGCTTCTTGGATAGAGGGCAGTACCCAGTGACAGACCTCATGTCCTGGATTGAAGGAGGAAAGAACACCATGCAGTAACTCTTTTCCTGGGAGACCAAGGGAAGAGATGAAGGGATCCAAGAAGGAGTTACCTCTCCTGTCCACGTACTAATCATAGAATCATAGAATATCAGGGTTGGAAGGGACCTCAGGAGGTCATCTAGTCCAATCCCCTGCTCAAAGCAGGACCAATCCCCAACTAAATCATCCCAAGCAGCTGTGATCCTCCTTACCTAAGGGAGTTAACCTCCTATTTGCCATGCCCTAAGCATGCTCTGTCTGCTCCATTACACAGAGGATATCCCAAAGACCCTGATCCTGCAGTGAGCTCTGCCTGTGCACAAAACTCCTAACACATGGAGTTCACTGCAAGTTTGGACTAATGGTATCTGCCTTCCCTCACACAATTCAAATTATGCAAGCTGAACAGCATGCTGTACTCAATATTCATTTCAGGATAAGCAAAGAATAAGCATTTCCAACAAAGTGTAATTGATATACCTTTTTTCCCATATAGTATTACCTTCGTCTTTGCTTATTGCTGATAAAGTATTTTTGCAGTAAAATGGGGTGGAGTAAGGAGAGTGGTGGAAGCAGGGCAGTTAAAAGGAATACATCCATAGGTTTTGAAACCAAAAAGGACCATTGCATTTGAATAGCACTGGCGATAGAATTTCATTCAGTACTCTTTGTAGCGAGTCCAATAACTTCTGGTTGACTAAAGCATACATGTGGAAAGGCATCCAGTCTTGATATGAAGACTTCAAGAGACAGAGGATCTACCACAATTAAAGGTATCCAAAGATAACACCCTCTGATATGGCAGGGCCAGGATTTGAGCTCCCAATCTTTGCCAGTCTAAGCAAAAGTCTTGTCTCTACACAAAGAAGCCACTTCATGACTAAATATAGATTCTTCTGATCCTTAGCTCATTCCTCTATAGCACCAAAATCCCTGGGATAGCATATTTATCATAGATAATAATAGGGGGAAATGTGTGGATGGAGCCCCTTGTTACACTACATCCTTGTTACACTATATTCAGTCCTGCCCTAAAGACACAATAAAGTGAAACTTGGCAATTTGAGTAAGGAGTAGTGAAACTCCCTGTCTTGTTTAATTTAAAGAGCTAAGAAAGTCTCTTTTTAAAGTGGTATACCAAATTGAAGCCTGACATTTCAATTAAGGAAGTAAACTGATTCAATCCTTTGTGCATAGTAATTTTTAAAATAGCTTGCACTGTAGAACATCCTCACACTGAAGTTATTTCACAGCACAGCTTATGAGGTTGAGTCTAATGTGCAGCAGCTGGGGGACAGAAGGGAGTGCTTTTAAGAAACACCCTGAATTGATGTTACTCTGGCAACCTGCCTTTCTATCTAAAGAAAGACAATGCTATGTTGTGTCAAAGTTATTCTTAATATTGCACAGAGGGCAGAATTTCCATCCAATATGATTTCTGGCCGGGCAGTCAAATAGGGAAAGAGCCTGCTCATCATTCCTCTGAGTTGCATTAACTTTTATTGCAAAATAATAACGTTACATCTGAGGACTGGAGAAATGAGGTTGTGAGGCCTTTCTCTCAATGCACTTTCTGAAGTCTCAGATTTCTCTCTACTTCTAGATCTGATTCTTCTCTTGCACTTGCACTTAGACCCAAATCCTGCAACCACCTAGGCATGTGTGTAACCTTATGCATATGAAGGAGTTCCTTTGTGTTCAGTGGGACCATAGCCAGTCATATTCACAAACCTCAGGCTGGGTCTACATTACCCGCCTGAATCGGCGGGTAGAAATCGACCTCTCGGGGATTTCTTGCGTCCCATTGGGACGCGACAATCGATCCCCAAATCAACGCTCTTACTCCACTGACGGAGGTGGGAGTAAGCGCCATCGACGGGAAGCTGCAGAGGTCGATTTTGTCGCCGTCCCTACAGCGGGGTAAGTCAGCTGCGATACGTCGAATTCAGCTACGCTATTCGCGTAGCTGAATTTGCGTATCTTAAATCGACCTCCCCCTGTAGTGAAGATGTAGCCTAAGTGTCTGCAGGATTGAGGTCATACTTTGTATCTCAGCTACACTGAGTGTGAGGCCTGCTTTTGCTAAGGAGGACTTCTTCTCATAAACACACCACACCATAAACACATAAGCCCACTGTGCATGCTAGTTGCCCCCATTTAAGATAAACAATCTCTATTATCATTTTTTTAAAACCTCTCTGTGTACAACATATTTCCTAAGTGTAAAAGGCGTATATTTCTGTATATTTCTCCTTGGATGCCCTATAGGTTCGGCAGCTGTGGTCACTTCATAGATCAGGATGAACAACTGGATCACTCACTGGAGTGGATTTTTATTCACTGTGAAAAAGAAAACGAGACATTTTGTCTGGAAAAAGGTTTGTTTTTTTTCTGCTTTTCTTTTTAACTAAATGTTTCAAATTAGAAAATCAGTCAATATTTGTGCAGCGCTATGAACACATAAAACACTACAGACATGCTAAGTATTATTTCTGTAAAACAGAACTCGACAAGCAGTGAAGAGCTTATATGGCTTGTACACCACAGCTTGAGCTCTGTGACATATTCATGAGCTACCTCCTTATCAGTGAAGCAGAGCTCTAAAACCACACAAAAACAGTCATTCAGCAATGTGAGTTACACAACTATGATAGCGACAGGGAACCTCCAAAGTGTCAGAGGTGAAGTTCAGATAAGCATATGATCTTCTGGTGCTTATCAGAAACTCTTCCAAATGTCTTTGACTTACTAGACTAGCTTAAAAATACATATATGCTCTTTTGTGTTATTTCTTTTCCTTCCTGCTGCTGGTTAGACCAGAAATACCACAAGTACAACACTTTTCACAGGCAGACCTGCCAAGTTTTCTGCTTTTCTCAGTAGTCTATTACTTTTATGCCTTTAATACTGGCCTACTGGGAAACCCTACCAATTAACTACTTCTTTCAGTGCCAGGCTGTAGGCTTAGTCTGCAGGGGTGGAAGTTTTGGGGATTTCATATGAAATCAGATAGTGATTTGTATGTGGTAAGAAACAGCCAGAACAGCACTAACATATTTAAAGGGGCACAGTCAATTCAAATGTGGTCAACTTTACCAGAAAGAACCAATTTGGTTTTGCTGCAGCTAACCTGCTCCTTTCTCCTCACTGCACATTTTTTATCCTTCTCTAAGCAAATTTTACTGTTTTAGGATTTTCTTTTAAAAAATATTTTTGTCTCCCCTTGTGGGTACGTAAAAGATCCACAACAGGGGAAAAGGGACTTAGTCATCATACAGGGCAATTGATTGTTCACAAATGCTGCCAAATACACAAAGGGCCTGATTCTTCCCCTTGTCTTGAGCCTTATTGAGGTAGTGCCTTGAATTCTTAATACTATCTGACAATCTTTAATTAGGGGCTTTAATTACATGGAAAAGTCCTTGAAATTCATTTAAAATACTGTATTTCTGCTTTCTGTGTGGTGCAAGTTTCAAGCAACCTCCGAAAATCCATGGAATTAGAGCTCAATAAACAGCCACACCATTGCAGAAGCTAGCATCACTGTAGGACCTTTCCTCACTCACACAGTCCTTTCAGTTTCTGGGTATAAGGACTGTGCTTGCATCCAGCACCTGTGCATGGCAGCAGGGAAGGGAAGGGTCTTCACACTCTCTCTCTTTTGTGCGCGTATTTAAGGTTAGGCACAGCACATTCAGGGCCGGTGCAAGGAAGTTTCACGCCCTAGGCGAAACTTCCAACTTGTGCCCACCCCCCACCCCAGCCCTGCAGCAGCTCCCCGCCCCCCTCCACCCTGAGGCGCCCCGCCCGTGGCAGCTCCCCCCCACCCTGAAGCACCCTCCTCCCCCCCGTGGCAGCTCCCCACCCCCTTGTCCGGGGATCCGTGCGGCAGCTCTGACCCAGGGGTTCCCCTTGGCTGCCGGCGGCGCGCTGACCCGGGGAACCCCTGGGCTGCCGGCGGTGGCTCAGACTCCCTCTCCCTCCCAGCGCAGCGCGCGCTGTTAAAAAAAAAATTGGGGGCACCGCTTTTTGGCGCCCCCAAATCTTGGCGCCCTAGGCAACCGCCTAGTTGGCCTAAATGGTAGCACCGGCCCTGAGCACATTCCAAACTAAACTGTCAGTGAGGTTTCTGATTTTCAGTAGAGCCTTAACTGGCAGCAGTAGTGGGAACTATAACATAGACAGGCCTCAGACATTTTTTACCACTGTGTCATTTAACTCTGCTTATGGTGGTATGGATGACCAAAGCCAGTTTACCCTGCAGCATTGTAGTGAAGAGCTGCTGAGGAGCTAAATAATGGCCACAACATGTGCTGGTGTAGATGTGGCGTAACAAGGAAACCGTGAAGAGTCAACCTCCCTAAGTAATTCACTAGGAATTTGTATGTTACACTCATATGCATTAGCATCCAACATGTTGTTCACAATGAATGTACATTAAAAGAGAAACTATCTTATGCATTTGCGCAATCTGAAGCATGTCCTATCAAAGCTGACAGAAAAAGTCATGTGTAGGCATTAATACCGGATACCTTCTTCAAATTGTGAGCAGAGCACATTATCCACACATATAAACCTCTCTCCCAGTCCAATTACTATCTGTAGCACTCAATTATGGATAAGAGTGACCAGACTCTTTTCACCTTCATATTCGGGTTATATATTTCGCCCCTATACCCTGATCCACATATGCAGAGACTCTATCTAACTTTATCAGTGGTAACCTGTGCATTTATTCCTGTTAAATCAGGAATTACTATTCCTGTGTCCAAGTTTAAACCTGGAGGTAAATGTAAATAAAAGTGCATTGATACAGAGGATTCAAACAGGCACAGCCCTGCCAGACAACTCTCCAATACCCAATTCTACAGGCCACTTTCCTCAGATCTCACTGAGGAATATACTAAGAAACTGCACCATCTACTCAGAACACTCCCTACACTAACACAGGAACAAATCAACATACCCTTAGAGCCCCGACTGGGGTTATTCTATCTACTACCCACGATCCACAAACCTGGAAATCCTGGACGCCCCATCATCTCGGGCATTGGCACTCTCACTGAAGGACTGTCTGGATATGTGGACTCCCTACTCAGACCCTACGCCACCAGCACTCCCAGCTATCTCCGTGACACCACTGATTTCCTGAGAAAACTACAATGCATTGGTGACCTCCCAGAAAACATCATCCTAGCCACCATGGATGTAGAGGCTCTCTACACAAACATCCCACACACAGATGGAATACAAGCTGTCAGGAACAGTATCTCTGATGATGACACAGCACAACATGTTGCTGAGCTCTGTGACTTTATCCTCACGCACAATTATTTCAAATTTGGTGACAATATATACCTCCAGACCAGTGGCACCGCCATGGGCAGCCTCATGGCCCCACAATATGCCAACATTTTTATGGCTGACCTGGAACAACGCTTCCTCAGCTCTCGTCCACTCATGCCCCTTCTCTACCTACGCTACATTGATGACATCATCATCATCTGGACCCATGGGAAGGAGACCCTGGAAAATTCCACCATGATTTCAACAGCTTCCACCCCACCATCAACCTCAGCCTGGACCAATCTACACGGGAGGTCCACTTCCTAGACACCACAGTACAAATAAGCGATGGCCACGTTAACACCACCCTATACCGAAAACCCACCGACTGCTACGCCTACCTTCATGCCTCCAGCTTCCACCCCGGACACACCACACGATCCATCGTCTACAGCCAAGCGCTGAGGTACAACCGCATCTGCTCCAACCCCTCAGACAGAGACCAACACTTACAAGATCTTCACCAAGCATTCTCAAAACTACGATACCCACACAAGGAAATAAAGAAACAAATCAACAGAGCCAGATGTGTACCCAGAAGCCTCCTGCTACAAGACAGGCCAAAAAAGAAACCAACAGAACTCCACTGGCCATCACCTACAGTCCTCAGCTTAAACCTCTCCACGCATCA
Source organism: Malaclemys terrapin pileata (assembly GCF_027887155.1). Taxonomy (NCBI): domain Eukaryota; kingdom Metazoa; phylum Chordata; order Testudines; family Emydidae; genus Malaclemys; species Malaclemys terrapin. The sequence goes on along the minus strand of NC_071510.1, from coordinate 50,769,609 downwards.
TCAGTGATCTACAACCCATCCTGGACAATGATCCCTCACTTTCACAGACCTTGGGAGGCAGGCCAATCCTTGCCGACAGACAACCCGCCAACCTTAAGCATATTCTCACCAGCAACCACGCATCGCACCATAACAACTCTAACTCAGGAACCAACCCATGCAACAAACCTTGATGCCAACTCTGCCCACATATCTACACCAGCAACACCATCACAGGAACTAACCAGATCAGCTACAACATCACCGGCTCATTCACCTGCACGTCCACCAATGTTATGTATGCCATCATGTGCCAGCAATGCCCCTCTGCTATGTACATTGGCCAAACTGGACAGTCACTACGCAAGAGGATAAATGGACACAAGTCAGATATCAGGAATGGCAATATACAAAAACCTGTAGGAGAACACTTCAACCTCCCTGGCCACACAATAGCAGATGTAAAGGTAGCCATCTTACAGCAAAAAAACTTCAGAACCAGACTCCAAAGAGAAACTGCTGAGCTCCAGTTCATTTGCAAATTTGACACCATCAGATCAGGATTAAACAAAGACTGTGAATGGCTATCCACCTACAGAAGCAGTTTCTCCTCCCTTGGTGTTCACACCTCAGCTGCTAGCAGAGCACCTCACCCTCCCTGATTGAACTAACCTCGTTATCTCCATACTGATTTATACCTGTCTCTGGAAATTTCCATTACTTGCATCTGAAGAAGTGAGGTTCTTACCCGCTTATGCTCCCAATACTTCTGTTAGTCTTAAAGGTGCCACAGGACCCTCTGTTGCTTTTTACAGATTCAGACTAACATGGCTACCCCTCTGATACTTGACATAGCAACAGGTATATCTATATTTTAAAAATCCCACACCCTACCAAAACAAAACACTGCATACACACTTTGACATCTGAGGAGAAGATAAGAGAGCAAACAACACGTGACAGCTGTTGTGGTCATGTTATTTAATGTACCACTGGAAGGCACTCGTATACTACATTGATGAGCATAATATAAAAACCTATACAGAATAGAAGCGAATTCAATTTCCCCTGATTGTTTGGGTGTCTGTGTGAGTGACCAAAAAGCTCAAGGGTCTCAAAAATCTATAAATAGAAGGAAATTATATAATGTAAATGTGAGATATAAGCACTGCAATTGACTATTACTGCTGATTGTTAGCCAGCAGTTTCAAAGATAGTCAGATGTCTACTTTATATATATAGGACTTATGGGATGAACTATTAAAATTTAAAATTGAGTTTAAAAATACCTAGCAGCTAGGTTAATTTTTTTTAGTAAAGATCAATAAAGATGGGGGAAGGGCATAGCTTGATGATCTACAGCCAAGGAGACAGTAAGGAGCCAAGAAAGCCCTTCCCCATCTCTACTCCCAGCACCAGAGCTGGCTGACAATTGAAGGGTCATCGCTGATACAGGATGTAAACAGGAAGTAGCAGGCGCAGTATCAGAAACTCATGGGACCTCCTCTCTGAATGTGTTCTTGGGGGCTGACATGGATCCCCTGCTCCCCATCTGTCTCTCCTGAATAGGTAGGTCCACAGGCAGTTCTCCTACCCCTGGAGAGTAATTAATTTCATGGCCCCTGCATGGGGGAATCAGGATTTGCAGAGCTCTGAGAAGAAGGCAGAGAGCTCCTCTGGGCTCCCACATGACCTGACTATGGAAGGGCTATGAAGACACTCTATGCTCTTTAAAAAGCAACAGAGGGTCCTGTGGCACCTTTAAGACTAACAGAAGTATTGGGAGCATAAGCTTTCATGGGTAAGAACCTCACTTCTTCAGATGCAAGTAATGGAAATCTCCAGAGGCAGGTATATATGCTCTTTATTAGGCTGGCCTGGCTGGCCTGATTACTGATAAGGCCACACCAGAGCTCCATTCTGGATGAAATTCACCGCTGTGCAGAGGATGAACACAAGGCCTAGATACTATTGAAGTCCCACTTAAGTCCTCAAAATAGGGTTTAAGTGGTGCATGGGCCTTATGCTTTGATGGCCCTCTGCGCACAGGAGTGAATTTGACCCTTGCATTGAACAATGGCAAACAGAAAAGAAATGTAAAAATCACCATTTATTCATGGGCAATTCATAAACCGAAAAAAGGGCTAAAATCACTGAATAAATTGTTCGCTGCAAATAGTTCATCGAATTCTAATCACAGAAGTATGATGCAACATCACAATGCAGAAATCTAAAAGATAAACATCTGCAGAATCCAAGCTTACACAGCCTAATTTTTAAATTTGAGCCTTCAAATCAAAGCAGCAAATTCTACTGTTACTCAACTCAGTACCCAAATATAGAACTGGGCATATTGATTTTAGCACAAAAGTTTGATATTTGTTCACACATCTTTCACACAATCCCCCCATTTGCTGCTGGTGGTGGAAATATTTATGGATAAGTCCTCACTGTACAGCTCTATGTAGATGTATGGGGTTTGATACATATGGTACAAAGTATTTTCTTCAGACCTGCATGAGCCACAACCATCTTCAGTTGAAATAGTTCCTTATCATCTAATTCTAACAATGGTTGGGTTTCCAAAAGCTCTTACTATGTGATGGCCGTTTGCAGACAAGTGTGGTGGTTGAAGGTTGAACTGTCCTATTACCCCTAAAACGATTCTTGCAGAGAGAGGGCTGAGGCACATTGATGAGACAATGTAAAAAAGCTTGTAGAGCAGCTACCTGTGTAGTGCCTGCTCTGTGGACAAGCAGAGGACTTCAGTCTCCACTATGTTCGCTCCACAAGCATTAAATTCACTTTTGATTTTAATAATCTAAATTACCTACAGAAAGTCTATGAAAACTTCATTGAAGGCTCATGAAGTTTCTGTCTTTAAACAAAAACAGAGGAATAAAGCCTAGTATTCAGCATAAAACGGCTTGAAAAGTATGCAAAATGGGTAACCTTAATACACACCTATTACGTCTATTGTGCCAAAGTACAGGGTGTTCGTATTTTAATTGTGAATTGGGTATGACAAAGCCTTACTGTTCTCCTAATGTATTTTTTCTTTAGTGGAGCACATCTGTATTATTGTTTTTGTAATTTATTTTGATAATTCTGCCTCTGTGGTCAATGAAGTTATTTGTGCACTCCCACAGCATACTGAGCAGCTTCCCGATGAATCACTTTCCCGCCTTTCTCTGAGACACCAAGAAATGATTATGACAGCAGCAGGTAGGTGATGAATTCAATTTGCCCTTCGTGCTCGAGGCTGCACAGTAAATCATGGTACAGTTAGTCACCAGTGTGCAGAGCTGGCAAGTACATTAAGGTTCCCTGCAATTACTGTCTCTCTTTCATTGTATTGCATATTCTCTGGGTTTCAATTTACCCCTCTTTTTAGAAGCTTTCACTCCTTTTTCCATCACTTCCTCTTCTTTTCATTATCCTACTAATGATGAAACTGTAATTTGCTCTGGATTTTTGTGTTTAGCTACTTATACATTTATAACCTTAAATGATCCTAGTCTCCTATATATCGGGAGGTGAGACTATGCTTTTAATTTTTATTTGCCAGCAATTATGCTGGTGAATTAACCATGTCAATAAATTAGGACCATGGTTCCCAGAAATTGCTTCACACATTGGTACATTACTCTCCTGGGATGGACTACTTAGAATTCTAGCCTCCCTTTTCCTTCTAGACTGATCAGCTCCTATGTAGAAACCTTTACCAGGATGCATCCTAGGATACAAACTCCAACCTAGGATTCAGAGAAACCCAGGATCCAGGGCAAGTGGCAGTGTACTCAAATAAATGGGAGCCAGCTGACACTGGCTAATATGGCCGTGGCCCTAGAAGAGTCTTAGAACCGGTGCAGTTGCCCCAAAAAAGTTAAAAACCACTACTTTAGGAAAATAAAGCCACAAAACTTTAAAAATATCAGTTATCAAAGAGTGCAAATAATCCAAATGATTACACTCTTATATGGTCCTTCAATACAGGCAAACACTATACGGCAACTATTGATTTTGTAATATACTTCCCAACTGAACTTTCAGCTTTTGCTGCTGTGCTATCAATTAAAGTTTAACTGAGCAGAAGCCTCAGTGCAGTGACCTTGTGCAGATACAGAACATCCCATCACCAAGAATCACTGCTGTGGATAAAGGATTGTTACTGTAAGCAGCTGAAGTGGACAATATTGCATCATGTTCATAATGAAATAGTACAGCGTGCAGGCAAAGTATCAGAACTAGAGTCCAGTCCATAGTGAAAAGTAAGATACAGTTGCATAATCTCTTTTGCGAGCTTGAATGCTGTACCTCTGCCCAGGAGTGAATTTCATCCTCTGCCTCTATACTAGCTAACCTTAAAGTAGTCTAGGTTTTTAAAGACAAATGGCCTTAGCAAGACTTCCATTGGCCTCAATGGGAGCAGGCCTATCATATAACATTGACATAATTGAAATAGATGGAGTTACTCCAGAGATTAAATCTGCCCAATATGTTCACACTATTAATGGTCAATACTAAACACAGTATTAGAAATATAGGGCTAAGTTTTCAACCTTGGGAGCCAAGTTAAAGTATGAGTGCTCAGTTCTGCATTTGGGCATTCGGATCAGTGTTTAGGCACTGGAATATCTTTTCTAAGAACTTAAATGCTGATTTGAATGCTGAAATGCAGAACTAGGCACTGTACGTTATGTACACATCTTTAAAAAAATGGGCTCACAATGTTTCTAAGGAGATGATACAAAAGAGGGAAAAAAGAAGGGTGCAGTGTCTCCACTTTATTAGGGGATGTAGTCTGTATATGAGAGAAATGCATATCTCACATGAGCTTTGGAAAAATGGGATAATGAAAGAGTTGTCATTTTCTGAGTGGTTTTTTGTAATATTGATAGTCAGGGTATGAACTGAAAGATTCATATCCTTGTATGAACTGAAAGATTGCAACCTCACCTTGTGAGCCATAATACCACATTTTTCTCTAAGATCACATTCTATGAGGTTTGTAAGCCATTAGACCAAGTATGCAGGCCTTCCAAAACCAGGCTAGCTCACATTTAACCGTAAGGAATGTGATACATAGACATGTATGTGCAACAGCTGGTGCAGGTAGCATTCTGCAATGTTAGATAGCTCAATTTGTGTCACTATGTAACAGAATAGGAGTGCAGGGCTCCTTTGTTGAGATGCGCAAAGACTGAAAGCTGTGTCATTATAGGAAGCATAACTTAACTATATCATCATCATTGGTTAGTTATTTGGATTGCAATTGCACCTAGAGGCACCAGTCAAGGATCACTGTGCTAGTCGCTCTACAGCCACATGGTATAAAGTCAGTCCCAGCCACAGAGAGTTCACAGTCTAGATTATGACAAAATACAACAGGTGGAAGAGACAAACAGATAGGCAAAGGGGAGGTGGATGAGGAGGAAACAGTAAAGTGAGCAAGTTCTCTTATATTAAGGTGACATGAGACCTCTCCATCTGCAGTTGTCAGGGTGGCAGTGCTTTGTAGGCCTCACCTATGCAGTGATAAGTGACTTATTTGTCTATCTGTCTTTAAAGAAAAGCAGAGGAATAAAGGTTATTTGTCTATCTGTTTTTTTTTCGAATGCAGCTACACACTGTACTTCAGATAAGATGCTACATCAGATTCCTTGTCATTAACTCTGGAGATGTATGTAAACTTTTTTAAAAAGCATCACAACTGCTTGTTTTTGAAACGTTTACCAAAAAAAAAAAAAAAGTATGTTAAAAAAAGTAACTCCCTTCTGAATCACTGCATAGCAGTGGTTTTCAGCCTTGACATCATAACTCCAAGGTTGATCACAAAGTTATTTTCTGAGGTTTAATGCATTTTCTGAAGAATGATTTCCTTTTTTAAAAAAAATTTATGTTCCTAGGTTTTATGGTTGCAGCAATAACCTTCCACATATAAATTTCTGCAATAATTAGCCTAATTTAGTATATTATTTGGAGAATATGCACTGTATGGATGTTTCCTGTAAGAATGCATAGATATTACTTAAATGTTAAATTACCAAATTTATATGCACTGAATCTAATGCCTACTTTGGCCATATATGGTGCAATGAACCTTTAGAAAACTCAACAACCTATTATGTATGAGAGTACTATCATTTCTTCTGAAACAGTGCAAAAGACTGTGTGGCATAGACTCAAATGAATTTGGTGATCCCAGGAGAAAAAAAGTGGGTGGTTTTGGTTTCCAGGGTAGGAAATGGTTGTGAATCCTTTTCCTGAAACATGATAGGAGGAGAAGGATTACATGTCAATGACATAGCCTCTCCTTTCCATTCAAACTAGTAAAAAGGAGTGCGAGTTCAATAATAGCAAAGAATATTGAAGAAGGGTAGGGGATGGTTTATAAATATTTAATTCTAAGAGAAATATAAATTAGGTTTGATTAGAGAGCAGAAGGGACAATATTTACCAAGTTCAATAAGGTTTAATAGTAACATGAGTACTATGAACTATGCATTACTGTCAATAGCAGCAATATCAAGGAGGCTAACAAGTGATGGCTGCAGTGAAGATACTCAAATCTGAGGTAAGATTTCTTCAGTTGATATTGGTCTCATAGACTCTTAAGAATCATTTGTGTGGAGGGAGAGTTTCAGGGAAAACAACCTCTCTCAGCTTTTGCATGGTCAAAGGCTGCATCTGCTAAGGTAAAGCAAACATTTTCAAAATAAAAAACTAGACACTTTTGTGGTGATGTATTTTACAGTCACTAAGGAGTCATAGAAAAGGGAAAAGTACACCTTTTAAAAAAATCTGTGCTGATGTTACTAACAACTTCTGACTCAACATTTCTTGGAGTGGAAGAGTTATTCCAGTAACTTTAGTGTTCTGAGTGAGTTTGGCATGAAATAGTGAACAGGTGTTACTAGTATTCACTTTGAACAAAAGAGCAGCTTTGAGAGAGACTACATCCTATTAAAAGTTTCTCTTCGCTCCAAGTATGGTTCTTCACACTGAACACTTGTCCCTATTGATCTGTTTGTTCTTGGCAAATTCTACTCTAGCAATGAGTCTTGAATGACTATATTGTTATAAAAGAAAACTAGACCAACTGATTGATTAAATGAAAGTCACTGAGACACTGAAATATCAGTGCATAGTCACTGTGTGTACAGTAGAACCTCAGAGTTATGAACATCAGAGTTACAAACTGACCAGTCAACCACACACCTCATTTGGAACTGGACGTACGCAATCAGGTAGCAGCAAAGACAAAAAAGACCAAAAAAAGAGAAAGCAAATACAGTACAGTATTGTGTTAAATGTAAACTACTAAAAAAAGGGAAAGTATATAAAAAAGTTTTGACAAGGGAAGGAAGCTGTTTCTGGGCTTGTTTCATTTAAATTAAGATAGTTAAAAGCAACATTTTTCTTCTGCATAGAAAAGTTTCAAAGCTGTATTAAGTCAATGTTCAGTTGTAAATTTTTGAAAGAACAACAACAATGCTTTGTTCAGAGTTACAAACAACCTCCATTCCCAAGGTGTTCATAACGCTGAAGTTCTACTGTACATCCCAATCCTGTATTCCTGGTAAAAGAACACAGAAGGTAACAAACTGTAACTTTATATATCTTTCACCAAGCCTTCAACTCTTTTCAGCAAGCACATGGCTATGTCTAGAGTGGAGTGGTCTCTAACATTAAAGAAGACTTGGTGCCACCTCAGCCCAATAAATGCTTTAGTTCAGCAAGCAATTGTAACTTCAGAGGTCTTGGGTGAAATGTTGGCCCCACTGAAGTAAATGGGAGCTGTGCTACAATAGAGGGCAGGAATTCACCTCCCCTTCTTGGCCTTTCCCCTAAGGAAAAGGCTAACAATGATCAGAAGACCAAAAACAATTACTCCTTCTCAGAATTATAGAGCTCTTTAACATCCAGAGCATGCCTTCCAAAGAAATGCTGATTAAAAAGGCCTCATTAATTAACTAGGAAGTCAGTTCCTGGAGAAAAGATGAGACTGTCCATTAAATCACAGTATTTATGTAGAACACTGCATACATTAAATCACAGTATTTATGTAGAACACTACATTTATGTAGAACACACAATGGGGTAGAGCTGAAAGGATAAACAAGTACAGGAGTTTGCAGTTCCCCTGATGCACAATAATATCCACCTGAATTGGGTCACAGCCCTTAATACCTTAGGATATTTAGCACTTGGATGAGAATGTGAATAGGTATAAACTGGACTGCATGTCAAATCATCTCCTAAGGGACTGGATTTTTTCACTGGATGTCCAGCCCTCATATTAGGAAGATTTTTCTCTGATCAGGAAGAAGAGGAAACTGAGATTGGCCCCTTCAGCAGACAAACATTCCAATTGCTTGGAACCACAGGATTAACCATGACTAGCTAACAATGTTAAACACACATTGCCCATGTGTACACTGACTGTTAAGTCATGTTTAACATTGTGTAATTGGCACAACTCCTCTAGGCTGTGTTTTAATTTTCTAGCCCAGTGTCTGGGTGCCATAGCATCAGGGTCGATCATTCTTTTCTAAAATGTACATCTACAGCTGAAGAAGAAATCAGTGAGACAATGGAAAGCCTGAAAGATGGAAGAGACGATAATTGTCAAATTTAAAAGAAAGTGCCAAATAATTTATTTATGTATCTTTAAATGGAGAATCCGCTTTGTTTTATTTTACACAGCATTATTTAAAATGCTAAGTGTTTTAATTCAAACGTTGGCTGGGAGTAAGGCTTAATGGTGACCACAACTGTGTTCCCAAAAGCAGGATACTGAATTTGGAAAACTCTCCATCCCTAGCCTAATGAGTGGGTAGAATGCAACTGCACAATCTGTGAAAAACTGATATGTTATTTAGAGAATGCCCCCTCCCCCCCGCCTATCTGGCAGTATATCGGCCCATCTGAGACATATTGTCATCAATGTGGCCTCTAGACGATGTGGAAAGGGATTGATGGGAGATGATTTTGGTAATTCTCCAAAAAATAATTATCAAAAAAAAAAAAAAAACATTTTTTTTTTAATTATTAGTTGGAGCTGAGAATAGGGTAAATAGTTGTCTGGGTGGGACTGATCACCCATAAAGGGAGCAGATGGGCCCAGGGAATTCCTGGCAGAGATTAGATCACATACAAATGAGTCTTCTCAAAATAAGGATAGGACTGGGAAATGGGCAGATGGAACACTGTAAAGGCTGGCAGTAATATGGGCAAAGAATACTTCATTTTAATTAGTAATTTTTTAATTGAGAGCATTGCAAACAGGAATTGGGTGGGATTGGGCAGCTGCAAAAGGACATCTGGGACAGGAACAAAGGCTGGAAAAGATTTAGGAAGAAAACAAAGGCATTGCTTTATTAGGTGGCTTGATAGCACTGGGTCATATGTGCCTGGGTCTGGCAGCCAGCTGGGGACTTCCCTTCTCCTCCTGGTAGAGATAAAACTTATCCCAGGGGTAATACATTTGGTCCAACTTGAGAAAGTGGCATGCAGACAGCACTGCTCTTCAGCATTTCTAGCAGGGAAATTTGTGGAACAGCATTGATGCTATCCTTAGTGGGAATCCTGAATTAAATCCAATTCAATTATCTGAAATAGAGGCAGGCAGGAAAGGAAAGATGAAGTCATGATCAAATTCCTTATTCATTTTTTGTTTTTAAATTATGTAAAGCCATTATTATACTGGACACTTTCTATTTTAATATTTTTTGTTTCCGGGTTCAGTGAAGACAAGTTAAATGTTTATTGCTATTGATGTAGTGTCTGGTTCCCATGTTTGATTTATTTATTACATTATCTATTACATTTTTTAGTTAGAATGGGTAATGATATCATTTGTTAGTCATAGTTCATTATTTGCAAATTGAGAAAAGTGCATAAAACTCAAGGAAGTTGTTAGTTAAGATTTTACTTGTGAATAGCAAAGAATCTTCTCAAAAGATGGAAAATGAACTTGGTGGTGCTTAGTAGTATATTGGACATACCACATGGCCCATTAAGATGATCGATCACAAATTCCTGGTGCAAGTTGAAGTGTGGATGATTCAAACTTGTGGAATCTACTAATACATTTTTACTCACAACGAATGAAACGTCACTATTTGTTTTGGAAACAGACCAAACACACTCTGAAACCATAATCATAAATAATCAAACAGGATATTTTTCATGACTGCATATTAATTTTCCTTGCTAAATATGGAACTATTTAAAAAAAATAGAATAAGGTCAGTAGAAAACAAACAAACCAACCCCTAGCATCAACTTCTTAGTAGGGAAAGGTAATCTAGGCCCAGGGTATAGATGGAGGCAGTTGGCTCAGAATTCAGCAATAGGCATCAGCCACGTAGCTCTCTCCAACAATGCAATGTGAATAACTAAATATTCAATTTGGGTGCAAACTCCTCTCCCCACTTCTCACACCACAAAAACTGTTTTTTGGTCAACTGGAAACAAAATGTTTCATTTAGATTTTGAGGGCTGGTGGTTTTTTGTTTTTTAAGAATAGACATGGTTTTAATTTTGGGGGGGAAAAAATGAGGGAAATTCCAAAACAAAACTTTGTTCTGTGCTAAGAAGTCAAATTTTTGCATTTTGAAAATGCTGAAATTAACTGTTTCACCATTTCCATTTTGTTTTGTTTTTAGATTGAAACCATTTGTTGAAATCAATTTGAATCAACCTGATTCTGCGTTTTTCAATGGAAAAAAAAGATTTGGACAAAAAATTTTCACCCCTCTTAATGTTTAGATACTAAAAAATAATCTTGCCTGCAAAACCAAAACATTTACTTCTAGAATTCACAAAATTATTTTTCTGATCTAAACTGAGCCTTAAATTTCAGTTAACATCTCATTGGAACCAAGCTGATATTTTGAAACAGAACTTTTCTTTCAAAGTCACATATTAGGCCACAAAAATGTAGTATTACATATACTATCCTCAGAAGGTGTAAATTTTTTTGCAGAGTTGGGGCAATAGAAAGCTCTTCTCCATTAATTATTAATATTGCTATATTATTTATCTATAGTCAGCATCAGGAGCCTGTTGTGCCAAGTGATGTGCAGACAGAGAGGTTCCCTCCCTCCAGGGTGCATAAATTAAACTAATGACTTTAGCTATGACAAGACAAGACTATAATTTGAGTTAGGTGAATATTAAAAAGGAATGATAAAGCAACATGTATATTGCCAGCTGTAATCCAGCCCAGAACATTAGAATTGGTACTTTTCCATTGGCTATTTTAACCCCTACATGAAATTATTTTTGGGGAGGGGGGTTCAGTCCAGTTTCCAGGAGACAGATATCCATATCACAAAACTTAGCATTGACATTAGCACCCTCATTTTCAAACTCAAGAGCAGCCAAAGTCTGAACAGAGGGCATGGAGTTTTAATTGTCCCTTCAACCTCCACTTAGCATTGGTGGGGTGGTGTAATGGAGCTTTCCATCTTCTGTACCCATCCTCAGATAATTAAGACTTCAATATCACCAATGTTGAGTATCCAGTACCGTTTTCAAGTACTAAAAAAATGAAAAAAAGAAGAAAAAAAAAGGAAGAAGATGACTCTCCATTACTTGTCAGTAGTATTAGGGCTTAAACCTCTTCTCAGGGCTCCATCATCATATAGTTTAGCAAACTGATCAGCATTTGAATTGATCTGATAATCCATCCAGGTGAGGGCATTGACGTATCACTTGACACATGAGATTGTACACTGCACAATGACAGAGGGAAAAATTAAGGTAAAAAATATATTTTCTTCATCTTATACAGCACATACATACATTAAAGAAAATGGCAATCAGGCTATGTCTTATGATTGTAAATATGAAACATAAAAAAGTGTCATGCAATCAAATGGGAAGAGTGAAATAAATCAATAGAAAGTTAAGACATGCCTGATTCTATTGTACCTAGACAAACCTGGTATATTTAAACAGCAGATAATGGATCATGGCTTTTACTAGAGATCAACTGTTTAAAACCACTATCACTGTCAATTATTAACCTTTTTTGTCTGTTCTGTATGATAAAAGTTAGCTTGTAAGCTCTTTGAGACAGGGACCATGTCTATCTTTAAGTTTAAATAGCCCCTAACTCAATAAGGCCTTGATTGGAGCTCTGGAGGCTACTATGATATAATAATAATAAGGGCCTATTTGAAAATGGAGTTTGTATTCTGTGGGGGTTTTTAAGTAGTTGTGTGTTCTTTTTTTAAGCCAACTTGCTTCCTGGGGCCACGGGGAAAGGGAGGAGAAACACCTCTCATTTGGAGTCACCAGATAGAGATTATTAGGATAAATTACACTGATTTTATTCGCAGGGAATAGCAAAATACTCAGAAGCAGCTGCAGCAGATAAATATAGGTTCTGCACTGCTTTTAAAAACTGGTATCTCTTTAAACTGGTGACAATAGGACTGTCCATCTCCTAGGTTACATTAGGTGAGTTGTTGGGTCATTCAAGTTAAGGAGACTGGCACAAATAATGCAACAGAGTGGAAACATAATAAACACCAAGCTGACAGGACCAAATTAATGTTTCCTTCATTGAACTCAAGTACCCAAAGCAATTTCCACATTTAGAGATAAAAGAATCACCCTGTCAGCAGTATATAATTTTACTGATACATATTTAATTATATAATATTTATTCCTAGGCACATTACTATACTGTAGCATCCAATGAATTCTAAACCTGCCAAGAGAGAGTGCAACACATTTCCTTTTATTTAAGGAAAATGGCTTCATTTAACTATTTCTCATTTGGGCAAACCCTTTTTCAGTGTACCTTCCCCTACCATCTTTTAGTTTCTGGATGCGAGGCAGTTTACTTTGATTCCAGTGATGACACTCTACTTCTCTATTTGTTCAAGGCCCATCACAGTGGTGTGTTTCTTCTGCCTTCTTCCCTGTGCCATCTACTCTGTCACTCTTCTTAGTATGAGATGATGTGCCAGGCAGTACAGTAATAAGGAATGGTTCTGAGCTCCACAGTTCTGACCAACGCCCATACCAAAGCACTGTTCAGCTGAAGACTATGGAAAATTCTGGATTTGTCATAAAATTCCACGGGATCGCTTTGTAGGAGATGCACAGAAGCTGGTTTAATAAGTTTGTACCACTGTCCTCCATACCCTTCTACTGGATGCACCAGCTTTTGGGAGGAAAATAGTTTATTTCCTATGCCCATTCTGCCTTTGATCTCTTTGCTGATACTACCAAGAAGGGTGGTATTATGGTTATGTGGGCATCTGTCCAAGGGAACTGAGACCATCAACTCATTTCACAGAGGCCACAGAACAACTATCAAAGAGGAACAGTGCACCCTCTCCTGCAACGTGCAGCGCTTCTCCTGAATTAAAGGGCAGTTGAGGATGCTCCCCAGTTTGCTGAGCTGGGCCCACAGTAGAACTGAATATTAGGCCATATTTTAATCAGCAAGCAAGAGGTGAAGTTATCACATTAACAACATTCCACGCTATCTCAAGAGCCACCCGGTCCAATGCTTTTTCTCCTTCCCAGCATAGTTCTTGGAGAACAGTTTTCAAATCACATGTTAGGACCATTCACCCTTCTTACATAGTAGAGGCATAAATATATATTAATGAGTGAAGCAGATTAATGAGAAGTGTCTTTTTCATACTCATAAACCTGCAATTATTTGTTATATATAGTATATTTCCTATGTTCTCGTCTATAATCTTCAGTAGATGCATGTGAAAAGTAGAAGAACAAAGAGTGAACAGAGAAAAAGCACATTATGGAAGGAAAAACTTGGCCAGTCATCAGAATATTTGTTACACACTTCAAAACTCCTGCCAGTGGCCCGATTAACATTTGCAATAGTTCCGTAATTGCTGCATCACTTATTTATTTAATTGTTGTTGACAGTTGGTTTCTCTCAAATACGTAACTCACCAAAAAGGATTCAAGACTTGAGGCACATGTTAGTATAATAACAAAAACAGTGCATTCATTTAAACTGTCTGACCAGTCCTTGTACATTGTGTATCATGTTGGTAAGACTGACTATGTGAGATGGTGTTCAGATAAATTCTGAAATGTGATTGGAGGTTGATGATGACAACTTGTATAAAACACTTCATATTGTGCTGTGACACACAATAGACTGATGATGAGTACTCGCTAGTTATCAAACTACATGCAAACTTCCTCCTTCTCTCTAGGAGTCACCAAAATACATGCAGATAATTCAAAACACCTAAGAAGCAGAAGAGTGCTGGTTTAAGTTTACTTACTCAAAACCTCATTTAAAAAAAATTCCCACTGAAATGAGCAGAAATGTATGTTAAAGAACCAGCTAACCTTTCAGTAGCACCCATGCCAGATTAAACAGGCAACTCCATTTTGCATTAAAAAATCACCACTAACATTGTGACTGGTATTATAATATATATTAATTATGAATAAATCATTTTGGATTGTGCTAATCAATTATTCCTAAAAAGCAATCAATCCATTTGTACAGCTCTGTAAAATTCTCATAACACAAAACACAAAAGACTCATTACCTTTCTCAGATCAGCACATATAATTTTGTTTACACCCTTTTTTCTTAAGCTTTAAAGGAAGAGCTGTTCACTTTAAATCTCTCTAAATCGAGTAAATAGAAAAGCAATCTAGCTATTCGACTCAAAACACAAAATCATTGATACCTGAGCAATCCAGTCCTAAGAGCATAAAGGCAGAGACCTATAACCACATATCTATGATGAAATGATCCCTAGTACATATAGGGGCTTCTACCCTTGCTCACCCCACAAAATCAATTGTGATACATTTGTGACATGCAGGCATGGCCTTTTCAGGGTCACAAGTTTGCAAGGTGCTAAATTCTTGCAACTGTAACTTGGCTCTGACACTGCAGTGCTGTTGACATACAATACCTGATCCCCTAAACCAGCTAGTCATCATGGCACCATCCCTTCTCCTGCTTGTTTACTATACATGCTGCAAACATTTGCTTGCCCAAAGACACTGCTGTGCAGTGTTTTCTTCTCTCTCTCTCTCCCCTTGTTTATAAAAAAACAAAAATCCCTCTAGAATCAGTTTCTCAGGAGATGCATGCCAAGAGTGATATACATTGTACCATTTTCAGAACATAATTACTATGTGAATTGAAAATAAATGTCAGTTTTATTTTATTTTTAAAAGTAGTGGCAAATTTTGCATTTTAAGGTTTTTATTGTAAGCTGTTAGAGTTCAGGGACCATTCCATCTATCATTTTCTGCATTCTGCTCTGCATGTAGATAAAACAAGACATGTACATTTTACTTCCATTTCCCTTTGCTATCCTCTTTTTAGTGATTTGAGAACGTGTGTATATGTTTGTGTGCACACACACACCCCCAAGCATACATATACACCAGAGGGTGAAGGGAACTTAAAGTAACTCGAATACTGCAGTGAAATCTTGGCTCTATTGAATTCTATTGGTATTCTGCCATTGATTTCAACGGGCCAGAATTTCACTTCTGAACAATAGTCTCTAAAGGATATTATATTATGGCAAGGCATCCCTTTCAACTTGTCAGCCTCAGCATCTCCCCCCTCTAATGGGTGGGGGACCTGGAGTAAATCAGTCCTACTCCAGAGTTTTTTTCCCTCAGTCGGCTTTATTTTTTGTTATTTTCAAAATGGGCCTTGGGGTAGTAATATTCAGCCAAACATAGACACAGACTCCTAACACACAAAAAAAGAATAACTTTCCCTGCCTCCTCTCCAGGATGTTGCCTTGTTATGCTGGCTTCTGAGTGCCAGCCCTTACCCAAACACAATTACCTTGCTTGCCCTATGGGATGGAGAAAAGCCTTCCACTTAGAAGAAGCCTTTTCTCTGTACTGCAGTCTCTCTCTCATCTCTTTTCTCTCACACATCAGAAGAGGGGTTTTTAAAGGTCACAAGCAGCACTTAATTGGAGTGGACTCAGGTGTCTCTTGTTGACCTGAGGTAACCTCTGATCCCTATCCAGCCTGATTTTGTCACAATATACACTACCAGAAAGGTATGAAAAATATGGCAATATGGCTTGTAATATGAAGCATGACTTTCTTGTAATCCAAATTTCCTTCAGTATTTGTGGGTGGACAGCACCATGGCATATTGTCATATTCGTGTATGTGGAGGATAGCATTTATTCTGTTAGCAACTTCAAAAAAAAATATGTACTTCATCTTTAAGGCTCCTTCAAGTTCTCTGTTATTGCAATCAGTACTCAACAAATGCCCATGAAATGTCTGTGGTGGGATGGTTTGCTGTGCTTTGCCAGAGCCAGAGAAGAATGCAAAGAAGGCTTTTTTGGCCCATACTCAGGTTGAAAGCATGTTGCTTATATGCAGCATCTCAATTCTCTCCATGATTAACAAACCACATTTAGCATGGGTCTCTGCTGCTTTGAATATCTCTTGTGAAGAAGCAGCCATAATGCTCCCCTCCTTCTCTCTTTCCCTTTGGAAGTAATGAAGAAATTAATGCCAGCCAAAACCCTCCTAATGTACATCTTAAATTCAACAAAAATGAGAATGGGCTGCATTCTAGATTGGGGGGGAGCAGTTTGAGGAATTCTGTAGGGGTGACAGGAGATCTTGTGAATTCCAAGGAGAAGAGAACAGACCCAGCTATTACTAATAAGTGTGACTTCTCTGGCAATATCTCAGGAGAGTTAGGGCACCCCACAGCATGATATACGCTTAAAAGAAAAGGTTTGTCTTCAGATCATGCCAATTAAAAATTTAAGCAAAAAGGAGAAAACAAATTTCAATTCTTTGTATATACTTCATTTACAAAGTGCAAGCCCCAAAGCTGTTCTTTTTTTTCCTGTACAGTTATGTTGCTTGGTATTAAATAGAATCAAGCATGTGCAAACCTTAAATTTAGATCATCAGCTATCACAACAGCTGAACTGTTCCATCAGGAGGCAGGTGCTGTTGATCATATACACATTTCTCTGCTCAGAGCTATGCTCGTGGACAGCATATACTGTACATTCCAGCCTCATGATGACACAGCTGTACTCCAGGGCCAAGAATTTTTGCATTCTGCACTGCGGATGTCACTTATCTACCAGATTCCAAACACTCAGAAACCACATTTAGAGCTGGCAATATCACTGTTAGCACTACAAGATGGAGTGTTATATACATTTATAGATGCTTGATTCTTTTTAAACCCACGACCCATCCCTTCCTTGAAAAATAGGTGGTCATAAAATTCATGCATAGGATATAAATATATGTAGAATGTTCATATTAATTTCCAGCAGATTCCGGAGGTCTGTCATGAACTGTGACTGACTTCTCACAGGAGCTTAACTAAGGATCTTGTCCTTTGTTGTTTGAACTTGCCTTGATTAAAATAGGGGAGAGAGTATAAAGCAATCAAGTCATTTTATACAAAAAGGAAGTGCATGCAGTTCCTAGCATGTCAGGAATTAGAGAAATCTAGGAGAGACATCAAGCTAGGGTGATGAAGTACACAGTTTCTGTATAGCTGAACTTACTGTAGTGTTCTGGTGTCATCAAAGCTGAAAGACTGCTTTAGGAGGTGTGGTTTAAGGTGTGATAGCTGCCCTTCTGAACTGAGGGACCTATTTTGCATACTCCCTGTCTGCAACTCTGCAGAGATTTTTGGTAGGGTGAGCACTAGGTGTTTTGGCACTTCAAGCAACAGATTATTTTGTGTTCCACCCATAAATCAAAGAGGATCCCCTTTCCCTAAGTCATCTTACATTGCTCTGCCCTTCCTCCGAGCTCCTGTTTGGTTTCTCTTTTCTAGGCAAGGAACTTGCCTTCTCTCTAGGATACTCTCTTCTGACACCTGTGTACATGGCCGGCTCAAGGATTTTTGCTGCCCCAAGCAAAAAAAAAGTTGGCCGCCCCCCCTTTTTTTTGTGGCCCCCTGCCCCTGGCCCTGCCCCAACTCCACCCCTTCCGAATCCCTTCCCCAAATCCCCAGCCCCGCCTCCACCCCTGGGTGTGCCGCATTTCCCCCTTCCCCCATTGTTTCCTGCGGGACCCCCGCAATCTCCCGCCCTAGTTCACCTCTGCTCCACTTGCTCCGCCAGGCACGCCGCCGCTCCACTTCTCCCCCCTCCCTCTCAGGCGAGGGAGGGCAGAGAAGCGGAGCAGTGGCGCGTTTAGGGGAGCAGGCGGAGCGGAGGTGAGCTAGGATGGGGGGGGTGCAGGAAGTAATGGGAGGGCGCAGGAAGTAACGGGGGGTAGAGGAACCGCTCCCCACTCCAGCTCACCTCTGCTCCACTATCGCCGCCTCCCCCAAGCGCCCTGCTGCTCGGCTTCTCCTCCCTCCCAGCCTTGCTGCGCAAAACAGCTGTTTCATGCGCGGCAAGCCTGGGAGGGAGGTGGGAGAAGCGGAGCAGCGGCGGTGCACTCAGGGCAGCAGGCAGAGGCAAGCTGGGGCGGCAGGGGCACTTTTTCCCCATGCCCCGGAGTCGGCGCCTATAATGGCCAGTGCCAGAATGCCGCCCCAAGCACCTGCTTGTTTTGCTGGTGCCTGTAGCCGGCCCTGCTTGTGTATTAGGAATAGGACTCCAGAATATGGGGTGTTTTGGCCAGTTGGCTTCTTCTGACAGAATCATCATGACTCTCTTCTTAATACTGCTCCCACAGCCATGGCACACCTCTTAAAATGTGTCATCCTAAACAGATGGCTACAGAGCCTCTGGCTCCATGACTTTCCTCTTTTCTGCAAGACAGGTTTCAGCTTCCAATTCCAAGTGGAAAATTCCCACTCTGAAGCAGCCACATAAGACATAATGTGACCAGTCAGGACTTCCCCTTCCCAGACAATAAGCTTGTAACTCTCTCTTACTTAGCCCTAAGCAATGGTTTCAGAAGAACAAGCTCAGTGTTCAGTCAGCTGAGGAAAGTTCTTAAAGAGGCCATGAAAAATTGACTGGCTGGAAAGTTATCATCCAGCAGAGGAAAGGCCCATCAGACTAATGATTGTGCCCCTCCTCCACAGAGATAGGGAATCAAAGAGGACGATAGAGCCCCCACAATGGAGCAGGTGCCCTTACCATCAGACAAGTGTTTGGGGGCAGGATCACCCTCCCACTAGTACTAGCAGGAATAGTGGCAGAGAAAGAAGCTGTCACACCAATGTGTGCATTTTTAAAAATCAGAGACCCGTGGAAGGGAGACTTTGCTTTTTTCATACTCACCTGGGGCTGCTTGGGGGGGGGGGGGGGGAGAGTTAAAACAGTCCTAGGGTATGGAGAGGTCATTTAGGTCAAGCAGCTGTGGAGTTTGGCTCAGGAAGTGGCCTTGCATACTGAGCTGACATTCTCCTGATTAGTTTGGCTTGATATATAAACTCCACAAGGCCACATTCTGTATCCTGTGAGGTGGATAAGGTCCTATGACAGTACCAGTTAAAATAGGAAGTAATAAGTGAGATGGTCATTATTAAATTCTGTAGTTAGAAATGACTGGAGCACTGACAGAGTTTTTCCATTTGTTTTCTCTGGGTTATGGGAAGAGACAGCAAAGGGACCGTAGTACTGAAACCAGTCATTGGGAAAGTGCTACATTTTAAATCAGGGCCACATGAACTTTATACTAGAATACTTGTCAATTTTGTTTTTCTTGAGTGACCTGCCTTAAGTCCTGAATTCAGGAAATTTTTTCTTTCACTGCAACAGCTGACAGCATCATAATCACTTCAGACAGGGCAAGAGATTCAATTTAAGGATTTGCCATCAACCATTAAAATGGAAAGAAAATTCTGAACTCAGGAGTGGGCTGTTCCAAATGTAAATGTATTTAGAAGGTTCCAGTCTACATGTACGTTCTTAGTGAGTGAGGATTTAAACGTTAGCAAGATTTTCATAATAGCTTTGCAGTTCAGCTTTAAATTGCGGTGGCAAAAGAGCCTCTAATAAGCTAACAATTGGGAAAAGTGTGCAGAACTATATACTGTAGATGGAATGAATAAATCATGACTAGAGTTTACAGAAATTGTTTTAACAGACACTAACTTTGAAAAAAAAAACTCTACTTTTTAAACCAGGCAGTTTTATTATATTTTTTCCTGTTTGAAAAAGAGACAACTAAGCATTTGCTCATCGAACTTAATGACATGTCAAGACTGAGATCCTCAGGTGCACAAGGTCGCTGAACTGAAAATGAAGAAAAGTAATGCAATTATTAAACCAGCTCAAGTCTGCAAATAATGGCATATTATTATAGAGTTGAGAAAACAACATTATGTAACTACCAGCAAAAAACACCCAAACTCTTTGTTAGTTTTTAGGAGGGCTTCCAAGAGAAGGTATTTTAGGCAGGAATTTTTTTTCCACAAAAGGTTTTTTTTCTTAAGGCACATGCAATCTGGCAAAACCCTCTAGAGCCCAAAATCCAAAACATGCTAGGAAAAATGTCATTTCTCACATATCTTCAGATTACTAAACCAACTGGCAGCATTAATCCACTTATGTTGAAATTCATAATGGATTTCATTAGGTTAAAAAAATGGTTTTCTAAAAAGGCCTTTACCTGCTTTACTTACATCTCTTAGATCAATGAAAGGGAAAGCTTTGTTTATGGTTTCATTCACTTTTCACCATTTTGTATTTCATTCAGGATTCAGATGTGCCTTCAGGATCTGATTCAGCATGCATCAAAGTCAATAGATGTCTTTCCATTGATTTTAATGGGCATTGCATCAGGCACTTAAGGTCGAGCACCACATTGGGGCAGTGCAGAGACATGCCACCCCAGGCGAAGCTATGACAGAATTTAAGCTGCTGCAGCCGATTCCCTATTGTTGCCAGCCAACTCTGCTGACTTGTATGTAGGGTGGGGTGTGTCGATGACCCCACCTCCTCTCTAACCTTTTTGGAGTGCCTTGCACCCTGGGAGATGTAAGGAAGAACAGACCCTGAACTCCAGGGAAGCACAGATTGTTCAGGAACTCAAAAAAGCAGGCAAGGAGTGCAATTTGCTATCTCTCCACCCCTTCTGTGCAACCATGGACTAACAGAGCACAATCTGGCTCTTCGTATGGGCACTGAAATTAGATTATTTGTACTGTGATCTGAGACACTGTGGTACCAACCTCACACTATTCAGTTTTAATTGTGTTTTATGACTCAGTTTCCTTCTCTGATTCTCATGGGACCAGTGCAATGGTTCAGTGTTTGGGTTTTCTCTGTTCAATTCCCAACAAAAACACTGATTTCACTGTATGTTTTTTTAAGTCCTTTTTTAAAAAGTTCTCTATTCTGCTAAACGTTATTAAATCTACAAACAAAAAATAACTCTTTTGGGCCTAATTTACCACCCTTTACTTTCAAACCCTTGTTTCTCAGTGCTGGGCATGTTAAGATGACTCATTTTATAGTTACAGGGGCGGCTCCAGGCACCAGCGCATCAAATGTGTGCCTGGGGCAGCAAGCCGCGGGGGGCAGCCTGCCGGTCACCGTGAGGGTGGCAGGAAGGCTGCCTTTGGCGGCTTGCCTGCGGGAAGTCCGCCGGTCCTGCGGCTTCGGCAGCAATTCGGCGGCGGGTACGCCGAAGGCGCGGGATGCCGGGCCTCCCGCAGGCATGCCGCCGAATCCGCGTTACCAGCGGACCTCCCGCAGGCATGCCGCCAAAAGCCGCCTGACTGCCATGCTTGGGGCGGCAAAATACATAGAGCCGCCCCTGTATAGTTAATACACTCCTCCAAAATATAGGATAAGTAAAATGTTCAGTTATCAAGTCACGATCATAACATCTAAACTTAAAACAATTTAAAAGAGTGAAATATTTATCCTGTTCTCCTTTCATAGCCTGAATCTGTCTTTTTACAATTTAGCAGGAATCATCTGCGGTTCTGTTCTTTCTCCATATATTTCAATCGCTTGTGAACTCCTGAGTGTTTTAACTTTTCAGTTCTTACAGAGATGCATTATGAAGTTTTGGTTTCTTTGTCTGCATTTTTTTTGTCCAAAAAGGAAACATTGTCATATTTTTGTTCATCAATTTGCCACAAGGAATATTTCTATGCTTCTGAGATTTGTTGCATCCTATTTTTTTCTAATCGCAACTCCTGGATGAGATGATGATCAGAAATATTGCTGTTGTAATTTCTACATAACTTAATTTAGCTGAAGTTTTCATTCCTCTCACAATCGGGGGGTGGGGAGGAGAGAAGAGGAAAGCATTGTTTGTTTTAAATTATACCTGCATGATTGTATTCTTAGTTCCAACTGCTCTTCCCCCATTCTTGACTGGCATATCCCCAGTAATGTCCACAACATCATGCAAAGAAGTGCTACATATTTGTCCTAGATTTTACATTATATTATGATGGTATCTGAAAGTAAAACTGCAATCCACAAATGCCAGTTTTCGTACATGCAAAGAGCATGTCATATTTGACTCTCTAACATTAGTGAGGGCACTTTGCGGATTTTTCTCTCTTTTGCTTCCGGGATAGCAGAAAAAGAAGACTGATATAAGTTGACATGGGGGATAATATTCCATAAGTTCACTGTATACCCAGAGGAGTAATGTTCTACATATTACACACAACCACTAACCATTAAGAAGCTGGATTTTCTATAAATTTAGTTATTGATCCCTAGGTCTTAAAAAATAACACCTGTTGCAGCAGTAGAAATGCAACACAAGTATTTGTTGCTGGAAAGCTGGTTTAGGCCACATTCGATTTTTACCACACCTACAGTTGATTTTTATAAAATGATTTTGGTGCTTGAGAAAGCTGTCAAACTGACAACACTGAAAAATAAATCCCCCCAGGTCCTGATCCAGCAAAGTGCTTAAATACATGCTTAACTCTAAGCTCATGAGTAGACCCAGTTATTTAATTTATAAAACTGCTCACATGCTTAAAGTTATGTTTAAGTGCTTTGCCAGACTGGGGTCCTAATTATTGACAGGTAAAGCACAGACAATTGTAGTACAAGTTCCCCCCTCATCATCTGCCAATATTCCCCAACCCTGACACAAAGGGACCGTGACCACAAGAAAAATGGAAGTACATTTTTCATGCCAAAACTGCTAGCAGTAGTGCCTGTTGATACCAACTGTCACTGTGTTTGGGATGTGAATGCTTTTCCACTAGGAACCATGGAGATCACAAACACATTTGCACATTAGTCACTAAATAGTTGTCAGCTGCTGGAAACCAATTCTTGCTTCCCTCAGAACAACCAGATCAAGCAGGATTTGACTTTGACAAACAGCAAGCTAATGTGCCTTTTCAAGTTTTCAATTCAGATTGACCTGAGATCTCGTTGTTGTTATTTCTAGGAACAGTTGAATCTGTACTTGCAGCATGCTCTAGAAGAGTTTTTAAATGGCTTGTTGGTCGCTCAAGGTGGTATATATATAAGAGACTTGTCCAAATCTGGTTCAAGTCAGGACTATTATTTAGTATTTTTATTACAGTAGCACCCAGAGGCTAAGTCAGGATCAGAGCCCCATTGTGCTAAGTGCTGCCCAAACCCCTCCCTTATTCAGTACCCAGGTTATCCATATACTTACATGTGGGAGATTTTCAGAAGACACAAAGAGCAACTACAAAAACAACAAGGAGCCTGGTAGCACCGTAAAGACTAACAGATTTATTTGGGCATAAGCTTTCGTGAGTAAAAACCTCACTTCTTCAGATGCATAGAGTGAAAGTTACAGATGCAGGCATTATATACTGACACATGGAGAGAAGGGAGTTACTTCACAAGTGCCACCAGACTCCTTGTTGTTTTTGTAGATACAGACTAAGGCCTTGTCTACACTACGACTTTAATTCGGATTTATCAGCTTTAATTCGAATTAACCCTGCAACCGTCCACACAACGACGCTATTTATTTCGATGTAAAGGGCCCTTTAAATCGATTTCTGTACTCCACCCCGACGAGCGGAGTAGTGCCAAAATCGATTTTAGCAATTCAAATTAGGGTTAGTGTGGCCGCAATTCGATGGTATTGGCCTCCGGGAGCTATCCCACAGTGCATTATTGTGACCGCTCTGGACAGCAATCTAAACTCGGATGCACTGGCCAGGTAGACAGGAAAAGCCCCGCGAACATTTGAATTTCATTTCCTGTTTGCCCAGCGTGGAGAGCACAGGTGACCACAGATAGCTCATCAGCACAGGTAACCATGCAGGCTGATAATCGAAAAAGAGCACCAGCATGGACCGTGAGGGAGGTACTGGATCTGATCGCTGTATGGGGAGAGGATTCAGTGCTTGCAGAACTTCGTTCTAAAAGACGAAATGCAAAAACTTTTGAAAAAATCTCCAAGGGCATGATGGAGAGAGGCCACAATAGGGACTCAGATCAGTGCCGCGTGAAAGTCAAGGAGCTCAGACAAGCCTATCAAAAAACAAAGGAGGCAAACGGTCGCTCCGGGTCAGAGCCGCGGACATGCCGCTTCTACGCCGAGCTGCATGCAATTCTAGGGGGGGCTGCCACCACTACCCCACCTGTGTTCGTGGATTCTGGGTCGGGGATAGTCTAATTCAGCGACGCCTGAGGATTCTGCCGATGGGGTAGAGGAGGAGGAGGAGGATGAGCTTGCAGAGAGCACACAGCACTCCATTCTCCCCAACAGCCAGGATCTTTTTATCACCCTGACTGAAGTACCCTCCCAAGCCAGTACCCAAGACTCTGACCCCATGGAAGGGACCTCAGGTGAGTTTACCTTTTAAAATATAAAACTTGTTTTAAAAGCAAACGGTTTTTAATGATTACTTTGCCTGACTTTGCATTCGCGGTCAGTTCAGCTACTGGAAAAGTCTGTAGCTACTGGAAAAGTCTGTTAACGTGTATGGGGATGGAGCGGAAATCCTCCAGGGACATCTCCATGAAGCTCTCCTGGAGGTACTCCGAAAGCCTTGCCAGAAGGTTTCTGGGCAGTGCATCTTTATTCCCTCCTCCATGGTAGGACACTTGACCACGCCATGCTTGCAGCAAGTAATCTGGTATCATTGCCTGACAAAGCCTGGCAGCGTATGGTCCCGGTGTTTGCTGGCATTCAAGCAACATCCGTTCTTTATCTTGTTGTGTAATCCTCAGGAGAGTGATATCGCTCCTGGTAACCTGGTTGAAATACGGGAACTTAATTAAGGGGACAGAGGTGGCCGTTCCTACTGGGATGTTTGCCTGTGGCGGAAAATAAATCCTTCCCTGCAGTTAGCCAAGCGCAGATGGGAAATTGGCCCTGAGTTTTTCGCGTTTGGCTAGCAGGGATCTTCCCTGTTACCAGCCACGCAGTGGGGGGAGGGGTACCGTGATCATCCCAGAGAATTCATGGCGGGAGGGGGGCGGTGGCGGGGGGGGGGTTAGTTTGGTGCCTGCAGGGATCTTCCCTGATACCAGCCACGCGGTGGGGGGGAGGAGTACAGCGATCATCCCAGAGAATTCATGGCGAGAGGGGGGGGGGTTAGTTTGTTTTCTGGTGCTGCTGAATGTTAACAGAAAAACCGCAGCACTCTACTTGCCTGAAGGGGCCCAGACAAGCCCCCCCACACTGCCCCCCCCCAACTGGCTGAGATTGGACACAGCTCGTGTGGAGTGCTGCCACTTCATTTCCCAATTCTGCAGCACTCTACAAGCTATGCTTGGTATGTGGGAAAGGAGGGGGCAGAAGCTTACCATGGCCGCATGCAAGCCGAATTCTGTTGCCCAGACCTGTGATCTCTAGCAGCAAAGCCACAGGCACTCAGCATTAAGAGGCAAAATGCGACCTTGCACAGAAATCACATGTGCTATGTAATGTGAACAGTGTTGGTCACCGTGAAAGAGTATAAGCATTGTTCTGCAAAATGTAGCTTTTAAAACAATTCTCTCTTTTTTCCCCTCCCTACAGCAGCTGCAAATTCCTCAAGCCTCCCTCCTCCATCCCGAAGGTTATCACAGATAAGGCGTCGTAAGAAGAGAATGCGAGAGGACATGTTTTCTGAAATTATGGAATCCAGCCGCAGTGACAGAGCTCATGTGAATGAGTGGAAGGAAACAGTTTCAAAGTATAGGAAAGAAGTCAGTGAACGTGAGGAGAGGAGGGACCAACGTGAGGAGAGGAGGGACCAACGTGAGGAGAGGAGAGACGCTCGAGATGAGAGGTGGCGGCAGGAAGACCAGAGGATGAAGGATGCAACGCTGGGGCTGCTCCGGCGTCTGGTGGAGGTTCAGGAATGGCTGCTGGAAAACAGACTGCCGCTTCAGCCCCTGTTCCACCCTCCCCCCTCCCCATGTTCCGTATCCTCCTCACCCAGACGTGTAAGAACGCGGGGGGGGAGGCTCCGTACACCTTCCCATTCCACCCCAGTAGACAGCCCAAGCAAAAGGCTGTCATTTTTTTAACCTTTTCTTTGTGGCTTTTTCCTTCCCAGCAATCCTCCTCCCAAATACCACCCGGGTTCCCTCCCTCTTTTTCTAATCTATTAATAAAGAATAAATGATTTTTAAATGATAGTGACTTTATTTGGTTTGAAAGAAAGCTGGGGGAAGGGGCAGGGTGGGTTCCTTACAGAAAATCAGTCAGTAAAGGGGGAGGGTTTTCATGAAGGAGAAACAAACAGATATTTCACACTGTAGCCTGGCCAGCCATGAAACTGGTTTTCAAAGCTTCTCTGATGCACAGCGCTTCATGGTGTGATCTTCTAATCGCCCTGGTGTCTGGCTGCGCGTAATCAGCAGCCAGGCGATTTGCCTCAGCCTCCCACCCCGCCATAAAGGTCTCCCCCTTACTTTCACAGAGATTGTGGAGCACACAGCAAGCAGAAATAACAATGGGGAGATTTCTTTGGCTGAGGTCAGAGCGAGTCAATAATGATCTCCAGCGACCTTTTAAACGGCCAAATGCACATTCTACCACCATTCTGCACTTGCTTAGCCTGTAGTTAAACAGCTCCTGACTCCTGTCCAGGCTGCCTGTGTATGGCTTCATAAGCCATGGCATTAAGGGGTAGGTTGGGTCCCCAAGAATAACTATGGGCATTTCAACATCCCCAACGGTTATTTTCTGGTCCGGAAAGTAAGTCCCTTGCTGCAGCCCTTTAAACAGAGTAGTGTTCCTGAAGACGCAAGCGTCATGAACCCTTCCCGCCCAGCCCGCGTTGATGTTGGTGAAACGTCCCTTGTGATCCACAAGTGCTTGCAGCACCATTGAAAAGTACCCCTTGCGGTTTATGTACTCGGTGGCTTGGTGCTCCGGTGCCAAGATAGGGATATGGGTTCCGTCTATTGCCCCACCACAGTTAGGGAATCCCATTGCAGCAAAACCATCCACTATAGCCTGCACATTTCCCAGAGTCACAAACTTTCGTAGCAGCACCTGAGTGATTGCTTTGGCTACTTGCATCACAGCAGCCCCCACAGTAGATTTGCCCACTCCAAATTGATTCCCGACTGACCGGTAGCTGTCTGGCGTTGCAAGCTTCCACAGGGCTATCGCCACGCGCTTCTCAACTGTGAGGGCTGCTCTCATCTTGGTATTCTGGCGTTTCAGGGCAGGGGACAGCAAGTCACAAAGTTCCATGAAAGTGCCCTTACGCATGCGAAAGTTCCGCAGCCACTGGGAATCGTCCCACACCTGCAACACTATGCGGTCCCACCAGTCTGTGCTTGTTTCCCTTGCCCAGAATCGGCGTTCCATGGATAGAATCTGCCCCATTAACAACATGATCTCCAAAGCACCGGGGCCTGTGGTTTCACTGAATTCTGTATCCGTGTCTGTGTCCATGTCCTCATCATGCTTGTCGCTGCGCTGCCGCCGCCGCTGCCTCCTCGCCTCGTTTCTCTGGTCCTGACTGAGCATAAACTCCACGAGAACGCGCGAGGTGTTTACAATATTCATGACTGCTGTCTTGAGCTCAGCGGGCTCCATGCTTGCCATGGTATGGAGTCTGCAGTGTTCACCCACCCAGGAAAAAAGGCGCGAAAATGGTTGTCTGCCGTCCGTTGCTTTCATGCAGGGAGGGAGGAGGTGAGGCTGTACCCAGAACCACCTGCGACGATGTTTTTTGTCCCATCAGGCACTGGGATCTTAACCCACAATCCCAATGGGCGCGGGAGACTGCGGGAATTATGGGATAGCTATGGAATTGCTACCCACAGTGCAACGGTGCAGAAATCGACGCTAGCCCCGGTACTTGGACGCACACCACCGAAGTAATGTGCTTAGTGTGGCCGCATCCATTTCGACTTTATACAACCTGTTTTTCAAATCCGAATTATCTAAATTCGGATTAATCCCATAGTGTAGACATACCCTAACACGGCTATCCCCTGATACTTAAAGAGCAGCTGGAAGCCTCACTCCCTGGAAGTTGCACTACACATATTATTGCCCCTTGGCTGAGCAGTTAGGCAATATTCGAGGTTTTGCCCTGTATTTCCATTAAGAGGAGTTAATTATATGTGTCAGGTATATTGTTTGGTATAATCCTGTTTGTTTACACAGAACATTCACAAAGTCCAGTTTCCCAGAACACAATAAAAACAGACAACAGCAGACAGTTTCCTTGCTCGCAGTTTCCAAGCTTGTCTTTCCACTGAGCTCCCAAGGAGCTCTGTGTCTCCCCACTACACTACTAACTGTTTCTCTTGCTTTCTACCCATGTTTTGCTTTCTGCCTCTCACACACCTAGATACAGCCAAACAATCCCTTAGTCCCTGCATTTGCAACCAGTCCCAGGGAAACTCCTCGTATTCTCCCTAGGTTAGTTCTTCCCAGGCAGTCCAGAGCCTTGGCATAAAAAGGGACTTAATTGTTTCTTCTCTTTAGCCTGAATGAAGGGTGCTTAGCCCATCCGTCAACATTAACCAGGTCTGTGATTCTCTAAGGATCAAAGACCCACTTAACACTTTTCAGCATAACAATATTGTGGTGGCTGGTAAATAAAGTCTCTCATTTTATGTGTGTGTATGTATTCTATATATTACACATACAAGTGTATATATTATATGATGACATGAAATTAAATATATTTCTTGACATTATACAAATGTCATTATATAAATATGACTTTATTCCTCACCAGATCTCACAATCCAGCTGCTTTGAGAAACACTAAATTCCCTTTTTTAAAAAACTCACAAAAGAAATCCACTTTGTGGACCAAAGTTTGGGTGTCTTGGTTGTCTCTAAAAAAACCGCATATTTGTGCACAGATATGTGAAGAAGGGTGTTATCTAAATTCCCATTTCCATGTATAAATATAAATATTGCAAGAAAGTACATTCAGGCACATTTTTGTGGCCTAACTTACTTGTTTAAGTTGTTTAACACTCACAGTTCCCCTGGACTTCAGTGGGACCTGAATTTCTCTGCTCTTCTTAGAATCAGGCCTATTCTTTTGTTTGACAGGTCATTCTAAGTGCTATGAATTGTGAAAACAAAAGGCGAACAACCCTAGAGAAAATTCCACCTGTGCTTGTACACTGTAGTAAGGGAGGAACTAAAATACAAACAGGCAGTTCTTAGAATTGATTTGTTACAATTCCTTTAATGGTGCAGTGTCTTCTAATATTTATTATGAGACAGAAGAGTTGATAGATTTCCTTTTTTAAACCAATGTTTGCTTGCAGGTCAGACCTATACGCACATGCAAACGAAAACAGGCTAGGCTGACGTGCTTTATTCATCTGCATTGTTCTGCATCAGTATGTTCCAGGATGTCTATTATTGAGCTTTGTTAAGTAGGACAAATGTTGCCCAACATGGTACAACTTTGGGTCAAGTTAGCTATGCTAGCCAGGTTTTGTTTTTAATGATTAAATTAATGTATCTTCAAATATTGACTGAGGGAGTAGAGCAGGAAAGGGTGTTTAACTCATTGTTAGAGAATGAGATTAGGAATTACGGGAGCATCTCCAACTTGTATCTGTGCAGAGGACAAAATTATTTCCTGGGGATAATATTAGCAGGCAGTATTTTCAAACAGTAATATTAAATCAGTCCATTGCACTGAACCTAAATGAGAGGTAAAAAGGCATCCTTTAAAAAGTGGAAGTTAAATCCTAGTGAGGAAAATAGAAAGGACCATAAACTCTGGCAAATGAAGTGTAAAAATATAATTAGGAAGACCAAAAAATAATTTGAAGAACAGCGACCCAAAGACTCAAAAAGTAATATCAATTTTTTTTAAGTACATCAGAAGCAGGACTAAACAACCAGTGAGGCCACTGGACGATTGAGATGCTAAAGGAGCACTCAGGATGATAAGGCCATTGCAGAGAAACTAAATGAATTCTTTGCATCAGTCTTCATGGCTGAGGATGTAAGGGAGATTCCCAAACCTGAGCCATTCTTTTTAGGTGACAAATCTGAGGAACTGTCCCAGATTGAGTTGTCATTAGAGGTGGTTTTGGAACAAATTGATAAACTAAACAGTAATAAATCACCAGGACCAGATGGTATTCACCCATGAGTTCTGAAGGAGTTCAAATGTGAATTACTAACTGTAGTCTGTAACCTAGCATTTAAATCAGCTTCTGTACCAAATGACTGGAAGATAGCTAATATGACATCAATTTTTTAAAAAGGGCTCCAGACGTAATCCCGGCAATTACAGGCTGGTAAACTTGACTTCAGTACCGGGAAAACTGGTTGAAACAAGAACAAAATTGTCAGACACATAGATGAACATAATTTGTAGGGGAAAAGTCAACATAATTTTTGTTAAGGGAAATCATGCCTCACCAGTCTGCAAGAATTTTTGAGGGGGGTCAACAAGCATGTGGACAAAGGGGACCCAGTGGATATAGTGTATTTAGATTTTCAGAAAGCCTTTGACAAGGTCCCTCACCAAGGGCTCTTAAGCAAAGTAAGTTCTCACGGGATAAGACGGAAGGTCCTCTCATGGCTCGGTAACTGGTTAAAAGATAGGAAACAAAGGGTAGGAAGAAATGGTCAGTTTTCATAATGGAGAGAGGTAAATAGTGGTGTCCCCCAGGGCTCTGTACTGGGACTGGTCCCATTCAACATATTCATAAATGATCTGGAAAAAGGGGTAGACAGCGAGGTGGCAAAATTTGCAGATGAAACAAAACTGCTCCAGACAGTTAAGTCCCAGGCAGACTGCGAAGAGTTACAAAGGGATCTCACAAAACTGGGTGACTGGGCAACAAAATGGCAGATGAAATTCAATGTTGATAAATGCAAAGTAATGCACATTGGAAAACATAATCCCAACTATACATATGAAATGACAACAAATTAGCTGTTGCCACTCAAGAAAGAGATCTTGGAGTCATTGTGGATAGTTCTCTGAAAACATCCACTCAATGTGTGGTGGCAGTCAAAAAAACAAACAGAACATTGGGCATTATTAAGAAAGGGATAGATAATCAGACAAAAAATATATTACCTCTATATAAATCCATGGTACTCCCACATCTTGAATACTGCATTCAGATGTGGTCGCCCCATCTCAAAAAAGATATATTGGAATTGGGAAAGGTTTAGAAAAGGGCAACAAAAATGCTTAGGGGTATGGAACGGCTTCCATATGAGGCGAGATTAATAAGACTGGGACTTTTCAGCTTGGAAAAGAGATGACTAAGGGGGGATATGACTGAGGTCTATAAAATCATGACTGGTGTGGAGAAAGTAAATAAAAAAGTAAAGAAAGTCTCATAACACAAGAACTAGGGGTCACCAAATGAAATTAATAGGCAGCAGGTTTAAAACAAACAAAAGGAAGTATTTCTTCACACAATGCACAGTCAACCTGTGGAACTCTTTGCCAGAGGATGTTGTGAAGGCCAAGGCTATAACAGGGTTCAAAAAAGAACTAGATAAATTCATGGAGGATAGGTCCATCAGTGGCTATTAGCCAGAATGGGCAGGGATGGTGACCCTAGCCTCTGTTGTCTGAAGCTGGGAATGAGCGACAGGGAATGAATCACTTGATGATTACCTGTTCATTCCCTCTGGGGCATCTGGAATTGGCCATTGTCAGAAGACAGGATACTGTACTAAATGGACCTTTGGGCTGACCCAGCATAGCCATTCTTATGTTCTAAAATTTGCTGGTAGGCTAGATACACAGATAAAGTAGCCTTCTGAATTACTTGCAAATGACCCTAACAACTACATTTCAAGATGCCAATTATTATTAACTCGTGTTTGCATCTTATTCAGCATATTAATTCAATTTTTTTTTAAATATGTACATATGCATCTGAATGAGATTTGTCTTGAGTGGCAGTGGAGACAGCCAAAAGGGGAGATGTAAGAAGGGATTTGAAAGAGAAGAGAGGAGCTGCATGACATTAGGAGCAGTGAGGTCAATCCAGGTGTAGAAAATCCAGATATACATGTATATGGCCCTAATCCAGAAAAGCAATTTAAACCCATGCTTAACTTTAAGCCCATGAGTAGTCCCATTGGCTACAATAGGATTATTCATGCTTCTAAAGTTTACGCGCAGGCTTAAAACATTTGCTAGAATGGGGCCTATACATCTCCATAAAACCCAAGTTCAGTGATGCACACAAGATCTGGCCTCTGTGAAAGGAAAGGAACAAACAAACATTTCACAGCCCAATTATAAAATGTTTCAGAGTGCTGACAATTTTTAAGCCAAACCTTTTATAGAGTGTATAAACCAGTGGGCCATCTCACTGTCCAGTGCATCAAATAAAGCTCCCAGCTGCAGGGCCGACTCCAGCATTTCTGCCGCCCCAAGAAAAAAAAAAAAAAAAAAAAAAAAGCTGCTATTGGCGGCAGCAATCGGAAAAAAAAAAAAAAAAAAAAAAGCCGCGATCGGCGGCAGCAGTTCAGCGGCAGGTCCTTTGCTCCTAGAGGGAGTGAGGGACCTGCCGCCCCTGAATTGCCACAGGTGCCGCCCGTCTCCCTTGGCCGCCCGAAGCACCTGCTTGTTAAGCTGGTGCCGGCCCTGCCCAGCTGTGGCAGAATACATCTCTTTCTTTCTTCAGTGATGGGTTTATTTCTCAACACCAGAACTGTCCAACGTAAATCAAACAGTTAAACTAGGCCTTTTTCTTTTGTCCCTAGGCTTCTGCAGAAGACCAATCTGGCCCACAGTAGCTCTCGCTTCCCACTAAAGCAGCTGGTTGGGGGGTTTGTTTGTTTGTTTAAGGATCAGGTGACTTGCATTCTCTCATCTGATCCCTGGCCTCAAACCAATCACCTGGGATGTAGTTAATTGGGTAAGGCTAAGATTTTGTCACAGATATTTTTAGTAAAGTCACAGACAGGTCACAGGCAATAATGAAAAATTCACAGAAGCCCATGACCTGTCCCTGACTTTTACTAAAAATATCCATGACAAAATGAGGAGCCTAGGCAGCTGGGCCCAGGCTGGGAGCTCCAGGGTCCCCCTCCCCTGGCGCCTCTGAGTTGCGGGGGTCCTCCCTGCTGCTGCCTGTGGCAGCCGGGAGCAGGAGGGAGCTAGCCTACAGCTCCCTGCCTCCAGACACGGCAGGGGACCCTGCAGCTCCCAGCCCATGCTGGCTGAAGTCATGGAGGTCTTTGGAAGTCACGAATTCCATGACTTGCGACCTCCGTGACTAAATCACAGCCTTAGTCATAGGTGTGGCAAGCCTATGACTTAAAAGGCCAATCCACCCTCTAACAGGGTGGATCCATATTTCAAGAAGGTTCAATGGTAGATAGCATGCACAGCTACCATGGAGGGGAGTGCTCACAGTGAAACAAGAGATGGATGGCTTTCATGGGTTGGATACAGGGGTGAAAGTAGGCCGGTACAGGCTTGTATGGTGTACCAGTAAGAAGCTGGTACTGGCCCGTATGTCGTTGCCCCTTTCCCCTGCCCTGGGCCGCCGATGGGGGGGGAGGAGCAAAGGGGGCAACTGCCCCAGGGCCGGTGATTTAAAAGGGCTCGGGGCTCCCGGCCGCCACTACTGTGGCAACGGCTGGAGCCCCGGTCCCTTTAAAATCACCGCCGGAGTCCTGGGTGACACGGGCCAGGCAGCGCAGATGGGCTGGCTGGAGGAGGCTGACTACCAGCCCCACCCTTTCTGTCCGAGGCCCCGCCCCTTCCAGGGGCCAGTAGCCGGGCCCCTGTACTGGTAAATGTTTCATATTACTTTCACCCCTGATTGGGTATCATATGATATAAAAGAGAACAGATTTCAGATAATGTGCTATTTTACTCCTAACTTCCTATGCATAACTAAAGAGGGAAGTTTAGTACATATTAGTAAAGTTATTGAAATTTTGTAGCTTACCTTTGCAAGTCACCTTTAAGAACAGCACTGTGTTATTCAATCAAAATGTTGTTCCCAGTTCTTTACAATGGAATATCATGCCAATATGTAACAACTATAATACAACTTTGTACCAGTTTTGCACATTAGTTTGCACAATTTAAACAGGAAAAAAAACAAAGTAGTTTGATTCTCATCTCACTTAAACTGACATAAAAAAG
Organism: Malaclemys terrapin pileata; assembly: GCF_027887155.1. NCBI lineage: Eukaryota > Metazoa > Chordata > Testudines > Emydidae > Malaclemys > Malaclemys terrapin. The sequence goes on along the minus strand of NC_071510.1, from coordinate 50,735,189 downwards.
GAGTAACTCCATGGAAATCAAAGGAGTAAAATGATGTAAAAGTGATGTGAGAACAGTCAGGCCCAAGGTCACCAAAGCAGGACAATGAAAAGTAATTTTACCTTGGATTATCATTGAAGGGTAGACAAAAAATATACAGCAAATCAAAATATTATAACCAGCATCATTGAACAATTAAGTAAGCCATAGCAGGAAAGATCTTCAAACACTAGCTCAATTAAAGAAAAGCTTAAATTATTGTGACCCTTGCTCTTGTGTATACAAGTCATGACAAATTGTATTTCACAATAATGAGAGTTTTAGGACTGCAGGTAAATGTGTTAACTTGTTTTACTTAGGTTATGTTATCTTCTATAATGTATTTTATATACAAAGAACTCTTGTACCACAAGTGCTTGTAAATTAGCCTGCAGCCTCTATTCTGTGAGCAGACAAGAGGTTTTCAGAGGGTAATCTTGCTGTCTCACCCACACACACATGAATCAAACACCACAGCCAAAGCACTTTCTTGCGGAGTTTTACTTTACAGCAGGCAATCATGGGAGCTTTCAAAATATTTTTTGTTTCTAAGTGCAAGGCAAATAGAAGCATGTTGGTCTCAGCGGCCATGTATTCCTCCAACACTGCTGTCCCTCCAGCTTTGATGCAGACAAGGAAGGGAATGCAAATAGTTTGCTTACCAGAAACTTCACGCACAGGAAATGGCCGTGAGGTTTCCTCAGCCTGTTAGCTGTTACCTTTACTGGAAAGCCTTTGGGGGGGTGGGGGAAAACACAGGTAGGAGGAGTCACCACTGCTGCTGCAGCCTGGGCAGAATCTTGTGGTGAGGCAGAGGATGAAATTTCTTTGCAGAGCAAATGCTTTTTCCCTGAAGTGCATGGTTATCAGTCTCAAGATGATCAATCTCAAGATGTAAAGGCTCCTCCTATGTACATTCTAGGAATTCAGCATCAGTTTCTGCCAGTGACAGAAGGCCTGTCAGCCTGCAAAAAGGAAAAAAAAAACTCTGAGTGTGTGGCATAATAGTAAGAGAGGAAGTTGCAAGACGTTAAAGTCAGCTTCAAGTACCATTTGGTAGGGGAAGGACTAGCTGTGGCAGCAGAGTACTGACTAATTTCTTTCCCCTGAGAAATTCAGGAAAGAAATACATCACTCAAATGCCAGTATTTAATCAGGACAGGAGCCAAGAGCACTGTGAAGGCAGCATGCTCAGCCCCAGCAGGAAAAGCCTCACAGAGCTAAACAGCAAACCCTCGACTCAATTTCTGGAGTGCAGGTGACGGACTCTGAAGAGAGTCCTGTGCCACAATGATGATTTCTGTGCAGAATCTTGAGGGGGGGAGGGAGAAAATGAGGGCTCCTCAGGGCTCCAGCAGGGATGTGAAAGACTCTTCCCCCACCCGCTCCCACAAGTCTGTCAAGATTCTGCTTCTTAGAGAGAGCAAACATCAACAAATAAGAGAATTTGGGGAGTGAGAAAATCAAATAGTGTGAAGTCATAGAGCTAGTCTACATTAGTAGCGCTACAATGGCGCCACTGCAACGTGTCTGGTGAAGATGCTCTATGCGGACAGCCCTCCCATTGGCAAAAATAAAACCATCTCCGTGAGAGGCGGTAGCAATGTCGGTGGGAGAAGCTCTCCTGCTGACATAGTGCTGTCCACACTGGCGCTTAGGTCAGTGTAATTTACATTGCTTGGTGGGGAGGGGTGTGTGGCTTATTCCCACCCCTGAGGGACATACATTATGCCAACACAGCCTGTCGTGTGGACAAGTCCATAGAGCTTAACACTGACATACATAGAGACTTTGTGAGAATAAGTTAGCCTTGGGCAAGTTTCTTCCGTTCTCTCCCTCCTACTCCCACACATATTAAAAACAATTGAACTATCTTTTGAGCTTATAGTACCTCAGGGGAGGTGATGCTCTTCTTAGTGAGGTAAGCAAAGGTTATTATTCTTGACAGTCACCCAGACTGAGGCACACAGGAGATTTGTCATGTCACAGAACACTGGTGAGAAATCAGAGAATGTCACTGTCAATAGGGGGCCCAGGGGTTCGTGGAGGGGATCTCAGGTCCTAGCCCACATACCTGAGACACCCCCTTGCTTCTGATCAGCACAAACCCCCTCTGAGGAGGCAGAAGGTGACCCCAGGAATGGACATGGCTCTCAGCAATAAAACAATGCTTTTATCCAAGCAGGGCAAGCCCTTAGCCCATTTCAGGGGGTAATACCAAGAGGAGACCCCTCAGGCAAGTTACATATGCATGTTCCTCAGCAGTAATAAAATATCCCAGTTCCCAATCCTAAATATACAGATTAAAGCTCTCTGACTCAATTAATAGTTCCAGTAGCCCAAGCCCACCCTCTCTATCCCCTGCTTACTAAGTGCCAATCCTTTGCTGCAGTCACTGATGTTAGAGAGTGCTGCAAAATCATTGAGGGTTGATTTCCATTGAAAGAGTTGTCAAAATCATAACATTACCAGGGAACCTTTCAATTTCAACCAGAAAAATTCCAACTAACTCTACAGCAAAGGGTTTCTGTTGCTCTACTCTGACTGCAGAAAAGCATGCTACTGTGCCCATCCAGGTTTGTGCTGAGTTTGGTCCTCTGTGTGCTTGGGGATGAAACAATGAAAGGTTCCACACACCTTTCTCTAATCCTGCACCATTGTGCAGCATAATAAAGAATTTTTAGAAGCAAAAATCTAATTCGAAGTGGAATGGTTTTTAAAAAAAAAAAAAAAAAGGTGCATGTTTTGTTAAGCAATATAAGATGGAAACACGACTGGGGCATAGTTAAGGTTGCTTGACCACACTTACCAACTTCATAACAGGGTAGTTTCTCTGCTTTCTTACATGCTTTGATCAGCAGTGAAATAGTTAATAATGTTGACCTTAAAAATATCATCACTGGCATCTGAGCTAACATCCACTGAGAAGATTAGGATAGCTCACCCCATCAGCACTATTGTTTCAGGCCCCTTGCAAACTCAGGCAGATTTTGATGCCTCAGTTATGCTCAGGTCATGTTTACAAGGTTTTCTTCACAACCATAGCAGCTAGGGAATTTTAAAAAAAAAAGTTGGCACTGTGGAGAACAATTTGGGGCCTATTCACATCCCCCCAGCTAGTCCTTTGTGCCCCCACACTTTGAGAAATAATGCCTTAAATGGGTTGCGCAGATGTGCAAGGGTTACAGAAATAGGAATAAGGTTTGCTAATACAAAAAAAAAAAAAAGGGAGCTGTTAAATAATGAGCACGATTCTATAGGGAGCACCATTATGAAAATATAGAGAATACAGATATTCACTCTGGTAACAGTAACATTATTACAGTTGCTGCTATAGTAGCATTGATCTACTTCTTTCATTTGCCCTTGTGGGGGAAGTGGAGTTCCACTATCTCTCTATAATCACTATATACTTGAAGACACTTGTTTATCCCTTTGAAAAGATTTCAAGGAAACTTTCAAAGCCAATCACTGCAATGAATTATGGAGTAATTACAACAATAAGGATAAGCATTTTCATAAGTGCTTAAATGATTTAGGTCCCTAAATCTCATTGTCAAGTGTCTTTAAGACAGCGGTTTACAAATTTTTTGAGCTGAGAGCCCCCCCCCCCCTTTGACTTACAATTTTTGTTGTGTTCCCCACAAACAAACAAAAATAGACACATGCAAAAGTATGCTTGATAGCTTTCTCATAAACCTGACAGATCTTAACACAACTTTAATTAAATTACCTACACCTATAAGTTTCAAATACACAGATACTTACCAATGGCACAGCCAAGGTTTCCTCAGCAGCGGGCTGCTTTTAACTTGCAGCCAGCTGCACCACTAGGGCAGGGCCCCCTTGCCCCTCCCCCCCCCCAGATTTTCAGGTGGGGGGGGAAGCACGTACAAAGGTATCTGAGGGCGGGACCAGCACTGGGTGCAGAGGCTGCCAGGAGCAGAAAATTGGTGTGGCCATGTTGGATGTTCACACTGACCTACAGGCCTGCTGAGGTGAGTCAAGGGGCAGAGGTGGCACTCCTTCCCCATTCCCAGTGGGGGCTGGCCCAAGTCCAGCAGGACTCGCATGAGCTGCCTGGCGTCACCATTCACATCCCCAAATGTTCCAACACGCCCCCCTGCAGGGCGTGTCCCACAGTTCGACAACTGCTGCTTTACAAGCTTTTGAAAATTTTATCCTAAATCATTAAATAAAATAAAGTGTGTCCTAAATATAATTTTTAAAATATCAGTCAGGAAATTGATTTTTTTGTAACCCAGATGAGGAGACAGGAAACTAAGTACTACATAGAAAAAGCAGGATATTGTAAGGGCTACATTTTGAAAGGATCTATTTGAGATCTGCAGATGAAAAAGCATTATAATATACAAGTGCTATTTGAATTATTAGTAACAGTAATAACAGTTGCATTGGTTTGCATATGCAACATGGTAATTGCATATCTAATTGCCTGTTTTCATATACAAACACAGGATTTTGCTTTGTAAAAGGAAGCAATCAAAAGAACATATATTTTGCAAACTATTGAAAATCTGACTCAAAGTTGTAGGGTAAGTGGGTTGTATGTTGTTTTTTGTTTGTGTGTGGGGTTTTTTAATATGGTTATTTTAACAGAGGTAAAAATCAACAAAATGGCCAGCAAAATATCTACCCAGCAAGAGGGAATCTAGCTTTATTAACAATTATAGAGGCAGTTGACCAGACACAGGTAATTCTCAAATCTCTTTTGAAAATTAATTTAAAACACTACATCTATTTTTATTTAGCAAATATATATTTAGCTATTTGACATAATATAAATAGGCATTGTGGGTTTCCTTTAAAGTAGCCAATTTACAAAAAATGACTGAGACCTGCTTTAAAATAAGAGTAGAAGATATCAAAGAACTAGTAAGCATGCAATGAAGCTGACATAATGGAGGCATGGGGACTACTAACTTGTCCTCTATGCCTGGAACTTGCGGCAACTGCCTTAATGAATTTTAGTTAAATAATTACTGTCTGAAGAACAAAAACAAGCATCTATAAAAACTATTTAAATATATCTGATTTGCACAAAACAAGACTCCCATTTCAAACTCTAGCCCTAAACTCTGCAGTTTGGATGATAAACTGTGGATTTTATAGTTCAAGGTAATACTTGTTGCAGCAAGATTTTTCCAGAGCACATCGTTACATGTGTACCAAAAACATTCTGATAATACTGTTGATATTTGCAGAGGCTGAAGCAGAGGTGTGCATTTCAAGGACTTTTATCAGAGAAGACCTCTGAGATGTATAACAGAAATTGCAACAAAGAACTGTTAATTTTGTAGGCTTAATTTTGTTCCTAAGAAGGGAAGAATAGTGCTATATTGACCAGGCATAGGGCAGATAGTGTTGAGGTGCACTGGAAAAACCGTAGGGGAAGCTAGCTCAGAACCTAACCTATAATGAGAATACAAAGAATAATACATAGCAAATAACTTATTCAATTAATTTAGCCTCTTTTCAGTGTCTAGTTATCCAAGAGCAGTTTATAATTTTTCCAGATTAATTCTTTATTACATAAATCTTTGCAGCTTCTCATGACTTGACAGGAATAATTCTTGATGAATAGATTGTTCACAAGAAGTTCCTTGCCGTATATTTGATATTCTAAATTCAAGCTTGCTTTGTTAGTTTTCATTATACATAGGCCATATGGTATTGTGTTTGTTCCCTAGTTAAATGAATATAACACTTGGGTATGTCCAAACTGCAATTCAAGGTGTGATTACAGCTCAGATAGACATACATATGCTAGCCTTCCTAGTGCGAACATAGCTAAAAATAGCAGTATAGATGTCACAGCATGGCTTCCGCATGGGTTGTCCAAGTTACAGAACCTGGGTACATACTTAAACTGTTAAATTCTGCCTACAATAACCCTCTTAATTTTGTTTGGCAGAACTTCTCTTGAGCAACCAAGGCTACCTGTGTCAAGTTTTGTAGTAAGAAGAACACGGCTGCTACTCTGAAACAAGTTTTGTTGTGTGTTTTGTAATATAGAAGCATGAAAACAGGCTACAAATCAGACTCAATTATACGTGTGATGTGACCCAGCCAGGTCTCCAGAGGTGAAAGGCTAATGCATTAACCCAAGTATGCAATCTAGCCACCAGTGGCACAGGATTCTCTGGAGGTGGACGGGTCACAGCACTAATTTTTGGTAGAAGTATCTCAGCATGTTCTTTACTACATTATAATGTATCCACAGTTTAGTAACCATTCATGAGTATACCATATACATTAAAATTCCAGGGAAAACAATATAAAATCAGTTAGTCAATGAGGGTCCAAACTCTGCAGGTGTCCAGCATAACTGCATAGCATAGTTTATGAAGGACCTAATAAAAACAACATATGCAGGAATGGCAAACCGCAGCCTCTGGGAGCTGCAGGCGCCCATGCCTGTGGACGGTCAATGTAAACACTGTCTCCTGGCCCGCCAGCGGATTACCCTGATGGGCCGTGTGCAGCCCGCAGGCCACAGATTGCCCACCACTGCTCTATTTTGTGTCCACCACATTTCCCTCTAGCACTGCTTATCTAAATTACAGGATCCCAATCAGTGCCATATGCCTGCCTGTGTCTCTTCCCCTCCCTGCCAGGCTGAGGTGAACTCCCTTTTGCTGTTTGTGAGACTCCACAGGCACTGATGAACCCTCTGTGTAATCAGAGAAGCCAGGAAGTGAAGCCAAAAAGCAATTTTCCAATTGAGGGGAAAGTAATTAGGGCCTGCTGGCAATGGAGCCGGACAGAACCGTAGAGGGTGAATCAGCAATAATGCTCTGGATGGTCAGTCACGTATATGCATGTGCTGGGAAGTCCCTCGAAAAGTGATGCCCTGTGTAACTGCATAGATCTAAGCCGTACAAGTCAACTCCCTTGCCACACTACTCTCATTTTACAGGAAAACCATTTTGCCATAGTAGCTGTATCACACTGTGATGAGTTGGACCCCCTTGGATGTCACCTGGTAGGCTGAGATGCCACTGAGTCAGACTGTTCTGCCAGCCTGGGCCCCCTTTTACCTGGTCTTGCTGGGCTCGGCTCCCCAGCCTTTTCCAGCCAAGCACATAGGCAGAGCCACACCCAGCTGCACAGAGAAACAGAGATCCACTCTGGGAAGATTCAGCTTAAGGAGCTTGGCACAGCACCCATATGTCTCCCCCCCACACACCCCCTGCTTGGAGTACAAACCCAAAATTATATGAAATTTGCCTCTTCCCTCAATGAGGAGGAGGGTATGCACAACTCCTTGCCCCCTCCCCCCCATTAGAAATCACATAAACTGGGTTATATTATAAACCAGAAATAAATTTAATTATAACAGGTGTATTTTAAGTAGTTAAGGAGGTAGCAGACAGAACAAAGCAGATTACTAAGAAAATAAAACAGAGCACGCAAACTAAGCTTAATACACTAAAGAAACTGGTTACATGTAAGTTTTCACCCTAAATGTGATTCTAATAATCTTCTTCACAGGCCAGATGCCCTTCCAGCCTGGGTCCAGTTCTTTCCCCCAGTTCAGTCTTAGTTGTTTCCAGCAGTCATCTTGGGTGGGGTAGCAAGGAAGAACTGAGTACCTGGATTACTTCACTCCCCACCCTTAAATAGGATTTGCATAAGGCAGGAGTCCTTTGTTTCCTAGGTTGATATCACCCCTCCCCCCAGCTTCTCCTGGAAAAGTACAGAATTCAAGATGGGTTCCAGTATCAGATGACATGGTCACATGCCTCTGTAGGGCCCCTGTAGCCATTCTTCACAAGCTGACCCACACGTTCACAGGAAGACTAAGCTCTTTTACAGTCCATTGTCTCTTGCTGATGGGCTATCAGCACTGTCTGGCTTTTTCATCATTGTACCTGAAGTGTTTGCAGGGGGTGTCACCCAAAGTAACATAGTTGAAATATAGATACATACTCACTATTCCTAATTTCAGATACAGAAATGATACATGCATACAAACAGGATAATCATATTCAGTAAATTATAACCTTTCCAGTGATACCTTACAAGAGTTATCTTGCGTAAAGCGTATCTTAATTATGTCATATTTCTATCACAAGCATATTTTCATAAATAATATGGAGTATAATGTCACACACACTTCTAGAAGTGAATTTATACAGGAACTTCTTCACTTCGCTGCTGGTGAAAAACGCAGTGCCCTCAAGCTGAGCCCGACATCAAAAACTGCTCTAGCAGTGTGTGGGCCAGACTCTGAAAACCACCTGTACCATCTAAGTGCAGCCAAAAAGAGCCCAAGCTTTTGCAGAGACAGAATTGCAATGCAGTAACATTTGTTTCATCATCTGAATGTCATTGAACCACTTCATTGGACCAGGAGACCCTGCACTCTGTGCTATCGCTTCTCAGCAGAGTTTGTGTTTTCTAAACCCTTGGGTTCCCCCTCGCCTTCTTCCAATCACCTTATATGTTATGGTTTTCATAACTTATAACTAAACCTCTTACCTGCATCGCTGAACAGCTTCTTGGGTTTTTCCCCAAATTTAGTTTGGTTTGGAGAGGGAAAGAAAAAATACACGGGACAAATTTTCAAAATGCCTGTAACATGGCCTCTACCTTTGTACACATAATGTTATGCCTGTAAGTTTGTGGGTTTCAAAGAACTTGGCTTTCCATACATTTGTTCACACAAATGTAGACAGTCATGATTAATAATCCACTTTTATGCGCAAATATCATTTACATGCACAGCTAAATTTCTGGGAATGCAAAAAAAGCAGGGCTCAATTTTAGAGACTGCTTTTGAGCATTTGGCCTTTAAATAACTGATCTTTATAAAAGAGTTATGTAGAATTTAAAAGTAAGACATAACTTGTCTATAATTCTTAAAAAAATCTTATATAATTAAATAGAGATTTATGGCCCTGTTATAGAGTTCTGTGGGGTGACTTCAAAAAGCCTGTAGAAAGGCTGTATTTCTTTTTTAAATATTATAGGATTTTTGTAGAGCTGGGTTAGAAACGTTTTGGCTAAATGTTTTTGGTCAAAATATGCCATTTTGTTTATACCAAAACATTTAGTGAAAATATATTAATTTCAACAAAGGTTTGGGTTGGACAGTTTCTTAGGTCCAGCTTGTACTGTTTAGGGGAAGAGGGAGAGAAGTCACCCTTTTGAACCAAAAACAGATTGACAGTAGATTGCAAAACTTTAAATTGTCATGAAATTGAATTGCATTCTCTGACCAGCACTAATTTTTAGAGTAATTTCTGTAGAGCCCATCACTTTTAACAGTCTATAAGACTGTCATCCCATAGGAAGGGACCTGGCTTTGAAAACAGACAAAAGAAAGAAAAATAGGTCACATTTTGCATCTCACCAATTTGCCAGTGTCTCTTGATGTATAGTCATTCCTATTGAAGTCCCACATCTGAACTCGGCACAATTATAAGACTTTATTTACATAAAACCAACACACAATATCTCCATCACTGGTATAAAGGAGGCAGTGCCAGCCATCAAGGACTATGTGATAGTAATGTTGACATGTTTGTTGAGAATAAATGCTATATTAATTAATTATGCTACCAAGGGAATAAAGTGTAAGCTATAGTGATGCAGCCTAGCAGACTCCACTGCTATTATTCAGAATTCTCAGCCGCAAAGCCAAGTGCAGTATAATTAATATGGCTGGAATTCCCAGGAAGAAGTCTAGGGGAGTGGGATTTCAATGTAGTTTTTATGCAGATTTGAGTTGATGGTTAATACATCCTTTTGGGTGTACTTGTCTGTTTAAAAGGGGCTTTTTTTCCTGGAGTGATGTTTCATTAGAGGTGTTTCAGTTGGGTAGGAGGGGAAGCAAGAAGAAATACTGCCTTAGACAGCTTTTTAAGCCTAAAAGCAGGCTAGTTTTTTGAGTAAACACTGAGTTTGTTGAAACGAAGATTTTCTTTTTACCAAAAACATCTCTGTGGTGGTTATTGTGTCTATGAGTCCTGGACTGTGCTGTAGATATTTAAGCAACATGGCACACAGTGTGTTGTTCTTATAAGGGACTAATGCATAGCATTGAGTTTTACAAGCAAATAAGCCAACATGGTTGATGCATCCACAGTGATTAAGTCCACAACTGGACTGCATCCTTGCCAAGTTAAACTGTAGTTCTATTTATTATCCCTATCACACTGCATAGTAGGTACAGCTAGAAGTAAAACAGTAAAATAATTAGATAACTTGAAGGAACTTCCTGTTTACAAGTCAATTAACTCAGGATATGCTGTACTTAACCAAGTTAATAGGAAGTACCTCAGGTCATTAGTATTACACTGTAATCTCCTTAACCCCCCCCCCCCCTTTTTTCTAATCCCAGTCTCAACCCCCACTATTCCTCTTGCTTTTGGAGGAAGGTCAGCTACCAGTTATGAGACAGTGGTGGCCAGGTGCCCAGTTCTGTAAAGACTTAAGCATGTTTGTAACTATGCATGTGAATACTCCCATTAGAGTCAACGGGAAGACCTCTGTGTATAAAATTATGCTCATGTTTCAATTTTGGCAGGACTGTGGTGGGGGGGGGGGTGAGAGATTCACTTTAGTGTAGGGGGCTTGACCTACATATTCTCCCACTTTGGTTTCCAGTCATGACTGGAACCAGAAGTTGTAACAGAACTTAATGGGAGAAAGTTCTCTGATCTAAATTTCAGTCCGTATGTGCAATCAGCTGATTTGCAGGTTTGTAATTATGATCACATTTTTTATTTTTAGGACAATTACTAAAGTTTGGGGAAAGCAATAAGGCGGCATCAAGTAATTAAATGGTAGTTTGTTAAATTCAAATGATTTGGCTTAGCAAAAGCCTTACATTTTGCAGTCTTAGCTAGGATGAGATAGAAAGAAAATGGTTTTAGTTTGAGGGATTAAATCTTTGGGGGGGGGGAGGACAGTGAAAGACAGCTGAACTATGTTCTACATTTTTAGGGCACAGGAATTCTTCCAAATATTCTCTTGAAATTTGAGTTCATGCTTTTAGTTGGCAAAAATAGGCCTCCTCATCATAAATTGAAATATAAGATGTTTTTCTTGCAGTCAGAAGTTTGTTACTTATTCCAGTTTAATTAAACTTCATTCAGCTGTGGTTTGGCTTTGTGCCTCTGATTTTCAACTCTAACAGTTGCTTGACAAAAATCTCATTGTATCAGTAACAACAAAAGATTGGAGCAATGTCAAAATGTAGATGCCTGAATAAGGGGATGCGAGAGGGTGACTAATTTCACTTGGCCTGAGTGGTATCAGGACTCATCCTTGAACTACTAGGACTCCGTCCTTGTATAATTACTGGTTTGAAGTCAGAGTGAGTTTGACATTCTGATAAAGAACTCTCAGTCATTACAGGACTCCGGTTGATTCAGACAATGCAGGGGATTCAACTAGTAAAATACGATGGTGTTTCAAGTCCCTTTCCAAGATATTTGAAAAGTTTGAAGTTAATTCCATAAACTTAGCCAGTTGGATGCTACTTGTGAAAATTCATTCTCTAGTATCTCTCACATGTGAAAATGGAAAGCCAAAGCACCAAAGTAGTATGTATAAAGGGGGCTATTCTATTTCTGCAGGAAAAAGGATTTAAACCTTTTTGACACCAAGTTGATACTCCAACGCCCTATTACTTGCTTTGTTGTTAAAGGATATGGGAAGCTATCAGATTCAGTTATTCATTATTTTATTTATCAGCACTCATCACCATACTATCTGTACACTACACAAACAATGAAGGCCAGATTTTCAAAAGAATTTAGCATGAACAAACAAGGCCAGATTTTTAAAATGACTGCAGCATGCGGAATGGCAAACTCTTGAAAAATTCACTCCTATTATGGGTGCTGAGCACTTGAAAATATATTCAAGATCTCTTTTGAAAATCTAGGCCCTAATGATCACAGCACCTATATGTTATGCAAGAGTGCTAACTATCCCCATTTAACAGATGGCAGACGCAGCAGGTAAACAAACTGGCCCGGCCCGCCAGGGGCTTTCCCTGAACAAGCGGCGGTCCTAGTTTGAGAAACACTGCTCTAAATGACTTGGAAAATGTCATAGAAAATGGCTGGTAGAGCTGGGAATAAAATCCAAATCTCCAGACTCTAGTCAGGCCATGTCTACTCTATGGGTGCTACAGCGGCATAGCTATGGTGTTATAGCTCTGTCACTGTAACCACGCAGCATAGATGCAGACTACATCAATGGAAGAGGTTTTTCTGTCATTATAGGAACTCCCCCTCCATAAGCAACAGTAGCTAGGTCAAGGAAGCATCCTTCTGTCAACCTAGCTGTATCTACACTGGGGGTTAGGTTGACATAGCTATAGCGCTCAGGAGTATGGATTTTAGCTATATTGACCTAAGTTTTAGTTGTAGACCAGGCCTCAGTCTTGTGCTTTAACCACAAAACTGTCCTTCCCTCCATTCACTGCCCAGAGCACTTGTATATAGCAATGTCATCTAGAAGTAACCAATATTCAAAGCAGGGATGTAAGAACTACAGAAGATTCAGAGGTAAAATGTAAGTAAGTACTCAGATTCTTATTCAAAAATAAACCAAATCTCTTTGGACTAGAGAGATTAGATTGGAAGTCTGAAAAGAAGAAGTTCCTGTCAGATCTCTAATACTTCCTGGTTGTTACCATAAGAATAGCTATTTGGTATTTCCACTTGGTTGAGATTATGAAGCATTAAATTCATTCACACACAAAAACACACAGTTTATTACAGTGGAGGCCAATGGGAAACAGTACAAGTCTGTTCCTTCTAGCACTCTTGCATTTGTACCAAGTCATCTTGGTGCTGATGTGCTATGGGGCTGTCGGGCTGGCTGGGACACACCAAGGGTTAGATAAGACTTGCTGGATGTTGAAATACAGCAAGAACTAGAGCATTTTGGGTTGGGCAAAGTACATAGGATGCTGATGGTACAAAAAAGATGAGGTTTGCTAATATCAAGTTCTCCTCTAAATCATTAGGTTCTTTCCCCCTTCTGTCTCATTAACACAGGTAATGTACATGTCCTGCACGTAGGAGCAGGGTATTTCATTATACTTAGCATTCAGGTATTTCATTATACTAAGCTCTCAGTCAAAACACCTGAAGCTGTGTTCTAATCAGATTGCATAATCTGGGCAGGGTTAGGTTGGGTTAGCATTTAGACGGGAGACCCCTGTAGGAAATGGCCGTGTTGGCAATTCAGTAGGTGGCAGTCTTCCATCTGAGTCAGTACTGAATAAGTGCCTTAGTACAGTGTTAGGGCCTTTGGGCTATAGGCCAGGTTATTTTTCAGATGCAATAAAGCTGAGACCTTGGTCTCCTCCGGTAATTAAAGTGTGCATGGTACTTTTGGAAAGAAGAGGGTTAGACTGGTGTACTAGATGAATTCCAACTTGGATAATTACATTTCTGACTACCTAAATTAACCCTGTAAATTCAGGAATCCTTCTGTGGAATCCTTCTCTTTCTGTCACCAGCTGCTGTCTAGCTGAGGGAATTTCAGTGAGAGTAGAAGGAAGATAGAACCAAATCTCAAGTCCTTACCTTTGTAAGGAAAGTGCAGTTGCTGTGTTCTCTGGAAGTTCTAGTGTGTATTCTGCCTTCCTAAGGAACAATACTTTCAAGAGCTCCCCTTAAAGGTGTGTTGCACTTTCACACTGCGTGCAGTGCGGGATTGGGTCCTGCCACCATATAGTCCCCATTGTTTTGCCTGAGTTAGATAGGAATAAAAACTGAATAAGGACTTCGAGATTTATCCCATTGTCTGGACAGTCACCAAAGAGTTTTCGAATCTACCTGTATGGCGGGATGGTCATGGGGCAGTTGCCCTTTACTGGCAGTTTGAGCCCAGTCTGCCCATGACTGCCGGATGAAGACCCTAACTGTCCTACGTGACGGATTAGTAATTGAGCACCTAGACCTAATAAATGTTATCCAAGCTCAGTTAGATGGGAACACTCCAAAAGCAGAAGATACTTATATCTTCTGTGGAGAGATTCTCCCAGGAAAGGCTTGAGCCAGAGGGCTGAGCAGGGAGCCTACAGCAGGGATGGTCAAACTTTTTGGCCCAAGGGCCACATATGATTGGGGAAATTGTATGCAGGTCCATGAATGTAGGGCTGGGGCAAGGGGTTGGGGTGTGGAATGGAGTGTGGGGTGTGGGAGAGGGTGCGGTATGCAGGAAGGGGCTCAGGGCAAGGGGTTGGGGTGTAGGAGGGATGCAGGGTGCAGGATGGGGCTCAGGGCAGGTGTGCGGGGCGCAGGGGGGGTGGGGTGTGGCACGGAGCTAAGGGCAGGGAGTTGGGAGCTCAGGGAAGGGGGTTGGGGTGCAAGAGGGGTGCAGCAGGGGTCTCAAGGCAGGGGGTTAGGGGTCTCAAGGCAGGGGGTTTGGGTGCAGGGTGCAGGAGGAGTTTGGGGTGCAGGCTCTGGCCCGGAGCCGCTTACCTCGAGCAGCTCTGGGGTGGCAGCGGCACGCAGCAGGGCTAAGGCAGGCTCCCTGCCTGCCCTGGCCCCGCACCACTCCCAGAAGTGGCCAGCATGTCCGGCAGTGGCTCCTGGGGGTGGGGTGGGGCAGGCGGCTTTGCTACATGCTGCCCTCACCTGTGGGTACCACCCCCGAAGCTCCCATTGGCCATCGTTCCCCATTCCTGGCCAATGGGAGCTGCGGGAGGTGGTGTCTGCAGGCGAGGGCAGCACACGGAGACCTCTGCCCCCTCGTTCCCCAGGGGCCGCAGGGACGTGGTGCTGGCTGCTTCCGGGAGCAGCACTGAGCCAGGGCAGGTAGGGAGCCTGCCTTAGCCCCATTGCCCCATGGGGCTGGCAATCCCGCGGGCTGGATTGAAAGCCCTGATGGGCCGGATCCAGCCCGCGGGCCGTAGTTTTCCCTCCCCTGGCCTAGAGGGTGAGGTCTCTTAGGAACCCACCAGAGTGGGGTGCCTTAAGAGGGGCCCCTAGAGAAGGGAGCCTCCTAGATGGAGGGCTCCAGTCAGCAGGCATCCAAGGGGGCCTGGTCTGAGCCAGGGGTCTCACAGACACTGGACGGAAGCCCAGCCTGGCAGGTATCACCTGCTGCCCTGGAGAACAGTCGCAGTAGACAGACCTCCCTGAACTCCTGACTCCAGAGAAGGATTCTACTTCAGTAGGGGCAAGAGGCGCAGAGGCTGGAACTGAAAAAAACCCTGGGGGAAGAGCCTGGATAGAAATGAGCACTGGACTCAGGTGGGTGATAGATGGACTAAGAACAACCTAGTCACCCAACTGAGATTTCGGGTAAAAGTTTTGTTTATGTTCTGTGTTGGCTTTTGTGTTAATAAAAGAGACCTTCCACAAGGAGGTGCTCTTCAGCATCTAACAGTCTTTTTGGACTTGCTAATACCCTGGGCGTGGGGAAAAATCAAGGAAGGGCTCATTTGCAACACCATTCCCACCTGCAAGGGGACATGCTGGGTCAGACATGATGATAGGGACAGTATATAAATCTAAGGAAGATTACCAAAGCAAGTTTTTGGAGGCACTGATGCCAAGGGCAGAGGGCACCTGTGTTGAGTCTGGTTTGATGATGTGACTGACTGGATGGGATGCATTATGGCCCACTTCTCAAGGTTGTGTGAAGACCATGAAACATGGAGGAAGATTGCTGACCGATGTGTGTTGTGTTTACTGTTCATTGTGATGTTACTTTATGGTGCTTTGTGCTATGAGAATAAATACGTTACAAGTACCATAGCTCAGGTTCAAGAAGCACTGGCAGAGCATCATGCGAGAACTGCTGGCAAGGCCTAGTAAGCCTTTCACAAACAACATTGACTCAGATATAGTTTAAAAACCAAACCAAAAGCATGCTATATAAATGGAGGGTGCGGGGGGAGAGCATAGAAATGCTGGCCTAATAAATATTATTTGCAGAGATTACCAGTGGTAAATAACAGACTCTCTCCTATAGCATCTGTTGATGTCTGTTGCTAAAAACAATAGCTAGAGGAAAAAAACATTGCAACAAACTGCAAAAAAAATTAATAAATAAATCAAAGCACGTTGCAGAGGAATTTACACCACCTTTCTTTGTTCACTAGGTTGCAAGGACCTACCCACATGTTCTATTCCAGGACACCATCTCAGAAGTTTCAGGCTCAGTGGTTTTTCCTGTTAAACTGCTTGACGGGCTTGAATGTGCTTCAGCTGCGGGAGTAAGTTCAAGCAAGCTTCATGCATAAAACAATCACAAGTTGAGATCAGAAAATAATTCACACACACCCTCCAGCCCCATGATATCTGGGGTTGTCCTGTATACAATACTTCCTGCTTATGAGGTATTTTTGCCTTCCTCTTTCATGCCTAACAAAAACTATTTATAGTCCACATTAACTTGGAAAAAATGCCATGGAACAATAACAAAATCACTACAGGCCCCACTAATCTGCTTTATCTTCAGGCAACACATGTAACTGCTGGAAAAGCAAACTGGCATCTCTGACAGAGTTTTGAAGGCCTAGTTCAGAAGAACAAGAGTACGTTACTTGCCTGAATACTGTCCTAATTCTGAGGTAAATAGAACTTTAGGAAGAAACATTTTGTTTTGTTTTTAACCTGCTGTTGGTCAAATCCAGTCTTTATCCTCGAGATTCTTGCAATCACATTTCTAGGAGTGAACTCCATGGGGCCCGCCTCAATCTAATAATGATGAGATCTGTTGTTCAAAGAAAGTGACTGTCTTTTCCCCCTGTGTCAGTAACCTCAGATAAACTAAGGTATTTCTCTAAACTCAAATTTGGGTCTCTTGAAATTCAGCCCAATAATTCAGATGCATGTTCTCTTAGACTTTCTAGTGGATATATTTCCATGTCTGATATGTTACTGTGGGCTTGCAATGTGTAATTACGTGTAAAGTGTGCATGTCTTCTGTTCAATCTCCTCATCCACAAAACTATGTATTTCTGAGACCAGTTTCTCAAAATTACTATTTAAATAGGTCAGATCTCCCTACAAGTTGTTGTGTTTAGCATGCATCTCCGGTAGCAGAGAAGATCTGGGTTTCTTGTGAGGCTGATGTTCCCAAAGCCATGTTGCTCGTTACTGGTCCTCATGGGAATACAGATAGTGATTCTCTCACCTAACAAGAATTGCCTATTTTTAAAAACTCTCGTTGTGCAGTATTGCATTTTTTAAAGGCATGTCTTCCAGAAAACCCCGAGTGATCGATCCTTTCATTACTCTTCTGCTACATATTTTCAATTTGCACAAATACACTCTTTAACTACGTGGTCAAATATGACTTCTGCAAGCTTTCTGCCTCATTCAGTGTACAGTAAGTTATTAATACAAAATATATTTACAAATAACTGAATTTAATAATTTAATTTTAAAACTTAGCCTTTCATTTAATTTTATGAAAGAAATAAAATCTTTTGCTAGGTTGCTCCTCCTTCCTCATTCACGGGCTACATGCTGGATGAGGCTGGTGCGGGAAAGGGCACAGAAATAATAGCATCCAAACATGTTAATGGACTGCATTGTAATTTGTATGCACAAGGCAGAAGAGTTCAGTTTGTGAGGATTACCTTTACTTTGGCATTTCCTGAAGTTTGGATGTTTCACTTTGAACCCCCAATGTTTAACTTAGTGTTTTGTATGGAATTAAAAGGAAAACATTTCCCTTCATCTTTGGCAAAACCTAGCATTGGTTTGTTTCATTTATTTATTTTTTTGACAAACATCTAAAACCCGAGCCTTATTCAACCTGAAAGTGTCCTAGTCCAAAGGGACAGAGCAATAGGGTTTAACAGCAGGTAGAAAGCCAGACTTGCAACAGGGGGTCCCAGTTCCAGCTAGAGAGCGGTACTCTCTCTCGTGTCATGTTAGAAATGGGTGCTGCTTTGCCTACACCTACAGCCTCTCTGTGAGTGGTAACATGGCAGTTTCATGTACAATTTGCTGGGCAATAATATGCATGGACACCTTTCTTATAAAACTAAACTGGCACTTTAATAAAGCAGCTAGTTACTCCACTGTGTTAGCTGAAGCTTCGCATTCCTAATAGTGTGCCCACAGAATGTATTATTTTTAAAATATCTCATGATTTTCAGGGGCTTACCTCATGATTTTTGAATATTTGGAGTTGTCAATACTGTGTTTATGATTTTAGGACTATACACTTGGTAGCACATAAATCATTTCACACTTCATCTTTATAGTATGTCAACTCATCCTGTTAAATACAGACATGGATAAACCTGGAATGCCAATAGCAATCAATCTTTTAGCTTATTGTCTTAGTTGATGGTTTCTGTTGTTCTTTTATATCTCTTGTAAACCTTAGGCATATACTGCATGTAGTACATATTACTGTTTTCATGTTCAGAAGTTTCCACAATGAGTTTCCAGTGAAATACAACTTATTTTTCCAATTGATTGGTATTTATTTTCTTTGGGCTAAGGTACTAAAGTTAGATCCTAGTCAGAGAAAGCATGTGTATTCGCTAGTAGACAGCAAGCAAAATAACAAGGCCATTTTCTGTCCCACACCTTGAAACGATGAGGCCTGTGCTACTAATGTCTGGTTTTTCCATACTGAAGAATCAAAGTCTCTTATCTTAGTAAAGATACTATACAGATACACAACGAGAGATGGTATAAAGTTGTCTTAAACTCTTATATGCCTATGACTTCTTTATCTCCTTTTCATGTGGGGAGTTTATCTGAATATGATTGGACAGAAGTATCAAGACTGATTCTCTTCTCACCAACACCTGTGTAAATTAGGAGTACGTCAATTGAAAATCAATCCAATCACACTGGTGTGAAATCAAAGTCAGCCTCCTTGCCCTTTATCTATATTATATAAAATGTTCAATCTGTGGAAATGTGACTAAGCTGCAATAGTTACTCTGTGATGTAGCAGCTGGAGATCCTGTTAGAGACCGCGTTATAATACCCTGAAAGTGAATCTAATCACTCATGAGGCTCTCTCAAAAACTTTCAGAGTAGCAGCCGTGTTAGTTTGTATCCGCAAATAAATTTTATAAATAAATGTATGCTCTAATAAATTTGTTAGTCTCTAAGGTGCCACAAATTCTCAAAAACTTGTTCATCTGTAAAGATTGCATCCGTTATTTCCAACCCTGACATTCACAAACATTTGCTGCCTTTAATCCACTATAAGTAAGGGACATGGGAGTTAATAAGAGGTTTAGGAGCGACACAACAGCACAATGTCCGGCCTGACAGCTTTTAATGTTTCTATGTCTGTCATTTTTCTCTGACTCAACCAGGTTAGTCCTTTTGGATTTTCTTTTTGCTTTTTTTTTTTTTTAAATTCCAATTGCAAAAAAACTTAAGTTGAGGGTTTCGTGTTTTACAGAATGTATCTGTGAATTATCTTTTCACTAACATCCACTGTCAAGATAAGTGTGGAGGTTAAATCCAGAACTCACCTCTTTTACTTCCTCTGTTCTTAAAAGAACTACCAAAAAACCCCCAAAACTATGGAATTTGTCCAAAATTCCAAAAATTAGAGTGATAATGCAACATTTGTGGCTCAATGAACTAAGTAAAACCCCTCCTAGAAGGTGAGGAGGATGCTCATTCCAAAAAGGATGAATTTTGCTTATTTGCTTTTAAGAATTAACCAAGTTTGTGTGGAAAAATATATTAAATTCTGTAAATCAAATCATAATAATCTTTGTGTTTTAAGATTGTTTCATTAAATTCCATGGTCTTTTAAAGGATCCTTTCTTAGCAAAGCAGCAGTATAACACAATAGCATCATTCATATATCTATGGTAGAATTAGCTTGAGTCTTACATGCAATTGCCTTATTAAATTACCTGGTGCCTTCTGGTATTTTGCTTAGCTCTGCTATAATAAAGAAGAAATGCAGCTGTTTATTCAGGCTGGAAATTCATCCAGTTTTTTTTTTTTTTTTTTTTAATTTGCTGAGTGGAAACATAATAGTGAGCTATACTAAATCTTCCAAACACTGAGACCAAGATTTTTTTTTTAAATGGATGCCTAAAATGCTAGGATCCTACATACTTACTTAGGTGGCTAACTAAGGCCATTAAAAAGGTAAGTCGATCCAGCTATGTCCATCAGGGGTGTGAAAAATCCACACTCCTGAGTGATTTAATTACGCTGAACTAATCCCCAGTATATGCAGAGCAAAATCAATGGAAGAATTCTTGCACTGACCAAGCTTCTGCATCTCTGGATGGTGGATTAACTACAGTGATGGGAGAAAACTTCCCGTCACTGCAGTGAGTCTACACTGAAGCACTACAACAGCAGAGCTGCAGCTATGCTGCTGTGGCATTGTAGCGTAGACAGGGCCGGCTCCAGCCGGCATATCTGCCGCCTCAAGCAAAAAAAAAAAAAGCTGCGATTGGCGGCGACAGTTCAGCGGCAGGTCCTTTGCTCCTACAGGGAATGAGGGACCTGCCGCCCCCGAATTGCTGCAGATGCTGCCCCTCTTCCTTGGCCGCCTGAAGCACCTGCTTGTTAAGCTGGTGCCTGGAGTCGCCCTGAGTGTAGACATAGCCTGAGTGGCCTGGTCTTCAACAGTGATGAGCACCCATCAGCTCCCACTGCCATTGACTTTTTTGTGGCAGCAAATTGTGTCTAGAAAAATAGAAGATGGGTTGAAAATATATCCCTATAGTTTTCTACCTCAAACAAAAACACAATTTTTGAAGAAAATTAGGGCTTGTCTATACATGAAACTATTCAGGAACAGTTGTTCCCAGAATAACTTCAACTGTGAACATTTATGCCAGAATAAGGGTACATCTTCACTACCCGCCGTATCGGCGGGTAGCAATCGATTTATCCAGGATCGATATATCACGTCTCGTTAAGACGCAATATATCGATCCCCGAACGCGCTCACCGTCGACTCCGGAACTCCACCAGAGCAAGCAGCGGTAGCGCATTCGACAGGGGAGCCACGGCCATCGATCCCGTGCCGATTGGACCCCAGGTAATTCGATCCAAGATACTTCGACTTCACGTAGCTGAAGTTGCGTATCTTGGATCGATTCCCCTCCTCCACCCCAGTGTAGACCAGCCCTTAAAGACTGGAGTCATTCAGGAACAGGTAGGGGTGTGTGTGTGTGTGTGTGTGTGTGTGTGTGTGTGTCACTCCCTACATTAATCTGAATTAACGTTCTAGTGTAAACAAGCCCTGCAGGTTAGTACTCCCATCAGCTTTAACCAGGTCTGTGACTGACACTTCTAGCATAACAGTAACAGCTGAGACAATAGTGATCTCCAAGGATAAGGCTAACAGGGACTGTCTGATAACCTTATTGGGCCACATCTACCTCGGGAATGTACTGACACTTGAAGATTTGTCCCATAACAGTTGCATTTCCACTGCTAGCACACTCATTTTCATGGACAGAACTGGTAAAAAAAAGAGGCTTTTTTTTTTTTTTTTTGCAAGAGTTTTCATGAAACGTGTCCATTTTTTTTTTCATCCAAAAATCTAAAAGCTCAATATAGTTTGCACAGCTCTACACATGGGCTTACTCTACTTTTACCCTCCATTGTGCCTCAGAGTTTGTTTGTTTTTTGTTCTCTCCAGGCAAAGGCAAAACTGATCCAGAATATTTCCTTTCCCTTCTACTCCACATGAAAAGGCACAAATGACTATTCAAGGTTATCCAAATACCTGGTTAGACAAGCCTTGTGCACTTATCTTATCAGCTGCATCTCTCCATTTGTGATTTATTTTGTCCCCATTAAGTGAACCCCATTGCTTGAACACAGCAGGTTTTGTAGGCAGTATTTTTCTATGGCATACATTTTGGCACCATAAGCCTAAGGGTTCTTTGAAGTGCCCACAGCACTCACTGCAAAATAACCAGCATTGCTAGCAATTAGAAATACCTGTGAACATTCTTCCCACTATGGCATAGGCAAAAGTGAACAAAAGCTTGTGTCACTAGTGCGAGACCCAGAAGGCTTTTTGCAGAAGAGATGTCACATTCAGTATTCTGGCTGCTCATAAACACACCTCTTGAGCTGACAGTTGCACCCTACTCTAAGGAGCTGATCATCTTGTGTTATCCAAGTAGATGGGCATAAATCTGGGCAGACCAGAGACCATATTTGTCAAGGCATTATTCCCAGTTAGAATGCTGAAACAGTTTTCAGTCTTGAGCTTCCTGGATTAGATTTAAGACATTGAAAACCTTTTCGTATGGCTTCACAAAGCCATTTGTTGTCCCTATATAATCAAGCAGAATAGAGGCCAGGGGACTGCAGGTTATTCTCACAACCTCCACTCCATCCTTCTTTTCACTTCACATAAAACCGCTCCATGGTGATGCTTCCTCCTTCTCTATTAAGATGCAACCTAACAGAAACTACAGGCCAAATTTAGGGGTGATGTGCAGAGTGAGGTAAGTTCACGTCAGTAATGGATGCAAGGAAGTCTTTGTGGTTATAACTTCCTCACAAAGGGCTGGAAGAGACAGAAGTAGCAGGAAAAGCAACAGGAGTCTGTAAGAATATTTATATACCCAGATGCTGACTGGCACCCTAACTTAGATGCCTATGCTTGAAAATTTAGCAGTCTGTGGTTAAATATATAGCATTTCCTCTTTGTTGGCCTCATTCTGCAACCTTTCTAGGTCCTTATATGGCCCTCATCAGGGTAATATCCAAACCATTATTCACATGAGTAATCCCCTATTGACTCAGTGGGAGTGCTCGCATGTGACTACTCCGCATGGATAAGGGTTGTGGAACAGGATCTTATCTATACAGTTCTTTAAGTATAATACTATCATACATCAAACTTCTAACTGTATTAGTCCACTGCTGGCCCTTAATGGGTGCAAGCGCCCACACACATGCACCCCCAAACCAGAAGCTATGCTCTCAGAAAAGTTATGGCGCTATGCAGAAACGGAGCTAGTGCCACTGGAATCTACACAGGAGTGACCTTATCTTCTGTCTCCTGGGGATTTTGTCTTCTATTCTTTCTTACACATCACTGGATTTTACCTGTGATCTTTTACCAGTAGCACTTGCCCTCGGTGATGACTCACTGATAAAATTCACTGACTGCATTCCAAAGTGAGAATCACTCTTGTTCATGAAAAATTATCAAAAGATGACTAACAATTTATTCTAAGTGATAAATTGAGATGTCAATCATTTCCCAAGGCTTTTGTGTGTGTGTGTGTGTGAGAGAGAGAGAGAGACAGAGAGAGAGAGAATGGGTATTTTCACTGAACTACTTATCTCCTTTTTAATGCTATCTTCTTTTGCTCTGGAAGAAATTCTTTGAAACAGGATGTAACAGCAAATCAACAACTCAATGTAGTCATTTTTCTTCACAGAAAGAAAGTTTGCTATAACTGGAATTGCAGCTTGTGCATTCCATGCACTGAGGTGATTTAGGACTTCCATTCTACTTTACTGTAAACTGAGTCTCACTGTGAGTTCACATTGGCCAAGCCTTCATCAGGAAACTTTACTCAAAAAAACCCACTGGTTCTACCTCATATTTATTCACAATGGTGTTAGGTTACTAGTCCTGCAGCCGGTCTTTCACACTAAACAATCGTGAGCCTTTACTACTTGATTTAAAAGACTGAGGTCTGGGATAGCTCAGTGGTTTGAGCATTGGCCTGCTAAACCCAGGGTTGTGAGTTCAATCCTTGAGGGGGCCACTTGGGAATCTGGGGCAAAATCAGTACTTGGTCCTGCTAGTGAAGGCAGGGGGCTGGACTCGATGACCTTTCAAGGTCACGTCTAGGAGATAGGATATCTCCATTTATTTATTTATAAATGTATTTAGGCAGCTCAATCCCATTGAATTAAATGAGAGTTAGGGAGCTAGACGTTCTGGCAGCTGATTTATTAACCTCTGGCAGATCAACCACTAGAAGGACAAAGAACTGCATTCTCCTAGTGTGGGTTACGTTAGCACTGTTGGAAACTGTAATGCAAACAAGCTCTAGCAGCTTCTGGTATTTTCACCATCATGGTAAAGGTATAATTAGCACCAGAGAAATTCCCTGGAATAGTTAAGGCCAAAGAGGCTGATCCCCATCCAGCACACACACTATGGCCAACTACGAGCACCCCCATGAGTCAACACTCCCCCCCCCATCACAAGTTAGGCTTAAATATCATGAGATTCTTTTAAAAAATTGATCCTTTTCATTTACCTCTGATTTTTAATAACTTTAGGGTTCACATTTTCATTTGTATTCCTCTGCAGCTATGAGAGCAAAAAACAGAAAAAACCCACACTTTTTAATGAAAGTTGAGTCTCAAGTAATTACATCACTCCAGGAACTGGGGCTGCAAGAAACACACCAAGAGCTTGAGATTCACAATAAAATTGTGAGTGGGCAACACTACAAAAATCCAGAGGAAGAGGAAAAGGAAAGGCATTCTCCATCTTAGCCTGCAGTAGCACTCACAGTTACTATGCACCTCCTCCCCCCTTCTGCAGTGGGGGGGAGAGAGAGGTAAGTAATTTGGTTGATCAAGATCTGCCTAGTAACAGATCAAACAGCAATTCCCTTTGCTCCTCCATGTTACCAACACTATCAGCCAAAACATCTGATTCCTCACACTGAGCTTCTTTCCTCTTGTGCCATAGAAGCATCGCACCCTCTGGTCTTGTAGGGTGGGCAGGACAAAGGTATTCCACAATATTCCTCAGCTGCTGAAATCGATAATCTATTGACTGTTTTTACTTAACAAGAACCCAGTTATGGGCTCATTACATTTTTCCAGAGGCCAGTCCTCAGGGCTCTTGTCACCCTGCTAAATATTTAATGTTGTTTGTGTGTCCTGGTCACATCAGGGTCAGTTCACTAACCTCCTGGTCAGAGAGCAGGAGGGTTTCTGAGCTGCAATGTACAGATCCCAGAGGAAAGGGGACAGGGTGCAGAAGGGAATTAAGCAGCTACTAATCTGAGGTAGCTGGCATGGAAGCACATTATCCTGGCATAAGCTTACTTTCTCCATTTTTCAGTCCCTCCTACTTTGTAGACTTGTATAATTTACTAATGAAGGCCCGCACACAGGGAACCATGAAATAGTCAGCTGCTATAGAAAATTACCTGACTGCCCCGTGAAAAAGAAATGCATACATACCAGTATAATCACACATTTGACTAACAAGTGGTCAAAATATACTGATGACAGAGAAGATATTTGAAGTTTTAAAAGTGGGATGGGTGATCTTAAAAAGGTTCAAGATAGAGTTGTGTTAATTTGCCTGGTTTTTAGGTTTCAGTAGGAAAGGACACCTCATAGGGTAAGTGAGTAAGCTCAGGGTTAGGAGAACTCAAGTTAGCAGACCCTGGGTTGTTAAGCTAGGACTTGAGCTTCTACATTCATTTGTAACCCCAGGTTAGGCATTGTTGAACCCTAGGTCTCAACATGGGGCTTCAGCATTTACGCAGCATTATGTGGGCCTAAGTCCAACCACCCTTATCCTAGCACCCTCCCAAAATGTAGCTGCTCTACATGTACATTTACCTTTGTCCATAGTGCAGTGTGGGGAAATGTGACTGTCCAGATGACAAAGAAATTCGGCCCTTGAGATTGTGAAATACTTTTGGTGGACTCCCAATGCACAAGTCCAGCGAGACTGCATCTGCACTGCAAACCAATAGACCTGGGTCTCAGTTTGACTCAGACTCTCCATGCCTGTGGGGTCCTGAGATCCTGAGTTCAAGCCCTGGGTTAGCATGATTTGTGCGGAGAGGCAAGGGGGGTTAGAATTGAGCCTGCGTTCGAACCCGGGGCTTACATTGCAGTGTAGACACCCAGAGGATCATGCTAATCTTGAAGTGTACTTCAGTTTTCTCAAAGACCCTTCAGCTCATCCCCAGATAATATGCCATCTCCCCAACAAATCCAGGATCCTCCATCTAAGATAGTGCTATCTTCTTGGAGGCATAGGATGGAAAACTCCTCACCTGCTGTCATCTTCAGAAGGCAGTCAGCTGACTCATCCCCCCCCCTTACAACTATTTAGGGAGTGGATGGCTCCCTTTGTTAGAAAGGGGACTACAAACCTTGTTACTAGAGTGTTCCTTTAACTCTTAGACCAAACTAGGGTGACCAGATGTCCCAATTTAGAGGGACAGTCCTGATTTTGGGGTCTTTTTCTTATATACGCTCCTATTACCCCCCCACACACACCCCGTGCCGATTTTTCACACTTGCTATCTGGTCACCCTAGACCAAACAATGCCCCACAATGGATATTTCTTCTTCTGGAGAATCTCTCAGCCCTAGATTAAAAGGGCAGATCTAAGAGCAGCAGGTGTGTGCAGTATGAGAAGCAGCAATACATTTGCTGCTCACAACCCCAGAAGATACCGGTGATATGTAATAAGTACATCTATCCTGCTGTCATCGACAGAGGCAGGATGGAGGGGTTGGAAAACAGCCTACTGCCCTTTGAAGAGCAGCTTCAGGGGAGAGGGCCAGCCAGGACTTTGAAGATTCCTTAGGCTGACGTGATTAAGAAGATGCCTCAGTGCCCCAGAAAATACTCCAGTAGCTGGTGTGCAGAGTTAGCCCAAGTGCATTGTGGGGAGGAGGCTTATGAAGATGGATGGCATGATGAAAAGTGCCAGTTTTTCTTGGCATTCATTTGGTATTTCAAATAAATATGAAATTCCAGCTAAACTTCAGTGGATAGTAATGCTGCTAACCCAAACTTGTTTTGCAAAACCATGCGACCTGAAATCTGAGGAGTGTCGGGGTTGAAGGGAGTCAGTCTGTAGTCAAAATCCAGATGTTTATCCAAATATTTGGGGCTGGAAATTGGTCTGGAAGTCCCAGCTCACAATTCCCAACACTTCCGGCTTCTACAAAACATTATCAAGCAAAAAGCCTTCCTCTGCCTCCCCCCAAAGTGCACTACAGCCATTTGCAACCCTGGGGAAAAAGCAGAAAATAGAGAGAGAGATGAAAGTGGTGAGGAAGAAGTTTGTGAACATTTACAAGCCTCAGAAGTTTCAGGTTTGGGTCATTTGTTTTTATCAAATTGACTTTTCCCCTCCCTCGTTTTCATCCTCATAGTCCTTTTAGAAATTATTGCCTTTCCATCTCCCCAAATACAGAGAGAACATTAAAGGGCACAGCACAAGAAGAATATCAGTAATGGCTTCTTCCTCCTAGATTCCCAAGCAGTTGTTTACATTTTTTAAAGTCCAAATGCATCTCCTACTTTGACCTATTGAGAACAAATCATTTGCAACCATTGTGACACTTCAGAGAAAAATGAAGCCACATTAAACCACAGGCGTTCCCTCTGAGGCGATCACAATATTTACACTGGTATATTTCATTGACCCCAATGGTCATTTTGTCAAAGGTAAATTAATTAGTTAAGTTTTGCATCATTTGGGTCAACATGAACATGCAGATCAAGATAAAGCCTTGAGAACATTATCCTCCATGCACGATACTGTCTGCTTTCCTCTGCAGGAATTACAGCCCAACACAGAGTGGGGGAGAGGCGGGGAAATCTAAGCATCAGATACAATTCAGAAATGTACAATGCCAGTAATGGAACATTCTCAGAAAAGATCAGCCCATTATTACTTTGAACATACTAAGCAAGTGCTTGGTAGTTTTATCAAACTAATGATATATTTGTAAGTGAGCAACCTTATTGAGATTTTTAGATAAATTCTGTTAAATGTTGACACTTATGATTGATTACTGGTAAACTATCACTGCTACACAAATCTATCTCACTTCATCATTCATGCTACTTGATACAAATCACTGGGAAACTTAAGAAAAATATGGCTGAAGCTTAAATGTCTATTATCAGCAGCTCAGCTTGTAACCACTGCATAATATATTACTTGAATAAACAAAAGATTCTGTTTAGTTTGGGTCATTCTTGCCATGCAGGAACTTACAAGCCTCAGAGACAATGAACATGTGGATATATTCTCCATAATGTCATCCAGAACCTGTAGAAATTTACCACTGTCAGACTGAGCCATAGCGCCATGATTTAACATGTAGCAAATTGGTGGCAGAGTGAGGATAAGAACACAGTAGTTCCTGGGTGTGAGCTCACTGAGCTAGGCTGCAGGGACTGTCAAAGTATGAAACCATGTAACACATTTGGATGAAATGGCAACCTTTTCAGTTCCCACCAAGATATAGGAGTCTGTGCCAAGTTTGAGTAGTGGTTCAGAGGAAACCGAGGAGGGGGCACAGGAATCGGAAGGGGCTTAGGGAATTGTATGGGGGGGGGCAACGTGGAATTTAGAGTTATGGGGAAATGAAAATGAAATTATTGGTGGGTCAAAAGGTGAAAGGAGAGAAACAGGAATTTCAGGGGTGGGATTTGATGTGGGAGTCCGAGACCGATAAGAAAGGCTGAGGTCAGAGTCCTGTGGTGAAATTCTGGATCCCTTGAAGTGAATGGCAAAAGTCCCATTGACTTCAGTGAGACCAGGATGTCATTCTTGTTATTTAACAGCAAGTGGGATGGAATGGAAGTATCAACTCAGAGAGGAGGGTTAAGTAGGTGCCAGCAATTTAAATTCTGCAACTGGTGCAGTGGTGTCTCCAGGGGCAGTTTAGCTAGAAACACAGGAACAACCATACTGGATCAGACAGAGTTCCATCAGTATCCTGATTTTTGTTATAATTTAATATGATGACTCCAGATATTTTTGTTATCCATATAAATGTCCAATCATTTTTTGGATCTCACTAAGTTCTTGGCTTCAACAAATTCCAGTGGCAGGTAGGTTCCACAGCCTAACACCACATTGTGTGAAAAAGTATTTCCTTTAATCAGTTTTGAATTTACCACCTTTTAAGTTCATTTAGTGTCCCTTCATTCTTGTGTTATGGGACAGGAAGAAAAGAAGCTCCCAGTCTACCTTCACTATCCCATTCATTATTTTATATACTTTAATCATGTACCTTGTTATTCATCTTTTTACTAAAGTTAACAGTTACAATCTTTTCAGTCTCCCTTTATGTGAGTTTTTCCAGGCCCTTGATCATTCTTGTTTCCCTTCTCTGAACCCCTTCTAATTCTGTAACAGCCTTTTCTAGATGGGATGACAAGTACTGCACACAGTATTCCAGATTAGGCCACTTGATTGCTTTATTCAGAAAGAAGAAATATAAATGATAAATATACCTTAGTATAGACTACTTGACTCTGTGGCAGTGGATAACAGATTACTACCATGGGCCAAATTCTGCCCTCAGGTACAATGTACACACTGATGTTTCCCAGAGGTTCCCAGGGTTAGGAGGCACCTTGCCACCATCTGCCCTTAGCATGAGGAAGTCTTGTCTGTGCCACCTAGCATTCCCTGAGTGCCCAACCCCTTATCCACTGAACACTCACCGAATGACCAGGCCTGCAGCACCCACGGGTACAGTGCACCACAGTTCCCTAGCTATACCTTAGAACACAGCTCTGCTGAACACAATGCTTCAATATATTTATAGTGAAAACAAGAATAAGTTTATCATCAAAGAACAGATTCAAGTGATAGTGAATAAGAATATTGGAAACAAGTGGTTACATATTAAACAAAATCATAACACGCTTTCGAGAGACTAAAGTTAACTAACAAGATAACTCCGAGTCTAAAGACGTTTTCCTCACCCAAAGTCCTTCCAGTATATTTCACGCAGGTTGGGCTGTGAGCTTCTTTTCATGAACCAAGCCACATTGCAACTTGCTAATCCATGAAAGATACAACCTTAGGACTTGTCTACACTTAAAACACTACAGCAGCACTGCTGCACCACTGTAGCGCTTCAGTGTAGACACTGCCTATACTGACGGGAGGGAGTCTCCTGTCAGCGTAGGTAATCAACCTCCCCAACAGGTGGTAGCTAGGCTCAGGGCCGGCTCTAGGCACCAGCAAAACAAGCAGGTGCTTGGGGCAGCACATTTCTAGGGGCGGCATTCTGGCCATGGCCATCATAGTCACCGACTCCGTGGCCCACCCAGGGGAGCAGGAGGAGCGGAGGTGAGCTAGGGTGGGAGGTCGCGGGGGGGCCGCAGGAAGCAATGGGGGGAGAGAAATGCAGCACCCCCAGGGGAGGAGGCGGGGCCGGGGATTTGGGGAAGGGGTTCAGAAGGGGCAGAGTTGGGGCGGGGCTGGAGGGGGAACAAAGAAAAGGGGGGGTGGCCCCAAAATTTTTTGCTTGAGGTGGCAAAAATCCTAGAGCCGGCCCTGGCTAGGCTAATAGAAGAATTCCTCTGTCAACCTGGCACTGTCTACACAGGGACTTAGGTCAACTTAACTACATCACTCAAGGATGTGAATTTTCACACCCCGACCAACATAACTAAACTGACCTAGTTTTCTAGTGTAGACCAGGGCTGAATCTCTCTACCTACAGTTGTAGCCCAAAATTTCATTGTCTTCACTTGCAAATGGGGCTCTACTGCTGGCTCACTTCTTCCTGTAAATTTCTGCTCTCCTGAGATTTCACAATCCTTCATTAGCACTTGGTTCAGACCAAAAAGGATTGTCCATTGTGAACCTGACACTACTCAACTTACAAGTACATAGATAGATGTTTATCCATCCATCTCTTCCCTGCAAAAAAAAAAACCTTTTCATCTTTCCTGGTGACCAACCCCCAAGTTGCATACCTTCAGAACATAATTTTCAGTATATACATAACTCCTTACATAATATCTGTTCATACATTTTGCAATTAATATGATGACCAATGTGATACAGGTTTTATTAGAGACCTTACATGTCATAGAATCATAGAAGATTAGGGTTGGAAGAGACCTCAGGAGGTCATCTAGTCCAACCCACTGCTCAAAGCAGGATCAACCCCAACTAAATCATCCCAGCCAGTGCTTTGTCAAGCCGGGCCTTAAAAACCGCTAAGGATGGAGATTCCACCACCTCACTAGGTACCCCCTTCCAGTGCTTCACCACCCTCCTAGTGAAATAGTTTTTCCTAATATCCAACCTAGACCTCCTGCACTGCAACTTGAGACCATTGCTTCTTGTTCTGTCATCTGCCACCACTGAGAACAGCCTAGCTCCATCCTCTTTGGAACACCCCTTCATTCCCTCTTGGTGAACTATTACTTACTTATGTGTAACTCCTATGTACCCCCTCTATACTTTTTTTCTAGTTGGCATTCAGTGGTTCCTGAGTCACGCACACTCATACACACACACGCTAGCACAACTGCCTTTGACTTCAATGGGAGTTGCACTTTTTTTGTTGTGGTTTGTTTTTGTTGTTTATTGTTTTTGAAGGCAGAATTTTATTTCATGAGCCAGATTTTCATCACTGGCCTTTGTTTCTTGCTCCCCCCCCCCTTTTTTTTTTTTTTTTTGGAACTTTGGCTGTTGTGCCTGCACCCATACTTCATTGCATGTATTTGACAGCTAGCTGCCTATTTGGGCCCACAAATAAATTTCATACACAATAATTTTCAGACACAAAACTCCCTGCCAAAACAGAGACCAGGGCAAAGCCTTATATCTAGCACTAGGTGATTAGCTCCAAGATTTAGCTGAAATTTTTACTTTCCCTTCAACTTCAGGGGCCTTTCCCCTCATCACTTGGGCTAGATTGTCGATAGCCTTACGTGGGCATGCAAGGGTGTAATGGCAATGTAAAAGCACCTCCTTGCTCCCATGAGTGGGCTAGCCCATGAGATTCAGCACAGGAGGGGAAGGAGGTTCTCCAGAGCCACCACTTCCACACCACACTGGTGGGTAGGACATGGCTAGGAATGGGTCAAACCCTGTCTGCACCCCCAATATCCCAGATTACATACAGTGCATGAGATATAAGCCTGACACAGTGTAAATCTACACTTAAAAGGTTCCAACATCACGGCTGCAGCTGTGCCACTGCAGCACTTCAATATAGACACCCCCTACAGCAATGAGAGGGGTTCTCTCATCACTGTAGTTTATCCATCTCCCTGAGAGGTGGTAGCTAGGTCGAAATGAATTCTTCCGTTGCCCTAGCACTGTCTACACCAGGAGTTAGGTTGGCATAGTTACGCTTCTCGGGAGTGTGGATTTTTCACACCCTTGAGAGACGTAGCTATGCCGATGTAACTTTTCAGTATAGACCAGCCCCCAGTTTACTTTTTCCCAGAACCATGGGGGAAATGGGTAGGCAGATTTTGACTCTCCAAGTCACAATTTATTTCCCAGCCTGCTCCTGCGGCAGCACAACTACTCACTACCCCTTGCTCAGGGCAGATCACACAGCAGCAATGTAGCCCTTGAATAGCTTTTTGTCAGAATGATAGATGGTGCACTTCTGTGCACAGGAGTGTTCCAAGCATTGGGAGGACGCTAACCACCTTCCATAAAGGTAACCTCTAATTGTAGGGTGTTGCAGGGTAATAAAATGTCCTGCATGTGTACTTTAACCATGCTTCTTAAATCCTATTACTATGAATAGACTCATATCTGGTTTTACTGGAATCTAGCTGATGTTTTTTCCCTGCAAGCCAACCCCTACAAAATCTTTCTTGGAAGTGCTCCTTTATGCTTTTGGGTACCTGTCAATAATCATAATTTGACTTCCAATCACATAAAAGAGAACTTTATGATTATCAAGGCTTTTCATAGCTCCAGCACAAAAAACCCACTAACAATCATAGCAAATTGCAACTGAGCCAGAACAAGTATTTGTTATAAGTGACTTGCATGGCTGTTGCTAATAAAGTAACATTTTGTACTAGCACATTACTGAAACCAGTCCAGGTTTACTGATTGTTCTGAGGGCACTTCATTAATATTGTTGTATAGTAAAGAGTGACGTCTTTCAGCATATAGCATAGGAGACAGAGCTGGCTTCTGTGGACTCAAAGAACACAAGAGCCAAGCTCAATCTTACTTTGAATGACTTAGAAATGTAAACGAAAATCTCAGCTTCTTTCTTTTTTTTAAGGTTAATCCGTTCCCAGAATGGGGAGAGATCTTAAAATGCAAACTTATAACTAGAACTGAAAGCTTGTCACTGATTTTTCCCAAAGGTCACAAGTTATTTATTCACAGTCCCCTCACAGCCTCCAAGGCTGGCTTTTAGGGTCCATAAAAACCATAGCCGTATGTTCCTTGAAGAACCAAGCTCAGTTCCCAAATGCAGGGATCAGTGCCACTCAGGCTGCTACTGGTGACAATAGAGCCTCCATAAGCTGCCTACTGCTGAGCCATGTCCTATGCTAAGCAGCCAGCCTGACCTCTGATTACAACAGTGGTCCCCAAACTGTGAGGCCTGCCCCGCCAGGGGGGCTCAGAGGAACGTTCAGGAGGCATGGCAGCCGCAGCCCTACTCCTGGCCCCAGCTCCTGAGGGGGGGAAGGCATGGACGGGGTAAGGAGGGGCGCAACTGTGAAAAGTTTGGGAACCCGTGGGCTACAAGGAGGGGCCAGTCGATAGCATGACAGGCAGCATGGTCTAGAAAACTAACTAATCCCTTGCCATGCTATTCGCTCTGTGGCCTTTGTCAGGTCCCATAGACCAATATTTCCAAATGGAGAGGCCTAAAGTTAGATACCAAAAAAAATAATAGAAGCAGAGCACTGAAAGTTCCCGTTGACCTTTATTTGTGTCCATTTCCACTTTTATTGAATGCCCAGATACACAAAATGACAAGTACTCCTGTTCTTCTTTTTGCAGATACACAAAAGATATTTAGAAGCCTAACTCATTTGAAATCAATGGGAGTTAAGCTGCTTTGGGATCTGGGCCGAAGTGCCTAAATCTAGACATGGGTGTATGACATTGTAAACATAAGTTTGAACATTTTCCCCTTAAGCTTCTTGCATCAGTTTCCATATCTTTAAAATGGGAAATATGTTTACCTAAAACACTCAGGGAATTACATATTTAATTAAATACTCGTGTATATAAATCCCGAAAGTCACCAGAATCGCACATAGCCCCCATTTCCCCACATATTGGTCCCAGACCAATATTGTCAGCTTAAATGGACAATTGTCCCTTGCAAGACTTTTCTAAAATCTGGCAACTACCAGTATTCATGGATCCCAGCACAAACCACTAGGCCCTGTTTCTCCTGTGTGAGGCCAAGGGAATGAGACCTAGGGATCACATACATTTCAAAATATCGGTCAGTTAAGGGTGTGTATGTTTTTGTGCAGCAAAAAATCATCTTACCTCCCCAAACTCTTAAGACTGGGTCTGTGTATATTGGTGTGATCACAGCCAACAGGGATTCTTTACAATTGTGGGGGTGGCAAAATATTGTTTGAGAGCCCCCCCCCCCCCCCCCCCCAAGATCCCAACACTGGCTCTAGTGCTGAGCCCTGAAAGAAATACTGATGAAGAAAATAATCGTTCTGGTTTTGATTGTTGGGGAATGAAAGAGGAATTATCAGCTCTTTCTGCACTGTTAATATAGCCAATACCTTTGTCACCACTAGAAAAAAAAATCAGGCTGTTACTGCAAAGAACAGACCACAGCAGATTTACCTTCACACCTATGTTGTGCTGTGCATTTTCTTGACTGTGTTGGTTTCTGCGTAAACTGATCAAGGACTAGCTGACGTCTTCAATGAATCAAGAGAGATTGTCAGGATTTACAGCGATTTCTGTCGAACATGAACTGTCATAAGCTTTTACGTATGCAGAACACTTCAAAATAATGACATTTGCTGCAAAAGGCACAGTGCCAAATTCTCTGCGGGTGTAAATGGGCAAAACTGCTGAAGTCAATAGAGCTACAGCAGAGAATTGGGCACATTGTGTATATATTCACAGGTTACTGTGTCAGTGGGAACAAAATGTCCTTTGATTTCCTATACTTTTTTTTTCAGCTCTAGGCAACAGAGCTGCTCTAGGCAAATCTGGTTATCCTTCACCAACTGTCTTATTCCAGCCATGAATAAGCAACAAGGATTTTAGGATGTAAAAAGATTATTTTATTGCCCTTGTCATTCCGGGCTGCCTTTCTCCTCAGAGAAACCCCTTAGCCCTCATCTCCCTCTCATTCCACAGCACTGATGTACTCACACTTGGAGATACACAGAACACATGACAGCTAAAATGCTCACCATCCCACCCACTCCTATCCCAGCACGCACTGAAAGGCCTAATTGCAACTAAGTGTAACATCACCATAAGCAGATGGTAGAAGATCATTTCTGCCATGCTACCAGGGAAATAAAATTCCTGAGTTCAAATAGAATAATATCAGTCCCAATAACAAAGACCATTTATCTCAGGCTATGTCTACACTGGCAATTGAATGACAAAACTTTTGTCTTTCAGCGGTGTTAACCCCCTCCCCCCGCCCCAAGACAAAAGTTTTGTTGCGACAAGCACCAGTGTGAACGGCATGTTGTCGGCAGGAGCGCTCTCCTGGTGACAACACAAACCCTGATCGTTGGGGGTGGAAGTTTTCTGTTGGCAGGAGAGCCAACAAACAGCAGCTACACTACACGACTTTTAGCAGCACAGCTGAATTGACACAGACATGTTGCTAAAAGCTGTGTAGTGTAGACATAGCCTCAGATACTTCTACTTACAGAACAAAATGTTAACAAAAGGCTGGTAAAGTTGCACCATTTAAGAATTGCTCTGCAGCCCCCTCTTGCTGCTTATACTCTCTGGTTTCCCCTCTCCCAACTGCACCATTCATTTCCTCCAGCTCTCAGCCTCACACCTTCTTTCATACTAACCCTTGTATTTGGAAGGGGCTCCCCTTCCCGTGCACCAGTCCTCTCTCCTTAACATTCACGTCTCATTAACAGAGCTGAGCAAAATTTTTCAACCAAAACCCTTTTATGGGGAAAAAAAATGCAGATTCAGTGACACAAACATTTCATGAATTCATATTGACATAATTTTTTTTCTGTCAAAGACCCTAAAAAGTCATCTTGAAAAAAAATCACAATATTTTATTATGACATTTTTTAATTGAAACAGTTTGATTTGAAACAGCTTTTTGTTTGAAATGTTTGATTTGGGGTCAAACAAAACAGTTCATTCGCCACAATTTTTTTTTTTTTTTTACTTTTTCATTTGCTGAAAAGTTGCATTTGTAGTTTGACCTGAAATATTTTACCAATTTTTCAGATACCAGCAAATGAAAAACAAAACAAAACATTAATTTACCCAGCTTTTCTCATGAAAACTACTGTATCTTCAACTCCCTCTGCTTCTTGCATCTTGTCTAGCATATTATATTTGGTCTAGGGTTATAAACTCTTCAGATCAGCGTCTTTGTCTCTTTTATGAACATTTACTGTACTCTTAATAGCTTTCCAAATAGAAGTAGTTCATTTCAGGTAGTATATTTCCATTTTCCACCATGTTCACAAGGAAGTCAGACAAACCAACCTTTCAATTATTATGAAAATGGAAAGCTTCTACCACAAAACACTAGATGTGAATGATCTGCGGAGGCATAATTGACTGATTGTCATGGACTCAATTGACAGAGAGTCTGTCATTTAAGCTAAGCTTATTAG
Organism: Malaclemys terrapin pileata; assembly: GCF_027887155.1. Taxonomy (NCBI): domain Eukaryota; kingdom Metazoa; phylum Chordata; order Testudines; family Emydidae; genus Malaclemys; species Malaclemys terrapin. The sequence continues at coordinate 50,698,664 of NC_071510.1, read as the reverse complement.
AGCAATCCAATGGTAGCCAGACTGATGCAAAATAAATGTGGGCCATGAAAGAATGACATGAAACTGCAATAAGGTTATTTTAAAGGTCTCTGTTTGTGTATCTGTCCCAGACATTATATCTCCAAAACAAATGTTTCCATCACTTTTTCCTTCGAACTGTCACCATCTACACCAAATAATTCTGCTGTTCGATCACTAAGGAGTCTTCCAATAAAAAAGTTATGGAGGTATTAGCTTCACACCAGTGTAGGGCACTGAGCAAGGTTAACACAGAGATCGTTGGGAGGAAAGTATTTTTTAATGAGGGCTAGAATTATTTTTTCCTTGCTTTGCTCTATAGCCACTGATTATCTGGTCTTTATACCAGGGATGGATGCACTGGTTCAGAAAACATAAAGAATTAGTCGCACTTTGGCACAAATCTGTTGAACTGATGTGAGCCCAAACTTTTTTTAAAACAATATATCTCAAGACCATATCACTTGCACCCTATCAATTCCACAGACTCTCTCTGAATCCTATTCAAAATTTCTTTGCGGCACAGAACTCTCCATAGGTTCATTTCACCCTTTCTCTCCACTTGTATAACCACTGATATTTCGCCTGCTCTCTCCATTCCTGGCTGATTCCATTCTCTTCTGGCTGCCCTCCAGGGGGGAAGGTGGAGTTGGGGGTTCAGCACAGCAGAAGCAGCATCAGTTGTTCATGCAGACTTGCCTCTAAGGAGCTGAGAATCCTTCCCTGCAGATCCTCAGAAACCTCACATCCACTGCAACCTGAGGTGGAGAAGGATGTGAGATATTCAATAAGTGGAAGCACAAGGAGTTTTTCCCATTTCTCGGGATCCCTCTATACCAATGAGGGAGATTAGGGTTGAAATTACTTACCGTATATCTATCTCTTGTGTGATGTATTGAACTACCATGGAGATTATTTGGTTTTCTGTGTTATGTGCCTTTACAATGTAAGGATACTTATCAGACTATCCTGGTAAGATGGAGAGGTAGCATTGCTAAGAGGCAATTCAGGATGTTGGCTCTTACAGAAAGAGAAACTCACAGTGAGTTTTACCATGTTTTGTTGTTCTGCACAACAAGTCATTTAGCAAACGCGGAGCTTTTTTCATTTGCAATTCTATAGACGTCATCTAAAAAAAGGAACTTCTAAATATTTGCAATAATCAAACATTCGCATAAGAAATAAATGTAGGGTGGGCAATGACCTTCTTACTTTCTTCTCCTTCCACAGTATTGTTATGCTTTAATAATTATACTTCTAAAAAGATCTCCTGAAAAATAGGGCAAAACCCTGTAGGGGACGTCAGTTTCTAGGACACTTGGCAAGATGTTACCCTTTCAAATGCTTTTACGCTGTCATCCTTTCATTATTTTTAACACGTCTTTGGTGACGTACCACATTCTACCCAAGTGCTTATTTAAGATTAGGGCTGGTTGAAAGATTAATTTTCCAATGAAAAAAGCTTTTTACCTAAAGTTTATACAAAAGTTCTGTCCCATTTTCAGACAAGGTTTAGTAAAACGTTGGCTAAGGATGAGAACCCTTTCTCTGGCTAAAGACTCAAATGCAGAGCCTTATTCTATGGCCTATGCTATGCAGAAGGTCAGATTAGGTGATCAGAATGGTCCCTCCTAGTCTTAAAAATCTATGAATGTCTTTGGTTGCTCCCTCACTAATTGGAGCTGAACTTCAAACAGTGGGGAAGGGCTGATGTTGCGTACATTAAAGTGAAGTGTCTAATACAAAATCTTTTAGAATATGGTTTATAATAATAATATCTTTCACCCTAAAGTCCCATACTGTGTTATAGCTAACAAACTGTCCTTGAATAACACCAGGAGTTTATGCTCATTGACATAGGAATAACCCCCATAAAGGAATAAAGGTCCACTCTATTTGAGAACTGAATGCAGAGCAAGAGGTTGATGTTCTGGTGATGTAAACTCAATGGGTCAGCATGTTTGACTGCTCCCAAGATAAGAATAGGGGGTAGGGAGGAGGCAGAAAACTTCTTAGCTTTTTTTCTCCTCTGAGATATAACAAAACTACTGAACTCCCCTGAGAACAGGACTACTCCCTTCCTAGCATCACCAGCCCACTAAAACAGATAGGAAAGAGGCAGAACTTGTCCCTCCTATGCACTTGCTTGTATAGTGTAGTCCATGGAGGGGTATAGCAACAGGTGTGCTGTCCAGAGCTGCCTAAGGCAAATTCCTCTGAGACCTGTCAATGCAGCCAGAATTCAGAGATTTGCATATTGCAGCGGTTCTCAAACTTTAGTAACCCAAGGACCCCTGTTTTGATTTAAAATTTTGCTGCAGACCCTCAAGCCTTCCGCTTAGTCCCAGCCCCCGCTCCACCCCTTCCCCCAAGGCCCCACCCTGCCCTACCTCTTCCCACCCCTGCCCCTCCTCTTTCCCACCTCTTTCCGCCCCTCCCCCAAGCACCCCCTCCTCCCCTTTCCCAGCCCCTCCTGCATGCCAGGGAACAGCTGTGCCCCGGCATGCAGGAGGCACTGGGAGGAATTAAGGGGAGGGAGGGAGGGGAAGAAGTTGATAAGAGGGGCCCATGGACTCCTGGAGTTCCCTCGTGGACCCCAGTTTGAGAAACGCTGGCATATTGTATAGTTATTGAGAAGTAATTAAAGTGATTATGAAAATCAGACACCTACAGCAAAGCACAGTGCAGGACATTTTATAACAGAGGAAATTCTGCCAAATTATTCATCAATATCTAGTATCCAGTATCGGATAACCCTGCAATGATTGCATAGGCAATCCAGTGCTAATATAATCCACTTTCAGTGTATGTAAGGACTGGCATTTTATGTAATTGAGACCGTGAGTTATACACATGCGACCAAATTCTGTGGTTCTTAGTTTATTCATTTTAAAAGTTTTACTTGAGTAAGGACTTCTGGATTTGCCCCTACTTAACTAAGTTACACACCCTGTATTTCTTGATTTGGCAGTGGTGACAGATGTAAGCCTCTCTGACTACAAGAATCAAGACAAAGGAGAGAGAGCTGCCAAAATATATAACTAAAATTCAGCTATCCCCAATCTCACCCCGTTGACACTGACATAGTACTATGCATGTTTGTGCACATGTATGTTCTGGAGGTTTATTTTTTTGGAATGTCGGGAAGGGATAATATTTGGTTGTAGGGTTGTTTTGGTTTCTTTTTTTTTAAAACCAGTAATCTAAATATTTTAAGTTATCCTTTACTGTTATATCAATATGTTTTATCCCATAAATTAGAAAAGAATAACATCTAAGTCAATCAAAGGGAAACCATTTAAATTCAGATTAATAATTCAGCAACACAAGAACCAACCCACTCAATCTCCTGAGGACAGAATTTCAGATGGGTATGCCCATGCAGACATACAGGGCCAAGTTTTCAATAATAGATACTCAGGGTCCATGAGCAAGAAATGCCCATGCAAAAATTGCACTTGCAGTCAAAGGGAATAAATCTCTCTATTTTAAGATGCCAAAGAAACCCATCCCTAGTATCAAAATGCTTCCCATGTAAATCAGAGCTGCATGGCAAAGGGCCCTGAGTCTTCTGCTCTTCTCAGGGCTCTATGCAAGCGTAAATGGATAGGTCGCCACCTAACAATTTCTACATTCAGTTAGTTTGCGCATGGACTTGCAGCAACTGTGCATGCAATCATGGATGCATTTTTATGCAGGCATGTATGGTGGCAAAGGATTCCGATTTTGATAATTTGGCTTTACAAGTCAAATTTGCAAAAGGAGGGAGCCACTGGTATGCCCAAAATGTTTACACACCACTTTTGCCCATGACAACTCACATTTGTACATGTTAATCAAGCAGTGCATATGCAAATAGGTAGCTAGATGTGCAGTTATCAGTTTGGGTGCACAGATCAGGTATTTATATACCACAGTGACAACCCTGGCACAAATGCCTAACTTGGACAGACAAATATAGAATTTACAAACACACTTACCATCTCTTCCTTTAAAGTGGTTGGTCAAAAGGAATTGCTAGTCTTGCCTTTTGCAGTATTATGTATTTTTCAAAAGGACACCAGCCAGCTAGTTAAAAATAACTTTTAAAGTCAATTTTTTCCTCATTTTTTTAATAACCTTGTAGAAGATTGGTATTGAAAACCGTTTCCATGTCAGAAACTAAACTCTCCCTTTGTATGTAGGCACAGGGAGCAAGAGCCTCAGCTGATTCCTATGACATCAGTGGAACTACGTCTATTCACACCAGCTGAGGTTCTGATCCATCATTCCAATTGTTGATTCTTTTGTTTTTAATTAGTTCCTTCACTATACACACACACACACACACACTGGTTTGTTATTGCTTTTCATTGTTAATCCTTTGTATGAGCGCTGCTGAGAGTGCTTGGTTGATTTGTTTTTTTAAAAGAAGACTGAAGCAACAACAAAAAACATTGAACACCGCTGGGGGGGGGGGATCCAGAAGTAGGGCAAATGGTGCAGTGTCCCATTTACATGCTTGTAGGGTGACAGCAAGGAAAGTGAGGGCAGAAGAACAGCGTGCACTAGCTTGGTGAACTTGTACTCATTTTTAAATATATCATGCTTTAATGAAGAACTCCGAGCTCTAACAACTCATTTCCTTCTCTTTTCACTCTGGGAATTGATCAGAAACAGGGAGAAAGAAAAGCTGCCTCAGCCAGTGCTGCATCACAACAGGACACGGACTGAACGCTAAGAAATGACCAGATCACTGTCTCTGATCTGTAACATTTTGCCAGTCCCAGCCTTTGTTTGGAGCAAGAATTAAAATCTCAGAATGTGATTAAACTCCAAGAACACTGATCTCTCAGATGGTGCCCCCTCCACCCCCCTCACACACATATCCCTAGGCTGCTAGTAACATACAACAGTCTAAAAAACAACATGAACATGAAACAATGGAGCCTATTTAAAGCAGCAACAGCAGAGACTTGGCTACTTTAAGGGGTTTACTCCTCTGTTTTCTATTAAGAGGGTTTATTTAGTAAAATTTTTGCTCAATGAAATGGTCCCCACAAGATATACATCTCCATTTTCAGGAGGCACATAGAGACACCAAGTATATATTTCCAGTCTAATTCAATATGGCACAAACAATTGCTGTCTAGTAATAGCGATAAAAATCAGTGGTCAGTAATTTGTTGATATTTCAGGTTTATTGATTTAATCAATCATACTTTCTCATTCAGTTAATTGGTTTATTTTTCACTTAACTGATGTGGTTTGTTGCTCAGCTTAGAACATGCAGAATTGACCTAACTGACTGCAGGGGGAAAAAAGCATCTTATTAAAATTGCAAATTACAATGTCTTTTCATCTTTATTGTATAGTATGTAGCAGGAAGTGGCTAAAACATCTAATCTTTGTCATCAGAGGCAATAAAGTAACCCAGGCTCCAGAGTTAATCTCTTCTTTCCAGACCTCTCACCAGTCACCATTGTTATGCTGCAGACTCCAATTCTGGTTTTCCCTCTGGGCTGTTTATTAGTCTTGTGCAGAAGGCTCCCATGCCATTTAGCTGGCACTTATCTCCTTGTCCCCCACCCTCCTCCCTGTAAGTCCAGATGCCCTTCAAGTCTTTAATAAATTATTAAGAATAATCTAAAATAGAATAAAAGGAAAGTATTTTGAAAGCAGCAGGAGATTTTTTGTGATTGCCCTGTGGGCATACATCATATATTCTACAAAATCAAGCAATTATTGTTACAAAAAAAACCAAGTAGCATTTTTCTGTTGAGTAGCTCCCTTAACAAATGCGAATAGTTCCTGTGTGTGATGGGAAGGGACTCACCACTGCAACACCTCCTGCTGGCTGTCCCAGGGATTAGCTCTACTAGCCAGTGCACCTTCTTCTGGTGATATCTCACCGCCATGAGTTCTGCTCCAGGATCCACATCACTCCCAGGACTGTGGCCACTTCCTCAATGGCAAGTGAGATGGGGGGGAACCCAGGCCCACCCAATACTCCAGGTCCCAGCCCAGGGACCTTGTAGATGGCAGCTATGTGCTGCATCCCCTCTAACCTCTCAGTACCTTTCCCTGGACCCCTTCCCCATGGCCCCCAACACCTTCTTTACCCTTACATCAGGGCTTCAGCCTGCCAGACTTAGCAGCTAGCCAGGAGCGCTCTCTAGCTTCCCTGGTCACTATTGGCAGCACTGCTCGCCCAGGGGGCTACCATTCCTTCCTGCTGCTAAGAGCCCGATTTTCCTTCCTCAAGCTCCAGGCAGCTACTGAAGCTACTCTGCCTTGCAGCCCTTCTTATATGGGCCTGCCTGCATCCTGACTGGCTGCTCCTCTCAGTCCTTCTCTGATTGGCTGCCTTCTGCACAACCACCTTGTTAATCCCTTAGAGCCCAATGTCAAGCAGGCACCCCATCACACCGTGAATATTATTAAAGCTTCTTTCATATGTGGTCTTTGACATCATTAATGGCATATCAATAAAGGGGAGTCCATCCCATCCCATCCCACATGTGATGCTGTATGACTGAAAATGCCATTTGCATCAGTGTTGCTACCACTGTGGTACAATTACAACAAATTGTATACAAAGTGTATCATGAAAGGTGTCAATGGAAAAGTTACAATCTATCACGTATGATTATCCTGGTTAAATCCATATATCATCTTTGTATCTGAAGTTATGAATATTGGCTATGTTCCTGTATCTTAAACAAGCAGGGGACTGGACTAGATGACCTCTCGGTGTCCCTTCCAGTCCCACAATTCTATGTGTTGTACTCCTGGGTGACACCCATCAGATAGATTTACATCAGGACTATACAGCTATGTATTGATGGCTCATTAAGGACAATGGTTTGCACAATAGGCCATTGAAGAATCTCATCCCACCCAGCAAGGATCCAAAGACCACCCCTTGTGATTCAGCAGAACATGAAGGGGCATATGATCTGATCATGTGACCCTGGACTCCATCTTGGGCCAGGAATTTTCCATACACAGGGGCTGTGGGCTTTGTTTGGGACAGTAAATTTCCATTCACATGGCAAAAGCTATAAAAGACACCTAAGACACCTGGGGGGGAGGGATAGCTCAGTGGTTTGAGCATTGGCCTACTAAACCCAGGGTTGTGAGTTCAATCCTTGAGGAGGCCACTTAGGGATCTAGGGCAAAATCAGTACTTGGTCCTGCTAGTGAAGGCAGGGGGCTGGACTCAATGACCTTTCAAGGTCCCTTCCAGTTCTAGGAGATGAGATATCTCCATTAATTTATTTATTTATTATTTTACCTCTATTTCCTGCAGTCTATTCCATCATTGCTACAAACCTGATAAAAGGACTTTGCAATCATTTGTATGTACTGTATATGATCTATTAACCATTTTAATTCTTTTCTTTTCTTAATAAAATCTTTAGTTGGTTTACTAAGGATTGGCTGACAGCATGCTAGCATAACATGACAGAATAAGATCTGAAATACATACTGACCTGGGGGTAAGGGTCTGATCCTTTGGGATTAGTAGAATCTCACATATGGTGAATTAGGATTTCTGTATTAGACCTGTTTGGGTAGGAGACAAGGGCTGGAAAGCCTAAAGGGGACTGTGTTTGGCTTCTGGTTAGCCAGTGTGGTACTGCAGAAGCTCTTTTGTTACTGGCTTGGTGAATCGAATTATAGAATAAACCACTAGTTTTGGGGAATTGTCTGCCCTATTTCTTGCAGTCTGCCCTTAGTGCGGCATTCTCAGTTTGGTCCATCCCGGGCATCCGGTCACACCACGGTGCATGGATCCCAAGATAGATACTTTTGGCTCTCATAGAACTTAGCATTTGCCTGAGAACTATTTAAGCAGCTGGGAATCTTTCCTTCCCATCCTGCACTTTTAGCCCATATAATAAAGTGTTAAACAGCTGTGAGGTGGCACAGACTTCCTACCCCCTCAGCTAAATTCCACTCTTCAATATCACACACAGCTCCCATTGAAGTCAATGGGAGCCACGTACACACAGGCACCCATCACTAGAACTTGGCCCCATGCTTCAAGTCCTATATATGCTATAAAATTAACCAAATGTTGGGACCCAGATACAACATGCTTGACCCATGACAAAGTTAAGTGTAGAGGAGACCTAACATTGTTTTTACCATAGTCTACATTGTACTGAGCCTTTGGGTAGCCAATCACAGTTCAGAGCTCAACCATGGCTTTGCCATAAGTCCCATGTATGGGGGCAGTGCACTGTTGCTCTTCCTCAGGAGCAGCCCAAGAAGCAGGTTGCATCTCAGAGCTACAGTCTGCCTCCTGGTGCACCCTGCTTTGTTGAGGTGTACCCTGTGACAAGCCTATACTTGACACAGTGTGTCCTCTCACATAGCTGCACTGGCCAGCTGGTTGGAGGGGTGCACCCAACTGTTCACCAATTCTCCACCCCTTCCCACTCACATGTAATGATGTATGGTTAGCCAGTACATGGGAATAAGATTATGCCTTATGTCACTTATGTTAGAATAGTGAAGAAACCAGGTGAAGATACATAAAGTTATTAGATAAAGTATATAAAACTCTCCTGCATTAGCGTGCATGACAAGTCAGAATCTGGCCCTAATTCTGTAGCGTAGTTGGCACCTAAAAGTAGTGAGCAATATGGAAGGTGCAGTATACTAATGAATTAGTAACCTTATTAAAAGCTGGCAAGTCTCTCACTCTCGTACATATGTGCACATGCACATGCAATCTCTTTTTCTGCCATTGAAAGCTTTTTTCTTCTTCTTCTTCTCTTTTTACAGTTTCCATATACCAGACAGTGTAAATTAGCTGATAGATTCCCACAGACAAAATAATGTAACTTACTCATCTTGGACACTGATGAGATCTGACTGAGGAACGAATTCATTCCATGAAATACTGAATCTTTTTTCCCTCCATTTTGTATTCTAGTTGAAACACTGCAATGCCTTCAATTATGGGAAGCAGCTACAAAATGATGAAGAGAGAGAGAAAGCTTTGCAGCAGAATGAGATTAGAATGTAGCGCAATTTCCAGTAACAAATTATCAATCACAAGGATGTTTCTTATGGACTAATATTCTTTCCAAGAAAATCTTCATACTCTAGTTACTTGAATCTTAATTTTTATGAAGTCCTCTTGGAAAGCTTCTGGAACCAAGAAATATCCATTGTGTAAGCCAGTGAAGTTATGCCAGGAAGGAAACTGACTGTTGTGTGAGTGATTATTGTATAATTGCCTCAATTGCTTTTTAATTTGTTGAACACTTTCTGCTAATATCTAGAAAGGTAGGACTGCAACATCTTAAGGCAGGCAGCTCTGTCACTTTCAATTGATTTAGCCCAGCTTTCTTACAATTATGGGTGTTCTTATTCCTAAAGTTGAAAGAAAAAACAATATAATAAAGGCAATAGATTTTAGTTTGGTGTTGATCCAATATGGGGGAGTAGTAGACATGGATAGCAAAGGCAGCAACATATGAACATCGCACTGAAACCTTCCTATTGTGACCTCATATAGACCTCATACGTAAAGAACAGGGTCAGATGAAATCAGTGTTAAAAATGGGTTCAGCCTACAATGTTTTCCATGCCTGCACAGTGTAGGACAGACAATGCATTCTAATTCCATTTTTAAAAATGTGTTCACTGAATAAGAATGGAAGTCCCAAATTGTTTCAAATGCAAGTGCGCAAACTGCAATTTCAGTTATCACTAACTTACACTTATAGTAAAATTATTCTGGGGGTGAGGTTGGGGAAAGTCATCGTCTTTGGCATTTGAAAAGCAACAGGCTAGGATTATAATTGAATCTTAAGATTTGAAAGCCATTCTAATACTTCTGGGGTAGCTAGGTGTACACTCCATTTGCCACCACAGTAAACATGAATGGGGCAGTTGTCCATGATGTATTGCATGGCTTGTACCTCACTACAGTCAAGAATTGGGCAATTCTTTGATTTTCCATTTGTGGAGGAAATATCTACACCTTCTGTGTGTGTTGTCTGAACATGGTTGAGTGCAGCCCACTGCCTAGGGGAAGGCAGAATCCAGAGAATTCCTTCATTGGATCTTCAATCAGGTCTTTGTTTGGGATGTTAATAGTGGCCCACAATTCGAGCCACTGAGTGCTGGGATCCTTTCCGTTGGCCTGTAGTGCTAATGTGTGGATCAATATTGGGGGAATAACATCACCACTCACCATAATCAAAGTCCAAATTAAAAATATATCAGAAATAAAGATGTATGGAGTGAGATTTTGCGCTGTGTCCCCAACAGGTGCAGCACAGATGTAATAGCCCAGGGTGAGTAGGGAGGATAAGGCGGCTTCCAGACAACTTTGCACCCTCCTGATCCTGGGCTAATTGGGAGTTTAGAGAGGCCACAGTGTAATTTAGACAGCCTAGGGTGCCTAAGTCCAGGCAGCCTCCCTGGGCTGTCCTATCGGCTACAATGTTGCTCAGAATCTCCACAGATATGTGTGATGCAGGCAGCTCTAACCCCAATGAACCCACTGTGTCCCCACCATCACCTATAACATACACCCTCTCCACCATGATCTACCAAGGCTTGTGAAAGGTCCTCAGAGGACAGCATTACGGCTGTCTGCCAAAGTGTCTGTCTGGCTTCCTCATGCAGAAACAGGGCTTGTAAGGTCCCTTCATATGGCACCAGCCTTTTTATTTGACATATAGGGGACAGAGCAGCGTGAGGATCTCACCCACCGTGAATTTTTATGTTCCAAATTAAATGGGTACTTGCCTCTTCTTTGGGTGTCCAAGATGTGGATGCCTCTAACTTTCTGCCACAACTGTCCCTCTATCCCCACAGCTTGATGCCTTTTCATTCCCCCTGTTCCTTTCGTTCATGGTTCCCCGGCATCTGTCTACAACAATACATTCAGTCAATATTTCCTGTTCCATGCTATGCTTGCAATAATAAAAAATAATGGTCAGTCTATCAGAGGGACAATCCCTTTCCTTCCTAAGACACTGTTGATTGTTTCTCGTTTACTAAGGATTATGATCCTTTTTTTCCATTTCAATACTGATAATCAAAACTTTTTTTAAAGTGAAGTTAACGGATGATGCTGATGAGGCATGTGGAGATAAAGATGGATAATCTTCTTGAGTGTTTGAGAAAAGGATGCTCAGCTCCAATACCACAGTGATAGGAATGGTATAAATATTCATATAGGTAGGTAGATTAGCTGTCTACTTGTCATTTTCATTGAATAGAAAAATTACTTGATTAATATATTAGTAGCAAGTAAGGATAGGATATTATGCAAGTGACAAGTACTGGACTATAAATTGTGAAGGAAGCATGTGGAGGCATTGCACATGAATGCATACAAAGTGTTCCTGATAAACAGTAAGGCAAGGAAGTTAATCAATCACATTGGACAGATTTTATTTGTATACAACATGCACCTTAGGAACTGAACAGACGATGGACAGTATGTCAGCACAAAATCACTTCCAGAAGGGAAGGAAGACAAGAATAAGGTGGAATGCTTCTCTCCCCAGAACTGTGCTGAGAATTTTTCTGTGAAATGCTCTTAGGAAGCAATTTCAATTATCCCACATTTCTAACAGCATGTTTGGAAACAGTTATGTATCCCAAACACAAATGATGGGAAAATTTACTGCCAGAGTCCTCCATAATATTGGACACTTCCACAACTTTCATCTGAGAATCTCAAAATGTTTTGCAAACAATAGTTGGGCCTCAACAACCTTTATGATCAGCTTATGGCTTGATAAACTGTGGCACAGAGATTACTCCATTTGACATAGTTTACACAATGGCAGACTCATTTTGTGGAAAAGCTGGACATGATCCCTACAGTCCTGACTCCTAGTCCCTCTAGCTCTAACTAATAGACAGCACTCCCTGAGTGGTGCTGCAAAGTTTTATGGATACTCTTCTTAACACCACAGTATTACCGTGAAATGTAAAATGAAATTGTTTCCTTCTCTTCAGCATCTTGATATGTGTGTGAGAGATGTGGATTCCAAGGATACAGGCATTAAGAGGCTTTTGGCCTTCAAATTGAAACGCTACAGGTAATTGCTGCATGTTAGCAATATCTCACACAACTAACAAAGAGGTAATCACCCAAATGTACAGTAGAATCAGAGTGATACCTGACATCATCAAGATGCTCAGAAAAAGAAAACTTGAATTTGTGGGACACATGGGTTAGAGGAGCAGAGGAAGATTGCTGAAGGAAGTTTTGCAGGGACTGGTACTAAGTGCCAGGGGTAGCGGCATCTGCAGTGAGTGTGGTTCAATGATGTGGCTGACTGGACAGAATGCAGCATGGCGTACTTCTCAAGCTGTGTGAAGACCACAAAATGTGGAAGAAGATTGCTGGCCAATAATTCTCATATGTTGTGTTTACTGTTCATTTGAAGTGACTTTTTATGGTGCTTTGCCCTATGAGAATAAATAATAGTTCTTCACAGATGTTACTCATAGCAACCAACCAGCGTATGTGACACTGTGACACAATTCCCAGAAATTATACTCTTCAGAGAAGTACTGAGTATTGCATCACATTGCAGTGGTACAGTATGTGCATGTCAGGACAGATTAAGTCTAAACATACCCTTTAACCAAACACAGAGCATCCCTAATAGAAGGAGGGGGGAGAAGAGATTCAGATCACCAGTTTTCCAGCCCCAAATTTTTATTCTCAGAAATGAGGGGCTGCTTTAGAATGCAGAGCTGCAATAGATAAATCCTAGTTCAATTAAGCACTATGTCCATGAACATTGTGCAGGTATTTCTGCATATTCCAATAGCTACTCAAAGAAAAGTCATTTAAGTCAGCATTTCAATCAAATGGAAGGAGTGGGATAATTAGTAAAGGGATTTTTTTTAAAGTGGAAATCTACTTTTTAATATGGCTATACAGTATCTTCCTTTAACATTATTCCACATATTTTTATGAGAATCCCTCAGTTGCCACATCCGAACTAGGGCTGGCTGGAAAACAATAATAATTCCCCTTCAGCAAAAATTGAGGTTTCAGTTTTGTTTCCAATGCAAAATGAAAATGAGACCTGTCAAATTTTGTCATGAAAAAACATGAGCGCGAGAGAGAGAGAGAGAGAGATCCACCGCAGAACTGCCAGTAGCATGGGGAATTCTGGATCAGGCAGAGCAGAGACAATCCTCAATCTCCCATATCCAAAGCAAGTTCCCTAACCACCACTCTATTGGCAATTGTGGGAGTCTTGCTCTTTTCTTATCCTCTTGTCAAAACTGACACATTTCTGCAAAAAACATTTTAGTTTGGATGAAGTACCATTTTGAAACAGAAAAAAGTTTTATAAAAAGTTTTTTGTCAGCTCTAATCCTCACATGCTCTCCTGGTATTTACTAAACACCAAACTCACTGATATCTACACATTACAGAATTTGATATCTACAACAGTTCGGGCCTCTCAAAATTGGGTGAAGATATATTTTTCCACATAAACCTGTACTATTGCTACTACACAGATGCTATGCTATTGTGAATGTGAGAGGAGGTAGTCCACAAGGCAACTGTTCAATTACGTGAAGCACAAAGTGCAAACATTTTGAGAGCTTCTGGTCTAAAAGAATCAGGATGAAACTCCTCACCTTGTTTGTCCCTAAAAAGAGAAAACTCTGTTCCTTTGTTAGATCATGCTAGGCAGTTATATAATTCTGCTCAGTAGCACCCTTTATCTTTGTGAGGTGTCAGCTGTGTAGCCTATAAAAACTACAATCTCTGAAAATCCAGCAGTGTTAAATACTTGTTCCTGCAGGCACACCCACGCATTCTGATCATTTGCAGGAACATTCCCAAGAAATTGCCGTGGGAACACACTGGTACACGCATTCCAGTAGCAGTAGTGGCGACAAACCAGCACAGCTCTATTCAATTTTAGTTTTGATGCTGAAGAATCACATGCACAAAAGGAGACCCATGCCAGATAAGTGAAGTAAAAATAATGTGTATGATGTACAGCAGGGTAGAAGATTTGACAGCATTAATTTGAAATGGCCAGCCTACTAACAAATGGTGATGGGGAATTCAACATTGGGCGGGGAGGGGGAAACATTTTGGTGGAAAGAGTTGTAAAACAAATAATAATAATTACGAGATGTTTAAAGCTGCCCAGAAGTTTGGAATGTTAAAATAGGGCCTGACATTAATAACTCACTGTGCCCTTAGCAGCTACATGCTGGATAAATTAGGAGGCTGGAGAAGGGTTTGACTGGACTATCTGGGGTATTTTTTCCAGGCAGTTTCAGCACTGTGCTTGGTAAGCTATTGAAGTTTCTGGTCAAACTTGTCACAAAACAGTTGTAATATCTGTGACCTGCTCACCTTTCTTTGCTTATTTTCATGGCTTTGTAACAGAGCATTTAATGTATTATCACAACTTTCCTTCCAGGCAGCTGGTAGTTCTTCTTGAAGAAGGCATTCAAGCAATCAGCTGCAGCCCTCTGGGGGTGGGAGTGGGGGGGTTAATGAAGAGTGTACGTGATGCAGTTATTTTTCCTACAGATGCAGCATGTTCTTTCATGATGGTCCAGTTTTCCCCAAGACTGGCCCACAAAGTTGTTTAATGGTCCCATTATTGGTTAGAGGCTAGTTGTGAGGAGCCCATTTGAGGTACATGTCAAAATCTTAGGGGTATGTATTCAGCTTTGCCCTCTCTTAGCTAAGGCCTGAGGGGGAACTGCACCAGCAAAAGTTGCTGTTTCCCAACCCAGGCATATGAAGAATCTTTCTCCTAATTTAATCATCTTGCCTGGCTATGAACAAGCAGAAGCATGGCCCAGCTATTCAGCCAGCATTCAGGCAGAGTTATGTTGCTGCCTCTGCGGGCAAAGTCTTTGTCCATCTATACCTAGCTTCATGGTAATGATTCTCAAAAACACTGTTGACTTTTTAAAAAAATATTGTTTTGTGTTTGTTGCAATAAAAAGAACAATTTGGCAAAATTGATATGAATTCGCAACATGTTTTGGTGTCACCGTATCTGCATTTTTCGCTGTAAAAAGGTTTCAGTCAAAAAAATTTCACCCAGCTCTAGTCATAGCCCTTATTCTTCTCCCCAGACACACTAGAACATACAAAAGTCATACCTCTGTCACTCCTTGTTGGCTTTCCTCATCAAGTTACCCTTAAAATTCCTGAAGGAAAGGACAAAAAAAAAAATTTGAGCCCATCTTAGTTTACTTCATAGGTGATTATTATTAAACACACAGTATAACTGAACAGTTTTCTCCCTGCAACATTCCCATTAATATGTGGCTTAATAAATCATGGGATCTCCTGTCCAGGGAGGAACTCACCAGTATTAGAAGAGTTACATACTGTCTAGCTATTTCCTTGAAAATTAACATCTATTTATTAAACACATAGACGTTACCCAAAGTTTGCATCAACTACTAAGTCAAAATGTTTCATCTTCCTAGTATAATAAGCAGTTTTGTTATTCCTATTATTTTTCTTTAATATGCATGTTGTATGATAGCTATCCTCTCAATATTATGAATACAAGTCATGCTGCTTTCCTTGCTCAAATAATTCACTTAATTTAATCTAAAGTGCCTCTCCCACCTTAGCTGATAACAGATGACATCTTCCGAATTGCGTGAGGATATTTTATGCACGGCTTTGTTGGCAGAGGTGGGTAAAAAATGGAATAGGGGACACAGGTTTTCAGACACTTAGAGGCAATTGTCGCATTCAGGAAATGGGAGCAAGGGAGGATAAGTGTAGTAAGCTGTGTGTTTGTCATCCTGCCTTCTTCTAATCTTATCTGATTTGACCTGGAGTCTCTGAACACCTGTTGCATCATGGATTTTAGCACATGGGACAGCTTGTGGGCTCTATGTCATATGTTTTAGTCCAGCAACACAAGCACAAGCCTGTTGTTTGGAGATTTTGAGCAGTAATCAGAACTGTGTGGCCCTGGTGACTTGTGTGCATGAATAACTAGCTGCATTATTTTATCATTGTTCTTTGTATTTAATTCTGAGTGCCATGTGAGGTAGGAATAGCCAATTCTGATCACATGTTTGTATTGGGGGGGAGGGGAGATGTAAATCAGATATCACCAAATAGCAGGACTCATCAGCACCCAGATCAGAATACTGAGATACACCCCCATCCCTATTAGAACTCATTATCTAAAATATGAGTTTGTAATTTCAACCATCCCAGACATGTTTCAGCAAAAAGCTCTCATTGAGCTGTTAATATCAGCTCCAGCCCACAGAGGCATCCGATGTTACACTATGGCTTCAAGTGAGGGGACTGTAAAATGTCAGCTGAAGATGCTATTTTACATAAAAGCAGATTTTTCAAAAAAGGGAACTAAAACCATTAACCTTTTTCTAACTGCTGTGTCTGAAAAGCTGTTCAACTAAGTCACACTGCTTTATAAATTAAATCCTCATTTTGGCCCTGTTCCAACATCCATTCAAGTCCATGAGAATCTTTTCACTGAGTTCAGGGACTATTGGAGCAGGCTCCTTGTATCAGTGATAGGAAAACCTTAGAAAAAAATCAGAGATTGGGTTAAGAATGGATGAGCATCCCAAAGTTCAAGATTTAGCCAAAGCCTATTCAACCTTTCCCAAATCCTCATGAACCTACAAAGTTTGGCTTGAAATCTCTCAACAGGTTGTTATGCAATATTTCCAAAACTCTGCCTCCTCTATTGAATGAAATATCATAAGAACAGTATGTCTACTCCTATATAAACATTTTAATTTCCTGCTTCTGCTGGATACTGGAAGCACAATGACAAGGAAAAATGGTAGCTGAGGGAGGAGTTCTTCCATCATTTTTTAATGTTTTTATAAGGTTGTTCACCACTGTGGTAACACCTAGTTTCAGAACCATGGAAGTGGGTTTCAGAATGGGAAAGTTCTTCAGAAAGTTCAAAGAGTTTTCTAATTTCATCTGATATAATTTACCCATCTATATCAACACGTCAAATTTCAAGAAAATGGTGCAGCGAGGGGCTGGAGGGTGGGGAGAGAGAGGATACATTCCAAGAATGAAGACGTGTTCAATGGAAATACTAACTAGTCCTGTCACAGTGCTGGTACACACTCCACACAAACTAGATTGCCACTTTGTCCTGTTACTGTTAACTTGTTCCCTGTGTGCTCGAACAAAATAATGGAACAACATGTAGCAAGTAGCCAGGTGGACAGGAGACATCTGCATGGGGGTGGGGAAGGAAGAGGGGGGCGGTGATAGGGAGAAAAGTGAAATGGGGAGACTGAAGGGAAGGAAAGAGGGTCGGAGGCTGCCAGGTGGAGTGGAGGGAAACGAGAAAGTGACAGGAGATCTAAGGGAGAGAAAGAAGTGGGCGACTCTTTAGGCTTGTCTCTGGCACTCTAGAGTCTGAGCACTTCACAAACATGAAGGATTTTTGTTCTTGCAGCATGACTGAGAGGTAGGGAAATGTCATTATCCCAACTGGACAGCTGGGAAACTGAGGCACAGATATTAAAGGACTTGCCCAGGATCCATAGCAAATGTGACAAAGCCAGGAATGAAACACAGAACTCCTGGTGCCTTAACCACAAACCACCTTTTCACTTGGAAAAAGGGGGGAAAACAAAGTCTCTGAACATGTAAATATACTTGGAGTATGCCCCACCCTCAGGCTGTTAACCTAATGCTCTCCAAGATGACTGGATGCACTTAAATACTAGAGAGAGAGAGAGAGCATGCAGTCGCTTTGGGTATTTTGCCATTTAGAAAACAACTAGTCACTAAAACCGAGTCCACCAAATGTGTGAACCTATTGGAGATGGATGGCAGGAGAGAGATCACTTGATCATTGCCTGTTAGGTTCACTCCCTCTGGGGCACCTGGCATTGGCCACTGTCGGTAGACAGGATACTGGGCTAGATGGACCTTTGGTCTGACCCGGTACGGCCTTTCTTATGTTCTTATGCTTTGTACATAGAATCAGTCACTGTAATATTATTTACTATTTGTATTACCATAGTGCCTAAGAGTCCTAATTATGGCCAAGGACCCCGTTGTGCTAGGTGCAGTACAAACAGAAGAAAAGACAGCCCCTGCCCCCAAAGAGCTTAGAATCAAGCTCACTATTTCCCCAGGGTCCTGATTTAATATTAGAGCTGGAAGAAAAATGAAAATATTTTTCACAGGACATTTAAAGAAAAATTAAAATGTTGTATTAAATTTTAAGTGAAAA